>NC_140964.1:107497619-107592619 GCF_056783735.1 Eptatretus burgeri | reverse complement strand
GGCAGTTCCGCTCGGCTGCATCCGATCCGGAAAGGTAGTTGGTAGAGTTTGTAGTTGGTACTCTACCGTAGTCGGTAGAGTGATCCTGTTCGGGCAAGGCGTACCGAGGGTGTGGCTCTCCAGTAGTTGAAACCGCGTGGTTAATTAGGTAACTTGGTTCTAGACAGGAGGACCCGACACCACACAGTTGAGGTATTGGCGTCCACGGTCGGTTAAGCGACCCGCTGCATCACGGAATTATCCGTGAGCGACGGCCTACAATTCCGGGGAGTCTGGTGGGAGTCGACGTAACTTCCCCCACCTAGCGGTCGCTCTCGCAACCAGACCCCGGCCCGCAACAATATATACATACATAATACATATATGTACATACATACATAATACATATATATATATATATATATATATATATATATATATATATATATATATATATATATATATATATATATATATATATACATATTGTTGCGGTTCTCGGAACCGCATGCATCCAACAGATAGTGGTCCCAAGACAGTTATTCCATTATTATAAGTGTAGACAGTCCCTTCCCTTTTGTCCAGCACAGTGTTTCTCAACCTTTTTTGTCCCATGCCCCACTTTGATTTTCAAAAAATATCATATGCCCCACCCTGATTGGAGAAACAAGAGTATATACTACATATGTATTCAAAAGGCTTTATTAAAACTTTATTCAATTGCTACTCACTTCAATAGGAGCCCTGCCCTTGACGCTGGCTGCAGATTTGTTTGATTTGAGGAACCAATTTTGTCAGTTTCAGCCTTAAATCACCACGTCTCGTGATTTCCAGTCGATTTCTCTTAGCTTACAGCAAATCGGTAACACTCTCTTAACACTAAATCCACATTCGACAAAATAAGATGATGGAAAATTTATCAGCACTTCCCTTGCCAAAGTAGTCGAGTTTGGGGCACGCACACACGCACGCAAACACACACGAATCGTTATTTGCACATCCACGATTGTGATTTACACACATATTGGTACGTGATCAACGCATATATTATACATACTAGCAGAGTACCTGCCCTGTGGGCATTCTTCTGACACGCCGTCCAAATGACGGTGTATTGGCAACTAACAGCTGCCTCAATCGTGACTGACAATAAAATAAAATAAAATAATAACAACAACAAAAAAAAACCTCAGCTATGTGCATGGACCAAAAACATCCCGACTGCTTGAAATTCAAAACACCTCACTGCACTGGAAAATGTGGGGACAGGAATACTGACAAACAAATAAACACGTGAATTATAGTAAGCATATGTAGCAAGTCTGGATGTAATTGGCCCAGAACTGTAGGAGTAGCGCGCCAACAAACAAACACCGGTCCAGGAATTATAGTGAGGATGATATACACACATATTGCACACATGCGGGTGCCCACGCACGCACACCTAGTTGAGACTTACAAGCACAGCCACTGAGCTTGGGGGAAGTGCCAACATTTCCCAGGGCACTCTGGGTACAAGCGACGTCACAACAATGGCACCGCACCCAGCGGGGCATTTCCTCAAGAATTTCCTCCTCCCCATGGTTGCCAACCTATGGGGGTTGTCCGTGCTCTTATCATTTTAAATTCTGAATGTCAAGTAAGGCAGCAGCACATACCATTGTTAAGTCTTTGGTATGACTAGGATTTGAAATGGCGACTTCCCACACTCGGAGCAGATACTCAAACCATGAAACTAGAGTCTGGTGAGAAAGAAACACAGACGAGAACAGCTCAAATATAAATGCACTACTTCTTTACCACCCTGTCGGACTTGCTAACAAAAGCATGACAATTCACGGCACAACAGGAATCGGTTATTATAGGAATGGCTAAGGTTTCCGGTAGGTCTGAATATTTTGTAATCATGAACCATTTTAATTCATGCAATTTACATTAAATTTCTCAACAACATATCTAAATTTGCAGATTGTAGAGCTGGAGCCAGTAATTTTCCACACTTGTGGAAAAAAAAAATCAACGGATTGGATGAAATTGGTGAGTTGAAAAGGAAATCGAATGTGGTAACACAGAAAAAAAAGAAAAGCAGTCAAGATTAGGTCAAATTACAAATAAAATATTCATTATATTCACCGATTTTGTGTGCGTTTCTCCACATGGTGTGATATTTGGAAAAGTAGTAAAAAACAAAACAAAAATGTACCGCAATTTGATAGACATGGAATACTGTATGTGTGTATATATATATATATATATATATATATATATATATATATATATATATATATATATATATATATATATATATATAAAAATATATATATAAAAATATAAATATATATATAAAAATAAATATATATATAAAAATATAAATATATATATAAAAATATAAATATATATATAAAAATAAATATATATATATATATATATATATATATATATATATATATATAAAGCACAGCCATTGCGCCGCACACATCGCAGCTGCGTTGGATGAGCATCGCTGTGAATCTCGATTGCTGTAACTAAATATTGAATAAAATTGTTCAACAATCTCTGGAGAGCCCAGTCAAAGTGAAATTTGATTTGAAAGTCACCCCACTTTGTTGAAAATTCAGTAAAAATATTCCCTGAAAGAAAAATGTCAGTCATCACTTGCGCATGCGTGGATGTACGAGGAAACTGCAAGTTTTTATGATGAAAAATCATCAAAATACAGAAGAGATTGCCAGAAATATTCAAAAACAAACAAAACCTTGGTGTTTTTCAGTCAATGTCATACATACTGTCATGTTGCGTACTTCCTTTGAAGGTGAGCACACATGGAATTCGTAATAAAGATTCATTCAGTTTAGTGTCACATCGCATGGATCTGGTTTGCACATTTTCCCCACCAGGCATTTGTAGTTCCATTCCCGTTTTACTATTTCCTCTGTTTGTCACCCTGATGGCAACATATACCAACTTGGGAGGATTTTAGATGTGGAGACTTGAGGAAAATTATATTTTTTCCAATGCAAGTGCACAAATAAATGTTCCTTTTTCCAAGACAAAACAAAATATCTATATATATATATATATATATATATATATATATATATATATATATATATATATATATATATATATATATATATATACCGTATTTTCACGACTATAAGGCGCATATAAACGTCTTAGATTTTTGTCAAAATGTGCGACGCGCCCTATAGTGCAGTGCGCCCTTTGTGTGTATAAAAGAACAGGTATGTGCGGTATGCAGAACATTGCTGTTTTAACAACCCCGAAAATGGCAAAGAGACACGCTTATGAAGCTCAGTTTAAACTGAAGGCGATCAGCTATGCGGAGGAACATGGGAATCGAGCCGCGGCGAGGAATTTCCAGATCAACGAGTCGATGGTTCGAAAGTGGAGGAAGCTGGAAAACGAGCTGCGACAGGTGAAGAAGACGCAGCTGAGTTTCCGTGGAAACAAGGCGAGGTGGCCAGAGTTGGAGGAAAGACTTGAGCAGTGGATCGTTGAGCAAAGAGCAAGTGGGAGGAGCGTTTCGACGGTCACGATCCGACTGAAGGCAGTATCGATAGCGGAGGAAATGAAAATCGAACATTTCCACGGAGGTCCGTCTTGGTGCTTTCGCTTCATGAAACGGTGCCATTTTTCCATCCGGACCAGGACTACGATAGCGCAGCAACGTCCGGCGGATTATCAAGAAATGATGGAAAACTTCCGCTCCTACTGCAGCAAGCACATCTGCGACAAACGGATCCAGCCGAGCCATCGGCGTGAACCGGCCGTTCAAAGTGAGGCTGCGAGCGGCGTGGGAGCGGTGGATGACCGAAGGAGAGCACAGCTTCACAAAGGGTGGAAGGCAGTGCCGGGCGAGTTACGCCACAGTTTGCCACTGGATTGTTGATGCCTGGGCTAACGTGTCTGCTGGCACTGTTGTCCGAGCTTTCGCTAAAGCCGGCATCATTTCGGAGGAGCCGCACGGTGCAGAAAGTGACTCTGACGGCGAGGAAGGTGGACCTGCTAGGTTGGGTTTAGCGCAGTTCGATTCCGAAACAGAGGATGAGGATTTCGATGGATTTGATTAAAGACTATTACCGGTATTTGATTGTTTTAGTATTTTTGTAACTAATACTTTAATAAAGCACAACCAAACTCAATTTTGCTCCCGATCTATTTTTAAATACGCACACTTGTGTGCTTGTGTGAGTGTGTTGTTGTACGGCGGACGTACGTAGTAGAGGATATTCATATAAAACCCGCGCCCTATCGTGAGGAGCGCCTTATGTGTGTGTCAAATACAGGAACGGCACACACAACTGAGACTGCGCCTTTTGGCACGGTGCGCCTTTTGGTCGTGAAAATACGGTATATATATATATATATATATATATATATTTAATTACCACCTCGAGGTGGACAGATGTTATATTTTCACCCCTGTGTATCTGTCTGTTTGTGAGCAGGATATCTCAAAAGGTTATGGACGGATGCGGACAAAACTTCGTGGGGGAGTTGGGTAGATGACAATAAGCCGATTGGATTTTGGTTCAGGTCTGGATCCAGATCTGACTTATCAGTGGGACACAAAACAAACTCTTGAGCCTGGAAGAGGTATGCACTCAACCGAGTGATATTCTAGTTTGAAATGTAATTTAGGGGTTTTGGGGAAACGTAAAAGGCAATTTTTTGAAACGGAATACCATTGGCTCCACATAACCATGATGTTTTGCTTCATTCAGTTTTGCAACTTTGTCAGTTTTGCATTGCTGGGTCAATTTGCTTGGGAAGTTTTTATTTATTTAAATATACTTGCTGCAGGATCGTGGAAGAGTTATGACAGAACAAAAATTAGAACACAACACAACAAAGGGAACAGCAAGAGAAAGGGGAAAACACCAACAGCAGTGCAGAAGCAGAAAGTCGATGGAGAGAGACAAACAAGGGATGCAGGTAATGATGAATGGTAGGGGAGAACCCAAGAGGTGGAAAGTGATGGATACATAAGCAAATTTTTGCAAGGGGTGGGGGGTTAGGGTGGTCCAGAAAAAAATAATGAACACATTTCCTCTATCCACAAGGCTATTTTTATGCCTTCATATATAACTAAAGAGCACACAATTTTTCTTCAAGAAAACAATATTTAGAGGTCACCCCATTTTATTCCGAAATCAGGGGTCCCACATCTGATATGATACAAATGTTTGTAACGTAACAATTTATGATTGTATTGCTGCCTTAGTTGGAGTCGGGATCATCTTATGGTGGTTTGATACCAGTCTAAGCAGGAATTGTCCTCATCCTTGGTTAATGTTTCATTATATTTTTGAATTAGGCTGATGCCCCGTTCCGCAGTGTCATTTACTACTTTGAGCTGAAAGGACCGAGCCTGTAGGTCATTGTACAATGGATCATCTGTCCACTGACCAGGAAGTTTCTTCAAGAATGTTTGAGAGGTTGCTATTCCACCTTCTATCAAAACATCAAAGAAGGAACTGGTCCATTTTGTCACAAGGTCCTCCAACTTGAGGTGTTCCCCTTTATCCTTGATCTGTAGCCGCCGAGGACAGTCAGGTAACTGTTGACGCTGTAGGTTCTGGACCATCTTTTCCTTTGTTAGGGTTAGGGGTAGTTTTCCCAACAGTGCGATTCAAAGAGTTCCCCGTGATCATGAGGCAAAACGTGTAATTATTTGGCAACCATATATACATATATATATATATATATATATATATATATATATATATATATATATATATATATATATATATATATATATATTATAGGGACATGCTCGGGGTGACCTCTAAATATCCACAAATCGAGCTCAAATTCCACACGTGTAAGTTAACCGTAGTGGATAAAAATAAGGTATGTGGAGAAATAATTTGACCAACATCATTTTTTACTGTAACAGTTTGGACCACCCTAGTGGGGGGTGGTTTATCGGGTGTAGAAAAGATCATGATTTTGGATGGGGGATGATTTGAGATGGTGGTGACCGACAGTGTTAAAGACCTGGAAGGAAGAATGAGACTGAAGAGTACATGGAAGGTGGTTCCACAGATAGGGGGTGGGGGGAGAGGAATAAATGAGTGGAGGTGAGCAGCAATTCTGGATTTAGGTAGTTTCACCTGGAGAGGGTTGCTGGTGGACCGCGTGCATCTTGCAGATACCGGGGGTGGGGGCAAAGCACGAAGAGGACAGTCGGCACAAGTCCTGAAATGAGGCGGAAAAAAGAGAGAGAGACCACCTACTTGGTGGCGATGGTGAAGTTATAGGCCCACAGACTCGCTTTCATCACAAGAGATTCCCATGATATTGAAAGCCTTGGTTTCCACAGCACCAACCTGAGCAAGATGAGAGACAGGGGAGTGAGAGGAGTACTCCATCAAGCTGTGGGTGAAAGCCTCGTCAGTGGATAGGAGCTCAGTAGTGGGGCAGACAACAGCAATTTTTGAGAGGAATTGTGTAAATGATGATACAAGCATCAAATTTGGCACATTTGTTCTCCAGGGGATTCTAATCAAATCTGCCCGATTGGCCATTTGAAAAATTTGAAGAAGAAAAAAAAAAATTCAAAAAAAGTCAAGATCATAAATAAATATTGGATGCTGGCTGAGATTGGTGAATGTTTCAGAAACAACATCAAAGACGTTCCAAATCTGCCATGCAGTTTTCTTCCCTTTACGCGGAAGGCAGACAACGTCACATCCAGTGAACGCATGGAAGTATGGGATCCCTCTAGCTTTCTCAGGCCCTATTGCAGAAACTACCTCATGGACTGGAATCCATCGCGCCTTGGCTCCTTGGCCAAAGGCAATCCACATGTTCTCAAGACCTAGTTCCTGCAAGGATGACAGTACAGATATTGCTATGACTAGTACGTCCGTGTCATTAGCCTTTATGATAATGGACTTGCTACCTTCCGTCGTTGCATCCCTGGCGTGGACAAATATTCGAGTGTCAGCTTCTTCATGACAACATGGAGACACAGCATCTAGTGACTTCCTTGTGTTGCTAATGGCATCTTCTCCTTTTGTGACAATGACTGTGCTTGTCATCTGTGCTTCACACATCTTTTCCGCAAGGAAGTGAAACAGCTCAGTCTTGTTGCTGTCATCTCTAAGAAAGCTTCTCCAGTTACTTGGGGTCTTACTGGTTCCTGTCACTCTTCTTCTGATTCCTTGTCACCTTTTCGACCTTGCCTCGGACTTCAGACTCGACTTCTTGTACACATCAAACACTACGTCCACCCTCTCGTACATGGCACCATAGGATTCCACCTTTGGGATGATGTCTTCTTTAGCATAGTCATCAAATATCTTTGAAGTGGATGGAGGTAGGGCATTGATAAGTGCTGAGCCATCAATGATGACTGCATCTCCCCTTGGTTCTCTGTCTGGGATGTTCACTTGCGCTTCAAGAATTTAAGCCAGTTGTGACTTCAAATTTTTTTGAAGTTTTTTTTTTTTTTAATTTTTAAAAATTAGATTTTCAAATGTTATGGCCATTCAGGCAGATTTGAACAAAAGCCCTGCAGAAGAGAAATGCCAAATTTGATGCTTGTATCATAATTTGCACGATTTTTCTACTATCTACTACACTACAGGTGTGCCAATGAAGGACGATGGAGGATGAGCAGTTGGTGTCTGGCTTTGGAAGCCAATTTTGAAATGTGGCTTGCCCAAGAGAGATCAAGGCTGAGAGTGAAAGACCCAAGTGTTTGAGTGACTGAACCTCTTCAAGAGGGTTATTGAGAAAGTGTATGGAAGGATTTGCAGTGCGGTCCTTTCAGAGAGTGAGTGTGTGTGAGTGATTTCTCAGGATTGAAAGACACATCCAAGTATTTGACAAGTTTGTGATTTTGGCAATCTCCGAGGAGAGGGAACAGGCTGCTTCCTGTCTGTCAGAAGGATGAGGGATCTCATGGCAGAGGGTGGAGTAACCAGCAAAGAGATAGAATGGATTTTCCAGAGTCAGTGAGATCATTGATGAAGATTAAGAATAATATAGGACAAAGAACACAGCCTTGAGGTACTCTAGCCTTGACAGGAAGAGAAGAAAGGGTTCCGTTGAGAGCCACTCGTTGGATATGAGAGTGGAGGAAGTCAGTAATCCAAGAGTGGAGTTGGCCTTGGATTCTATAGGCAGACGGCTTGGAGATCAGGGCAGGATACCAGACTATCAAAATCTTCAGTTGATATGTCCAGAGAGATGGCCCTAATCTCATTTCTGGCATTGAGGGCCTCCATTCATTGTTAGGAGAGTAGAAGCAGCATGTCCAAGGTAGAGTGACTAGATCTGAATCCATATTGATAATCTGAGATGACGATATTGGAGAAAAGGATTGATTTTATGACAACTGTGATGATGGATGACATGACCTTGCTTGATGATTGGAAGCAAGCTAATTGGTCAGTCGTTAAGAGGATCAGTTTTTGCACATTTTTTATGTAATGCAGTGATGTTGGTGCATTTTCAAGCAGATGGAAGATGACCGAGAGTAAATGAGAGGGTGAAAAGGGCCGAAAGTGAAAATGCGAGAGCAGCAGAGCAGGTTTTTGGGACACGTTAGCAGATGCCATCTGGAACAGTTGCAGAATCAGAGTCGAGGGTTGCCAGAAACTTTTCCACCTTTTCAGGTGCAAACGACACAGAATTCAAGAGCTGATGGGTATGACTGGGAAGGGTAGAGAGAGAAAGAGAGAGGGGGTAATCGCCTTCTCATGTGCGGAGTCAGCTGTGGTGCCTTTCAAAGTGACAGAAGGGATGGATGGAGAGCATACACCAGAGACAGACTTGACAATGTGCCACCAAGTTTTATTTTAGAGGAGAGAGACAAGTTTGAAAATTCATTCTTTAGTTTGGACAGATGATGTTTTCTGGCTTTCCTGAGGGTAGACACACAATTGTTGCAGGCATTGTAGAATGATCTGAGGTTTCCTTAAGTTGGATTTGCCTTCCAAGAGGAGAATGCAAGTTGTTTTAAAGCAACTGCCCTATCACATGATTCAGAGTACCAAGATCAGGAGGATGGGTAAGATAGCTGAAGACGAGATAGGATGAAACTGTGCTTCAGAGAGAGCAGACTTCTGTGGAAGAATTCCCAGGGTGAGTTAATATTAGTGGTGGTGGATATAGGAGACCAGTCCTGAAGTGTGATGGCTGCTTGTAGTCCCTGCCAGTTTGCTTGAGTGAACTGCCAGACTCAATGGCACAGAGGCAGTTCTTTGAGAATGGCCAGAGAGATGTTGACCTGAACTAGCACATGATCACAAGAGCCAATTGGGGCAGAGGATGAGGAAGATACATCGGGAGGGAAGTTTGTCATCACCAAATCCAGGAGAGAAGATTTGCCATTGGGAGAAATCTGGGTGGGAAAGTTCCCATATTGAGTCAGACCCATGGAGTCACAGAAGTCCTTTGCAGAAGTGCCATGGCTGGTGAAAGAGGTACCAACACCCAGCCAATTATCATGGTGACAATAGAAGTCACCACATATGAGAAAGAGAGAGTTAGGATGAGTGATTAAAAGTTGGTCCATGTCATCTGAGAGAGAGATATGTAGATGGAGTCATCACTGTTGGGAGGATGGTACAACGCCCAGACAAACGTGAGGGGAGAACGGAGGGAAGTTGCAACCACAGGTACTCCTCAGGTTTGGGAGGTATAAGAGCAGTACATGGAAAGTGAGAAATTGAGTTTTTTATTCATCATTTTCTTTTGTTTTGATCCAGAGAAATTTTGGCCTCAATTCATAGCAAACAGTATAACAAAGGAAGAAAATAAAATAGAATTACAAAATATCAGATAATCGCCTTGCAAGTGAGACTTCCAAGTACAAAAACCGGGGCCTTCACAGTACTCTCCGCAACAACCCAATGCTTTAATGACCCCAATTATTCCCAGCTTCTTGTAGGGTTAGCTCAGGAAAGTTTGTGACTCATGTCATTCACTAATCAGTCGGTCAGGTTTGATGTTCAAATTGTGAGAATTAGCTCAGTGACAGGAATTTGTAATTTCACCGAGGTGCCAGAACTTACCCTAGTTTCCACAAAAGACACCAACCATAAGAGATTTAAAGCCAACAAGTAAGACTTAACATTCATCTGAGGGAACCAAGAGCTGACCCTCAATGTAAACCCTACCTTTATCTCAAATGCCTTTGAGCAACTATTCCTTGTTCTGACTGATGCCTTTACCCCCTCCAACATCACTTCCACTATCCTCACCAGTGTTTCAAGCACCCATTTCTTCTTCAGAAACCATTACACTACCAATCTCTTAACCATAGGAACCACTATTTGAAACAAGCCATATGCTTTCTCCAGGTCCACACACCAACAATCCAACTTGCTGTTCACACTGACAAAACCTACCATTCACCACCCTTTCCAATACTTTGAACACTTGCTCCATCAGTTTGATGTCCCTGCAATTCCCACAATTCATAACTTCCCCTTTATTCTTATAGATAGCCATTAATTAACTCGCTTCTTCACAGATGTTAACAAACAACTGCAATCCCCACTTCACTGTCTCTGAATCCCTCAATTCTTGCCACTAGCATCACTGATGGTCCACTGGCTTTCACTATTTTAGTTATCAGGAGAGCTGCAATCACCTTCTCTTGCCCTGTGGGTCTTACTCTCTGGCCTTGGATTTTGCTGACCTCCTCATACATGCCTCACATTCTCAACAGTTAGCATTTCCTCAATATTCCTTCCATCTGCATGGAACATCCTACTATTGAAGGATCTCCCCCTATCAGTATTTATATCCTCAATACCCCCATTATTCCTTATAACCCTCATAATGCTCTTAGTGACACTACAAATTACAAGGATTACAAGGAAATTATGATGCAGGAGGAGGCCATTTGGCCCATCATGCCAACGCCACACCAATACCAGGTATTAATAAATCCGTCAATACCCCTTCCCTTCGTGTGCAGCCTTTTGACTGCAACACTGGTACTCATTTCGCCGACCTCAGAAGGATGACAGGCTGAGAACCCCCTGGTGTTAATTCAGTGGGAAAAGGTCTTGAACCCACGACCCAAGTATCCGAAGCCACCACCAGGTTAAATAAGCTATCACCTTCTGAGTCAAACTCCTCATACCACCCTTTCCACACATCCTATCCAGCCTTTGTCATCACTTTCTTTACTTCTTCTCTTTTTCAAATTTATTTATGTTAAGAAAGAAGATTAATTAAGTATATATTATATTATTCATGTTCAACGTACATGTTGGAATATTTTGTTCCAAAAGTCCTCCACGCTTTATCTTACCATCCTTTTTCTTTTCCTCCACTCTGTTACGTACTTCTTCTGATGTGCATAAACCTGTAACAAAGCAAAACTGATCAAAATGGACGTCATTGAATTGATTGCTTACTATCCAACGAATAGACAGGTTTCAGCCAAGAAAAAAAAAAAAAAAACATTTTTTTTTCTGCCAAGGTTCTCAGTGGTTCCATCATCCTTTGCCAATTCCCTTTCAATTTAGCTGAGGAGCCACCTTGGATTTGGCCTCAAATCCAATCATGGTGGCCAAAATCCAAAATGGCTGCCAAACCATACTGAATCACACTTTCCACAGTATTTATAGGCTGGAAAAAAAAATCTTTTTTTTTTTTTTTCCAATGAAATAATTTGTTTCTGTTTGCATAATAGAACCATGCATAAGCACTTTCTTTTGGAGTATTTTTAAGTCTTTAACATATCCAATATGGCTGCCTAAATGTAAAATGGCCACCTGTACGTACTCTGTTTTCGCCTGATGGTGTGGCAAAAGTTTATAGATTGCTTATTATACAATTGGACAAAATACATTTTCATTCTTCATCAAATAACACTTGAAAACAACAAGCCATATTCTTTCCCATTGTTTGTCCACTACCAACCCTGGTTTGCTTGAGGACATGCTTCAGGTAGCCTCGCAAGATAACATGGTACTGTCACTGTGCAGAATAATAAGTACAGACGCGACGATCGCTGAACATATTCGCCAAGTTTATCTCAAAATAGTGTTGCAGCTTGACTACTGTATGTATTAGTTTGATGGAATAGTGGTTTCGCCATTAAATACGCTGTCTTTCATTTCGCTTGACCGTAACCATTTTGTATTTATTCAACTTCAACATTATGGCAGCCATCCCCTTTTTGAGCACCGGATCGGACGTGAGAGAGAGAGATGCCAGTTCTACAATGAGCATATGAATGAAGGGGGGGAGGGGTGGGCAGGGGTGTTACAAGAGTGGATCCAGCTGGATTTGAACCCCTGAAGGAATTTGCTGATAGATGGGAGACTGTTGACAAGAGTATGTGCTTGGAACCACCCTATGCTGAATTCCAATTAGTCAGATCAAGATTGTCTGTTTACCACAGCGACATGTTCATCCACAAAAATTGCTAAATAACATCCAGATATAGGTTGAAGCAAAAGGAAATTCAAACGAGACAACTTAATAAGTCGAGTTCGGAACCTGTTGCCAGGTCCAGTGACACGGAAGAGTCCAATATATAACCTACCAAGAGACCTGCGAAGAAGATGCTGGTGTGCTTTATTTGTGACAAGGTGACACCTGCTGACAATAAACAGTACAGCAACGATAGCCTGAGACAGTCAGGTCAGGTAAGGGAGCATGCGCCAGAACAGCACATCCCTGCATCCACTTTCCACCGGTACTCCAGGGGCCTCCGTCTGGCCATCCCCCAGGCAGATGCCTGGCCCATCCCCATCTCCTTGAGATGCCGATCAACCTGCTGCAACCATGAGGAACGTGGTCGGCCCATCGGCCTCCTCCACTCACGAGACTCCCTCACTGAGAGAATCTGGTGAGCAGGATCAGCATCAGGAAAACGAGCCACATGTCCATACAGCCGCAGCTGACGCTTACGGACTATGCAGGTATCAAATCTCATTCGAGTCTCTCTCAGCAACCGCTCGTTGGACACAAAGTCCGACCAGCGATAGCCAAGGATTCTCCGAAGAGACCTGGTACCAAAGGAATTAAGTCTCCGTCTCAGATCCTTGGTCAGAGTCCATGTCTCGCATCCATAGAGAAAGACTGGAAGCACAAAGGACCTGAAGACTCGGACCTTCGTCCTCCCGCACAGGAACCGGAAGCGCCACACCCCATTATCCAGTGAATCCATAACTCCCCAGGCCCGACCCAGACGTCTATTGACCTCTGACTCACAGCCAGCAGAGACATGAATATCACTGCCAAGGCAAGTGAATCTCTCCATGACCTCAACATCCTCACCACAAACAAGCACAGACAGGACAGCAGCATCCAAGATGTCATTGAATGCCTGGATCTTAGTTTTGACCCAGGAAACCCGCAATCCCAGTGGCTCCGACTCCTCATTCAGCACCTCGAGGGCCCCAAAAGGATATCTAAACTCTCCGCAAAGATGACTGCATCATCTGCGAAATCAAGGTCAGAGATCTTGACATTCCCAAACGAAGCACCGCAGCTTGATCTCTTAGACATCCTCCCAATAATCCAGTCCATACAAGTGCTGAAAAGTGTGGGGCCAGTAGACAACCCTGCCAAACTCCAGCAACAACTGGAAATAAGTCAGAAATGGTACCACCACATCTCACAGCACTCTCAGTACCAGAGTAGAGTTAAGACATCAGATTTGGTGGCACCACACGAAGACCAAGAATCCTCCAGAGGGCATCCCGATTCACTGAATCAAACGCTTTAAAGAGATCAACATAGGCTGCAAGCAGCCCTTGCCGAAACTCTCGTCTGCGTTCAGTCAGGAACCGAAGAGCAAGGATACGGTCAATCGTTAACCTCTTTGGTGTAAAGCCTGACTGCTCTGGACGCTGGTGCACAAGCAGATGGTGGCGAACCCTATCAATAATTATCTGAGCAAAGACCTTGCCTGGCACTAAGAGCAGCATCACCCCTCGGTAGAAGTTACAGTCTTGGTGATCACCCTTTCCTTTCCAGAGAGGGACAACAAGGCCCCTCTTCCAGTCAGTTGGGATGATGCCTGTGTTCCAGGCAGAGCACAGAACTGCATGCAACGACACGAGTGCAGCATTTCCACCAGCCTTGAGAAGTTCAGCATGGATGCCACAGATCCCTGGAGCTTTACACCATTTCAACCGGTTCACCGCAGCCTGTTTCCACAAGTGAAGGTGGACCACAGTTAATTGGAGGGTCAGCAACATGGATTGTAACACCCCTGACATACAACTCGACAGCTGGTGGATCAGCCTGATACAACCGCTCAAAGTAACCAGCCCAGCGGGCCTTCACTTCGGACTCCTCTGTCAAGAGCCTACCACCCTCTGCTCTAACTGCAGTACACCGAAGGATGGGGTTGGATGAATGCAATGCAAGAATTCCCCTGTAAGCAGGACGAGAATCACTTGACCACAGGTGATGCTCTACCCTCTCACAGATTCCTTGCACATCAGCCTCCTTATCCACCCTTAGCGCACATACAGTTTTACACCTCAACTCCCTGAACAGCTCAGCTCTGCCATTCAGCCTGGCCCTACGACTCTGGTCAATGGTATCCAGTGTCCCTTGAGACAAAATTCTTCTTTGCCTACGGTGAGTACCAAGACATCCACCGGCAACATCAAGGACGGTGGTCTTGACGGCACTCCACAACTCTTCAGGACCTCCCAAAGCACCCAGACCCCCCAAATCTACACTCAGCTTGTTCGCAAACTCTTCAGCTACCCTCTCTTCCTTGAGCATGCCAACATCCTGCCAAGGCTGGGATGGTACCATTCTCCTGGATTCAAGGTGCAACTTCAGAGTTGTTACAACAAGCCGGTGGTCAGTTTTGAGGTAATGAGCACTCCGGTAGACTCTGCAGTTCTGGATCATCCTCCAGCGACCATCAACGAGGACATGGTCAATCTCCTTTTCCACACTGCCAGCGTTGGAATACCAAGTCCAGCGATGAGCTTGTGGATGCTGAAACCATGAACCGGCCACCCTAAGTCCATGACTTCTTGCAAAGTCAAGGAACTTGGTGCTATTCTGGTTCATAGTTCCTGACCCATGGGGACCAACACACGTTTCATAACCATCCCTATCAGTTCCAGTCGATGCATTGAAATCCCCCAAGACTAGAAGTGTATCTCGTCTGGGGCATTGATCAACCACAGACTCGAGCGTGGCGGAGAATGCATCCTTCATGGTGAGATCACTCGCCTCAGTCGGAGCATAAACAGAGACCAGGGAAATGACACCCAACGAGTGACAAATCCTTAGTCTCATAATACGCTCGTTGACCGGTGTTACCTCAATTATCATTGGAGTCAGCTTATTGGACACAGCCACAGCAACTCCTTGGGAATGGTAACCATCAGAGCGACCAGACCAATAGTAGGTGTAACCACCCACGATGATCTCACCGCAATCCGGTCTCCGAAACTCAGAGAGTGCTGCAATACCGATATCATCCAAGCTCAAGCGTTTGGACAACAGAGACAGGAGATCATCCTCTATTATGGATAGGACATTCCAGGCACCCACCCGAAGGGACCGCCTCAGATTAACCCAAGGAGACCGCCGTCGGGTGGATGACACCTCAGCACCACTCCGACACACTCTCACGCAATCTGACCCGGGAATGTTCCCCGTAGTTTCCCTCCTATCATCAAAGATTGGGGGTCCCAAAGGCTTTGCCCTAATCCCGTCATCCGGTGAGCTGCCCTGCGAAGGGAAGCTGCACAGAAGTACTCACACGGAGTTGGTTTTTCAGATTTCTTTGCGTTTTTGTGTTTTGTGGAATGAAGGGTTTTACCGTGGCCTGAGTGCAAATCCTGCCACCAACCTCCTAATAAGAAGTAACCCAACTGCAGGAGGACGTCCGCAGACACAGTTGGGCACTAGATATGGATGGCCATTGGCTCACAAGGAGCTCCTCCGCCCTTTGAGACAGTGCTCAGAATAAAATGCTTTCAGAAAGCGCAAGAGCCAAATGGACCCAAAACTGAATGACGCGGATGAGAAGGCCCACGCTGCAGCAAAGTGTTTGGATGTTTTGCTTAGTGGATCATTCTGTGATATATTTGCAATGGATCTTTACTACTACAAAACCTGTTCTAGTAACTTCAACTCCATGTATAATCTCCAAAAACCCACCACAGATGATACTCAGAAGGAGCGTAGCTATCGCAAGGTATTGACAAGTTTCTCAGTTTATTTCCCCGCAAAGTTATCAAGGATAAGGAGGTCTATCAACTGACAGATTTGCTGTAGGTGTCGGATGTATAAGAGGTGAGCCGAGACCATGACATCGATGACCCACTGATCAGTAACATGTCAACCCTAAAGCAGAGGCTGGTATAGGAATTTGGAGATTCCAAAGGTTTCCATGTGGTAGGGAGGCAGAAATATAGCAAATGTTCCAAATAACTATTCTAATGCAGAAACGTGTGTTTTCCATCCAAGACTGTGTATTTAGCTTGTATAAATTACCCCCGGTTGGGGGTGACTGTCATCTCTGAAACTCTGCAGATGTGGATCTCTGATCAGCTTAGAATGGCTTCGATGTTGTCTTGTCTTTTGGTTCAACGTACAGACGAAAGCCCGGGAGTAAAAAGGATAGAAAACCTCAGAAATCAAACGACATTTCTGAGTTATCAGGAGATAGACTTTGAAAATGGACGATTTCGCAACTCTGGAGTGGCCTTGACCTTGACCTTCAATCGTGTCAAAAAGTCATACCGTCGGCATCACTCATCGACCCCTACCTACATACCAAGTTTCATCAAGATCGGGCGAATTTTTTTGACCGCATCACATCGATGATTTTTCCAACTTTGAAGACACGTGACTCGATAAAGAGGACGGATTTCAAAAAACCGGCCTGACCAAATTTAGATATTGCTCCATATTATCAGAATCCGAAGGAATTTCGAAGATCGGATCATAAACGGAAGAGGAGACAGATTTTGAAAATGGACGATTTCGCAACTTTGGAGTGGCCTTGACCTTGATCTTGACCTTAAATCGTGTCAAAAGTAATACCGTCGTGCATCACTCATCGACCCATACCTACATACCAAGTTTCATCAAGATCGGGCGAATTTTTTTTTTGACCGTATCAAATCGACGATTTTTCCAACTTTGAAGACACGTGACTCGATAACCAGGATGAATTTCAAAAACCGGCGTGAGCAAATTTAGATATTGTTCCATATTATCAGAATCCGAAGGAATTTCGAAGATCGGATCATAAACGGCGGAGGAGATAGATTTTGAAAATGGACGATTTCGCAACTTTGGAGTGACCTTGATGTTGACCTTGACCTTCAATTGGGTCAAAGATCATACCTTCGTGCATCGCTCATCGACATCTACCCACATACCAAATATCAAGAAAATTGGAAGAAAAAAAATGGACGTACGTACATAGAGACTGGTTTTATTAGGTCATCTCGCTCGAGATGACCTAAAAAAGAAAACGACACATTTTACACGAGACCTTATTCATGCAAAAACGGTCTAATTTACCTCATACAAGTGTTTTTAACAGCACATTAGCTTGTTCTGACCCCGTTTTTTGTTCTAAATATCCATTCTAATAGTGGGGTGTTCCAAATTTTGTTGCAAATAACTACTCTTATTGTAACAGTGGAATCAACCTCTTAGTTTATACAGAAGCCATACTCCAAGAACATGGAGTCAGAGAAGAGGCCTTAACGAAAGCATTTTCAAGACTCATTTGATGTAAGCTTTCACAGAGGGAATCAGTAAAATGGCCTCTTGAAGCCGATGGCCTCCTTGAGCAACTTGATACCCACCGACCCTTGGGCTGCATCTACAATGAGATTTGCTGGTCGATAGATCCAAAGACATCAAAAAATGATCTGGGCTACACCAATGTTCCAAGTAAATCCCAAGCTGAGAAAATATCCACAATAAGCCAGAGTTGGGAAAAGCTGATGACTGGTCACAGTTTCATCAAAGGTTGCAGTGTACACATACTGTAACATTTGATAACTCAGACGGAAGACAGCAGATGCCTACTGGGGCCCACACGACTCGGCACACAACTAGAACTATTTTCCAAGCTAGATATCTTAGTGATTGCACCACCAACCCTAAACTCAAGCCAGAGCTGCTCAATATCATCAATCCTGAGAAGCCTGATTATGGATCCTTCAAAATTTCGAAGAAGAGGATACCACCTCCATCATTACCAGACTTGAGTGATGATGACAAAGACTCATAAGTTATAATTCCAGATGAAATGGAAAATTGCCTGGGTTTTCGTGGGTGTCGTTGGTGAAGATTGCTTCGATTGTCTTCTAGATGAGGATAAAGATGAGATGGGTCCAGTTGGGTCTTGGAAACATTCATGAAAGGGGTGACCAGTTGCAAAAATACAAAATGCAAGCTTGAGTTTCTTCCTGGAGTTCCATTGCCTCCAGATGACAACGTTGTGAAGTGGTATATGGACATGATAATGGAAATTGGCACTCATCTGGAGTTGTGCCACAGATTTGCCCATGCTGATGAGGTCATCAACTGCAAGATGTTGATCATTTATTGGATCTGCCAGAGGAGGTATGACAAATACATACCTATCAATCAAGCATCGCTGGATTTCACAAAATCTTCGTAAATCATTCCAAAATCAACCAAGAAAAAGAACAATCAGAGATTGCAGACCCTCACCTGGACTTATTTTGTATGGCGGATTATGTAGTGGTGTATTACTTAATTAATATGATGTAATTAGAACTGCCACTGAACTGCTGGCAGTGATGACAGGGTACCAAAATGTTCCGATTTGATGCAACCCCGCTTTGCTCGGACACCTAAACCTGACCCATGACGTATTTTTATTCTTCTTCTTCTTCTTCTTCTTTCGGCTGCTCCCGTTCGGGGTCGCCACAGCGGATCATCCGTATGATCCGCATAGTGATTTGGCACGTTTTACGCCGGATGCCCTTCCTGACGCAACTCTGGTCGCCTCTTACGACACAGGGATATGGTACACCTATTCTAACCGGGGCATACACCGGCCCAGTACACTGGTACTCATTTCGCCGACTTCGGAAGGATGACAGGCTGAGTCAACCCCCTGGTGTATTAATTCAGTGGCCAAATGGGGCTTGAACTCAGGACCTTTTGGATCCCAAGCCGCTGCCCTTACCACTGCACCAACACCAGGCTTCACGTATTTGTATTATTATTCATTATTCAATTGAAGTTAGAATGGAATCAAAATAAATTCAATTAAAATCAAATGGAAGACCAAATTGCTTGGGATCCTAGGATCCTGAATTCAAATCCCACTCGGCTGTTGAATTAATATCAGGTGGGGTTAACTAGGCCTGTCATCCTTCCGAGGTCGGCAAAATGAGTGCCAGCATGCTGGTGTACTGTGTCAGTGGCGCGACGTGTCCAGGATTGTGCCCAATAGCTAAGGAGACTGCTTAGGCAGCACCAACGCTCTGCTTAGAGAATGGTCCCAATGGATGGATAGATGGAAGACCAAATTGGTGCAGTCTTGCATTGGAGTAATCAGAAGGAACCCAAACAAGCAAAAGGCAAAGATGAAATCATCAGGAGGAACATGGATGGGATTCGCATTTCACCTGTGACTCCTCTACCCTCAAACCCATCCAGGCACAGCCAAGTGAGCCTTATTCAAAAAACATGAAAATAAAAAATAAAAATAAAAAAAACAACAAAAAGAAGCCATCTCAAAAAATTAAATAATTCTGGCTGCCAGACTGCGTCCGATCAAGATGAAATTTAAACATGTATTCCCCATCATTACATGTTGATTGATTAGCGGTTCCAGAGAAAACATTATTTAATATTTTTCTTCAATCCAATATGGCTGCCAAACCATGTGACATCAATTATACCTTAAACTTGTACACCCATGGCTTGGGGAACATTTGTGTGAAGCTTTCCATCGATCTGTCCAGCCGTTCTGGAGAAGATTTACATAGGTTTTCAGGTAAATCCAATTTGGCCGCCAAATCATGTGCCAAATGATATATGTGTGAACCTTTTGTTACTCATTGATAGGTGGTCACAAATGTAAAGTTCCACCTCATTCTGTTCAGCCACTTCAGAGAAGAAGGTTTTTTGAAGGTTTTTAAAAATAATAATAAATATGGCTGCCAAATAAGTGACCGATGATGTCATTAATAATTTTTTTTTCTGTGGAGAATTTTATCCCAATATTACCTTCAAAATTTTTCATACTGATCAGATGTAGCATTCTACACATGCAATCATGACGTCAAAACGAAGGCACTGACATCACACAAAAAAAACAAAATTAAAAATAAAAATCACTTATTCCCTACGAGTACTTGCAGTGTGCCAAGTTTCAATTTTTTCCTTGGTGCACTTTTAGAGATACAGAGGTCCAAAGTTTTTTCCATTTTTCCAAGATGGCTGCCACACCACGTGACCTATGACATCATAATTATGATTAAAACATTATACACGAGTAGTCGCACATAGAGTGAAAATTTTGGCTCAATCCGACAAGCGGTTGTGGAGAAAAACACGAAAGTTCTGTGCGGACAAAGAAACAAGACAGAGACAGACAGACAGACGGACGGACCCAAATGCAATACCCTTTCCTTTGGCGAGAGTATCAATGATATACATCCCGAATGTGCAACCAGAAAGTCATATTTTGTGGTTAGAAGATTGATTTCCGAGCATTAAAATGTGAGATTCAATGAGTATTGGTGGCCATTTTGTATTTTCACCGCCATATTGGATTTGAGGCCAAATCCAAGGTGGCCCTTCAGCTAAATTGAAAGGGCATATGCTAAGGATGACTGAACCACTGAGAAAACCTTGGCAGGGGAAAAAAAAAAAAGGTACTTTTTTTTTTTTCCTTGGCTAGGACCTGTTGAAACAGCTTGATAAATCAGGAATTAAAACTACCAAATTGATAAAGGGCAAATTGTATTTTGCACAAATATCGCTGCCTGAGATGATATTTTCATGAACTTAAGTTGGCATTAGTGTTGTTTCCTCTTCAACTTGGGGTGTGTGGGAGGGTGAGGAGGCAGGTTGTGGTAAAAGGATTTGGAGAAAGTCGAGGAAAGCAGGCCAAGTGGTATTGTTGGAAGTTATGTTAGGTGTATTAATTGTTTGGGTTGTAAGTACGAGTCTCGACTTGTGCACATGGTGGTTGTGTGTGCATATGGGGAGTGCACATAGAGGGGTAGTTTATCTACCACGACTACATTTTGAACAGTCACAAAGACTCCCACATTTCTGTTGAGTCAGCCATGGAAGAATTTAAAGCAGTTTGGTCACGAGATGAAAATCAAGCAAGCAGTTTTGTAGTGAGATGCAAATCAGGCAAGCAGTAGAGTGATTGTTCACACAACCAATAATCCCACCTCTTCTTTCTCAACAGTGGTGACATTGCTACTGGATTCATGAATTTTGTCAAGCCTTTCCTGCAGGGTCCTACACTCTTCTCTCAGATCCGCAGCAACACTTTCAGCTTCTGTAGTCGTCATGGCTGAGGAAAGGCTGTGAAAATCTGAAGGGAAAAATGAACGAAGATGTAAAACATTGTTCTTTTTGTTCATCTTACCCAGATCATTATATCTGAGCTCAAGGCACATGACAAAATGCCTGATGCAAGAAAAGAAAGAAATGAAAAGTGAGGATAAAATACATGCGAGGAATAGATGACAGATAATAGTGTTATTAGGAAGAAATTCATCAGGAAGCAAAATCTCAAGCTGGACAAAAATAAAAATGAAGAACTTTTTCATTAAGGTTACTATCCATCTGTATCAGCAGACAGGAAGAACAATGGATGGAATCAAACAATGCTGGAATAAACTATGACTACCTGTGGAAAACAAGGAGAAGCTGATGTTTTTGGCATTAGCACTTATTGGAGCAATGAGGGGGTCTCTGGCCAGCCTGTGCAGGTCAGGAGGCAAAATGACAGGTTGCACAGGTGCGGTGGGGGCAGGTGGGGGAAGAACCAGCCATTATTCACAGAGCCAGGGTGTGTGTGTGTGTGTGTGTGTGTGTGTGTGTGTGTGTGTGTGTGTGTGGGGGGGGTGGTGGTGATTGGGGGTCACGCCATGTGGGGTAAGGTGTGAGGCACTAGCCCGCGCTGGTGGCCAGAGGCACTAGTCTCGGTCGGGTGTGCCAGCGGCACCAGTACTAGCTGGGCACGACAGTGGTCAGAGGCACCAGTCCAAGAGGCCCCAGGTCAGGCCACGCAGGGCGGGGAAGGAGACACCAGGACAGGCTGTGCCGAGCAGTAGGCACCAGACCACATAACAAAGCAATTGCTATGAATGTCAAAGTTAAGATATTCACTTCTTCTCTTGTATACCTGCTCAGGAATATATAATCTTGAACATCATTGACTGAAAACATTTACAATGTTAGATGTGAGGAAATTTCAACAATCCCGTTTGCTGTGGTGAAACAAAAAAGAGGCAACAATAAATGTTCCTTTAAAGATTTGAATGAATGTAATTTTTGCAATCCTGTTTGCCTTTAACACATCTCAGGTGCATTACTAGCTCCAGGTCACAATTGTATCACACAATTGAACAGTTATTTATTTCGAGGCAAAGTGACAAGGACAAGGAAATTAAGCAAGTGAGACATTGAGAAGGCAGGTGGGGTGACGAACAGGACAAGGGTGGAATTTACACTGAAGTGACACTGGAGATTAAAATCATATTGCAATGAAAGTGAATTAGGAAGTATGGTGTACGATTACAAAGTACCAGCATCCAGATCTCGGCAAGCTTGCTGACTCTTCTGAAGATCCTGGCTTAGCCGAATTACTTTCTCATCCAGTTTATTCAACTGTTCTTCACTCACTGCTGGGAACTGCTCCTGAGTGGAAACGCAGGTAGAGGAAATGATGTTGAAGCTGAAGGTTTTTTCCAAGACGTACCAACTTTTTATGCACATGATCTTTGGTGGAATGTGCCATTTCAAGCACGAAGTTTGATCAAAAAGTGTCCGAACTGATACTACTGCAAGGCCATTGGTGACAACCATCCACTCGATGATACTTTGTCACATGCCAGATCATGATTGCACAATGTATACAAATTATGTTTCATGAGACATTTGATAGAATGCAGTTTATCGAATGGGTTGGGTTTTACCCTGGATGGAAATGTGTGCAAACAATGTACAAGTATTACTTTGTTATTTTTTCTTAATTTGCACTTTGAGGAACATTACTGAATATGACACTTTTGAAAGGACATATTCCACCGCAGAATGCTCTGCGCACATGCGCAGACACCTCAGGAGAGGTTAGCGTTCAGGGCATCATAAAGTACAGTGTATTGCGTGAGTAAGATGAGGATTGTTACTTAATATGGCTCACAAAGCTTCTGAAATAAGCCGAAAATACATGAAAAAGTACCTGAGAGAAAGGGCTATGCCTCTGAACAACAAAAGACTGATAGCTTTCTCAGCTTGCCAAACAGGCACCTGCTCGTACTGCAAACTCCCTAATAAATGGTCTGGTGCAAGGACCGAGTGGAAATCCCCAACGGATCGCTACCAGGGAATGTATGGTTTATCGGGATTAGATGCTTCTGAACACCGATGGGAAGGACATAACTGGTACATTGTCCAGGGTATGGTTAAAATTATACTGACTATTAATCATGTTGGGGCTGGCAGGTGGGAAGGTGAGAGCTATGGGAGCTTTGAAGGCCATTATAAATCTTTTTTTCTTTCGGCTGCTCCCGTTAGGGGTCGCCACAGCGGATAATCCCTCTCCATTTCGCTTGAGGGCCATTATAAATATACTTGTGTAAAACCCGGCAAAAATGATGAGGCCCAAGAGAATCACCCCCCCCCCCCCCCACCCATCACCACCCTGCCAGATCACATTAGAGCACAGTTAAAGAATACAGCTCATAGGCTTGTGGATTTATTTTTGTTTCATAAATAAAAGTATGATTATTTTAGAAATATGTATATATATATATATATATATATATATATATATATATATATTATATATATATATATATTATCAAAGTGATAATGGAATTTCAAATGACCGAGTAAAATTACTCACCAGTATATATTTTTGCTGCAAACACATCTCACCGCTTGCGTTATAGTTGTAAAAACAACCGGAAAGGTCATGCAATCAATCCCAAAACAAAAATATATTGTTTGTTTGGTTCTAGGGTCGCAAAAGAAACTATACTGGACTACATTTTTACATCTATTGCTAAAAGTTGAAGCGTCCCCGTGTGTGTTTTTGTAGATATTCACTGTGGCCGCTAATTATCTTAAAAGAAAAAGACAGGAAAAGACTCCTCTCATCCACAGATATTTCTCCTATATTCTCATGAGTCCGATTTGCATTCAGGAACAGAACAATTATGGTTTAGCATTTTGAAATTGCCACTCTTTTGTCTAAATGCTGAAAATTGTGTTTAAAAGAAGATTTGAATTACAGATTTCATGCGTTTAACAGCAGGTTAAAAGTGTCTGACAAGCTGAACCAAGTCACTAAAAATGCACACAGTGCATGCACAAAAGGCCTCATTAGCATTCGTACTTCATTTTGGAAATCATGTTTTGGATAACCTCTGAAACAGCAGTTTGGTAAATGATGACCTCATGTTCTCAAAGTAAGCGTTTTGTCTTTAAAAACATTCACCCAAACCAAAATAGCAATGACTTCTGAAATGATATGAGAATGATGCATCACCTTTTCAGATAAAATGCAGCAAACAATTGTTCCTGATGATTAAAACAGGTAAGTGATCTACATTCATGTTACAAAATATTTAAAAAAGGATGTCACCCAAGGATGACATGCAGCCTAATGGGCAAAAAAGTACAACTTGCAACATGATTATGACCTGGCCCACACGCAGTTAGCGACCACTCACGTTACCAAATGCATTTTCGGTGTTCACCTATTTCTATATACTGGAGAACTGGAAACAACCAGAATTAAGGAGCATTGAGAAGAGGTGTCAACAAATATTCAATCACCTGGCAATGAACACATAAATTCAGAAAAAGAAACATCTAAGATGCCTTCAGAAGTTACAGAAGCCTGGATGAAGTGGATCAATTTCAGGGTGGGGGAGGGAGGAAGGGAGGGCAAGGAGTGGTTATTTCAAATCAGACAGTTCTCCCTCGCAATTACAAGAGAAAAGTGCTATACTTTATACAACATTATTCCTGGAACTTATTTACCTGGTTTGCAAAGTAAACTTTCTGTTTACCATAAAGCTTCTCCTTTATACTTCCATCTTCTGCCAACTGCTCCAAGGCTTTTATCACGGCCTGCAACCAAAGAAGGTTAAAGGAGAACGGGAGCTATATTTTCATTACTCGTGTACATTTCCATAATGAAACTAGAGGGGGAGCACTCGGTAGAGTGCAAAACCTCCGCCGCCAATACTGCTAGGTCACTCAAGTGAACCTGATATCCTATTCTTTCAATTTGACGTCAACAGTGCTCACAGAGTTATAGTTTGCAACTTTCCCTTTTACATACTCAATTCATTCGTCATAACTAGATTCCTTGAGACAGAAATTGCGGCTGATTTTGGAACTTCAGGTGGATATACCCACGTAAAATCAATTATAATTTTGGCATGTTTTTTGTTGGAAATCACTTATAACATGTAGAAATGCAAAAAAAAAAAAATATATATATATATATATCGAAATTTTGTTGAAAAAAAAAAGTTGCAAAAATTTTTTTTCTCTCTAACAATTTTTTTTTTTGGCGGGGGGGGGGGGTAGGGTTGGAAATCACTTAAAACATGTAGAAATGCAAAAAAAAAAAAATTCAAATATTTTTTCAAGATGGCCGCCGTCGCGGCCATATTGGATTTTGGACCAAGTCCAAAATCTAATGGCATGATCCGTGGACCATACCTAATCCCCCCACCAAGTTTCGCCGAAATCCGTCGAGGAGTTTTTCCGTAATACTGTTCACAAACAAAAACAAACAAACAAACAGAAAGGGGTTCATGTTGAAAACAGTAACCTCCGATCTTCGATGGCAGAGGTTAATAAAGCATCGTGCAATGTTATTTAAAGTTTAACAGCTAGATCCATCTTTCTTGGCCAGAGTTAAGCAAGGAATTATTACTGTATTTGAACCAAGGCTAAAAAAGGTGAGTGGCATACCTTAAAGTAATCATGCCAGCCCTTAAGATTGACAAAAATATGAGTTAACATAGCAAAGTAGGATGGAGAATTGACATCCTGACATTATACATGTATCCTAACATAGTAATGTAGGATTGAGAATTGAGAAGTCCATTTACAAAGCACAACTCAGCAAAGTAGGATGGAGTATTCACAGGGGAGAAAATATCTGCAAATTGTGATGCATTTCAATAACATTGCATCAAGATAGTTATGCCACACTAGTTAATTTGTTAAATTAAAACGTCTTAGGCAAAACAACAATACCTGCTTTAATCACAGCAAGCTATTTTATCTCTGCTGATGAAATATTGGATGGCCGTGACTGAATGTACTGCTGGCTAAAATGGTGTTTCTTTATTCTCAAGATATTCAAAATAAATCCTAAGTCACAGAGTGCTGCTGAGTGCGAGCTGTTGCATGAAAGGAAATTTGCTTCTAAAAATGGAAATGTGCTTTTTCTGACATGTGCTTCTTAAAAACCATATTCATACAATTCCAAGCAAGATATCTTAAAACAAATCCTTTCCCGATCACACACACACACACACACACACACACACATACATACATACATATATATATATATATATATATATATATATATATATATATATATATATATATATATATATACATACATACATACATACATACATACACATTGTTGCGGTTGTGGGGGTAGATGGAGGAATTTAATCGGAAAGTTAGGATTGAATCAAGTTGTTTGGTCCGTGGACATGTAGAAGACATCACGATGAAATTAAGTTGGGAAACTGTGAGCTTAAGTGTTATGTGTCACCACACGGGGGGATGATGCGGTGTTAATTACATGGAATAAGTTCCTTATTAAGAATAAGTTACCCAGTATGTGATTGCGCTGCACCCCCCCCCCAATAATCCATTCCGTCGATTTTGCATTTACAGGTGGGCCAAATGTGCTGAGCAGGCAAAAGCCCCACCTCCAAAGGTGACGGCTGGCGAAGTCATGCTCCGAGGCTGACGATTGATGGGCGTGACGTCAGAAGCTAGCCAAGCATGCTGATCAGGCTGAAGCCCCACCTTCCCGGGTTTCATGCGAGCAAGCCACACCCCAGAGGTGGAACAGGGGTTCGGTGTAACATCAGTCAGGGTTGGGAGATCGGGAGCGCAAGCACAAGGTCAGAGGGAGAGGAGGAACGCACGAATGCGGAGTGAAGGATGCACGCGGTCAAGAGAGAACGTAGCTAGGAAATGGTCTGGAAGAACAGGTCTGTACAGCTGGCTTTCCTTTGACGCATGCATAAGACAGCATGATTCTTGTATTTGTGCTGAGGCGATTTGACTTGCGTGGTGAAGCAAGACGCTGGCAATCGACTCTTGGCTGGTCGTGTGGACAGGCCTCGAGGCCTCGTGTATGTCACCGAAAGGGACGGCGTGATTCTGCAAAGTGTTGGTGAGGACGATCGACGAAGAAGCTGCACGGGGTCTCTGATCCTTGGTGTTGAATACCACTCACAAATTGTCTGACGAATGTTCTTGCTGCGAGAGAGCGTCTCGGCACCATTTTGCGCACATCTATATATGCAAATAGAAGCGCGTCAATTCCACGTTCCACAAAGACCATCTCTGGGCTAAGCTAAGTACCAGAATAAAGGAAGGGTTTTCTTTTATTTGGTTTCCCCTTGTTTGTATTTAAGTCTGTGTGTAGAGGCACCTCAACTTGTACTTTAATTTACCTCACGTATTGTTATTCATTCTGATAATTGTCCTTTGTAAATATTTGCCTATTTTCAATAAATGTGTTCATTTTAAGTGGCTGTGTTGGTGTATTTGTCGTGCGGTTCGAGTATAAACGCCCGTGCATACATTTATGTGCCCCAGTCCCTCCGCCATTGCGCCCTGCCCCTCCCGCACACTTGATAATCTCCGAGGATGAACGTGTCTGCCTCCTAATAAGGAAAAAACACTCGACCATCTGGAGATGGAGTTGTTCACCGCCCGTCGCCACAATTTGGGATGGGGGGGGGGGTTAACGTGGACCGGCAGCTCAGTGAAAATATATACAGTTGAGTATTAATGATATATCTCTATATCTCTATATCTCTCTATCTCTCTATCTCTCTATCTCTCTATCTCTCTATCTCTCTATCTCTCCTCCCCTCCCCTCTCTCCCCCCCTTTCCCTCCTCTCTCTCTCTCCTTCCCTCCTTCTCTCCCCCCTTTCCCTCCTCTCTCTTTCTCTCTCCCCCTGCCTCCCTCCTCTCTCTCTTCCTCCCATCCCAACCCATAGTATTCCTGTCAGTGAAACGTCAGGTTGCATTTGTAAATAGTACAATAAATGGTAAATGTAGATGTTTTAATTTTCAATATATAAGTTTATGTGATTCGGAAGAAAATTAACAAATGTGTTTACATCTGCCACCAAAGGTGGACCAAGGTTATGTTTTCACCCCTGTTTGTACATTTATTTGTTTGTGAGGAGGATATCTCAAAAAAAGTTATGGAAGGTTTCGATCGAAACTGGGACAGGTTGGGTGTGTGACGAGGATGAATTGGTTAGATTTTGGTGAAGATCCGGATCCTGATATGAGAATAATTAAAGTGATTCTTCACCATTGAAAGATCGGGTGAAAAACGATATACCGCATGATATTTCAAAAAGTTGCAGACGAGATATGACAAAACGAGATGGATGAGTGGGTAGGTGACAAGAGCAAGGCAATCCATCAGTGGATACAAAAAAAAACAAAACTGTTGAGCCTGGCAGAGGTATGTGCTCTAACCCAGTGCCGTTGTATTTGTTTTACGTTTGAGTAAATTACCCGCGGAAACACACGAGTCAGTTTCTCGGCATGTTTAACCAAATTGGAGATCATAACCTTTTCATGAGCTGCATTCGACACTTTTTAATTTAAATTAAAGCCTCTGCACTCAGAATCTTGGGAGATTCATATTCAGTCATCCTGCATTGTCCAATACAACACAAACAAATGTCTTTAACAATGCCCTGTCCTTCAAACCAAAGAAAGCTGCATAAAACAACCAAGAAAAGTTACTCAGATCAGGTCTGAAACAGAAAAAGGACTTACTTATTTGCGTCACTTTATACAGCTTTCTTTGGTTGGAAGGGCAGGGGGTTATTAATTATAAAATCCGAGCCATAGCTGGGGATAATTGATTAAGTGATAGCAGATTGGATGTTCCCTCCAATTCTGGGTGAGACACGTGATTGAGCCTTGACAGGCAAAAAGACTTCCAACATCTACCAATATCCTTGTAATTAATGATCATAGACAATATAGTCAAGGATGTATAAGAACCAAGGTGGTTTACCGTTTTTCCGAAGCCATGTTCTCGCTGCAGATTGGCTGTAATATCCTGAGCACTGTAAGGCCGGTTCTGCACGTTCAGGTATTTCAGAATCATTGTTGAGGCTGCACAAATAAAATCAGTTTGCCAGGAAGTCAATTAGTCAACAAATAAAATAAAACATCCATCAGTTAATCACCAGGCAAATGCACAGATGTATTTCAGTGCCAGTCGCTGGTCGTTTTACCTGCCAACTTTTCACGTTCAAACAACTTTGACGAAGAAAAAAAAACAAACAAACAAACAAGCAGTCATAGACTGGTACTTATAAAATCGTCAACTTGCCCTCTGACCTTGTCTAATAAAAGCTGTCTCTCGAGAAGGTAGCGACGCAAACCAGAAGTTTCTACGATGATTCTGTACCAAACCATCAAAAATCGTAACGTCGACCGAAGCAAAAATCTACATTTCTCCACGCAATTATTTTATCAAAGACACAAAACAGTAATATTCGGCCATCCACCAACAATCTTTACATAATCTGATGGCTCAGTGAGCCAGGAATGCGACGATAACCTTTATTGGGATAAAAATTGACTTTTAAACACCATCTTTATCGAAAACACCGTCAGCGCGCACACGGAAAACCTTTACGTGACTCAACGACACGTCTGCTCGAGCGCACTGCATCACGTGACGACCCGTGACGCGTCGAGTGAAATATTTTTTTATACTATCTTAAAACGTCTCCAAAACATCTGATTTTTACCAGAATTTCGACAACAGAGTTTTAAGCGTCCTAAGCGTTCGCAAAAACCGAAGACAAAATTAAAATCGAAGTTAAAATGAACTCGTAACGTCGAGCGAAGCAAAAATCTCCATTTCTCCACATGAATTTACGGAATTATGTTTGACCTCACTGTGACCTTGACCTTTGACCGATTTTGACCAAAATCTAATCAGCGCTAGCCATCACCCTCCTGAATCATGTGGTGTAATTTGACATTGGTAGCTTCTTCCGTTCTCGAGTTATCGAGCCGCCAAACAAACAAACACACAAACAAGCAAACAGAAACGGAAGTGATCAATATACTTACGAAATCTTTAGATTTCGTAAGTAACAAACAAAAAAACGTTTCCAGCTCCAGTTATACGATATACATGAAAGTCCCTTCAAAATGTCGTCACCAATCATTAATCTCCGAAACCCCCTTTCATTATTATTGTGACGAGTACCGAAGGTCAATTTGTCCAATCAGAAGCCAATTCCAAGTGCAAGTCAACCCGGAAATTCTGCGAAATCGCTGGAATTTCCAATGGTATTGCCAAGAGAAGGGCACGCAAGATGACGTGATCGCTCAAGTCAGCCTCCTAGAGGATTTTGTCTTCCAGGAGAACAGTCATAAAGACACAAGTATGTTAATATAATATGGAACAGGCAAAGCCTAGAAGCGAACGTAGAATTCTTCTTACATTCGCTTCTGACTTTACATAAAACTTGTTCACAACTGTATACTTGCCAACTATACCGTGGTACATGTAAGCGCCGCACAGCTGATGATTTTGACGCAACTTCCGGTTACTTCGGCCTGGATTCAGGATCAGCGAACAAATAATGTAAATCACGATTTAAAAATATTTTTGATGATGCGGGAGACATCTTTATTAAAATTAACTTTGCGAAAAAAATAATTGCATAAATAAATAAACAAACGATCACTTCAAGTCAAGAATAAAAGAATATTAAAAGTTCCGGGAAGAGTTTCAAAATCACTCCCGATAATGTTAAATACAAAATAAACACTTCCTGTCATGAAAAAAAAATCACTTTGGGAAGTATAAAATTAACTTTGGGAAAAAAAATAATTGAATAAATAAATAAACACTTCCGGTCATGATCTCCCAGCATGCATCATTCTCCATGAAAAAAACCGGAAACAAAAAAAAAAAACCAGAAACACAACAAAAACGGAAGCAAAATGGTCATAGCCAATGACAGGGATTCACAATTGCCAGGGTATTGTGTTGTTTTTGTTGTTTCCTATTCTCTCATGTGCACGCATTAAGTAATATTCACAAGATAGAAATAAAACCCAATCGTGTTTATACACCGCACAGCGTTTAACAACCGGAAGTAAAAAGTCATAGCTAACGACACGGATTCCAAATAGCCAGGGCTATTGTGTTGTTTCCTATTTTCTCACGTGCACGCGTTAAGTATTAAGCTCACTTCGTTCGCTATTACTGTCTATTACCTCAGCCAACAAAGGGGGACAGAGCTTGTGTTTTCACCCCTGTCTGTCAGTCTGTGAGCAGGATATCTCAAAAGGTTATGGACAGATTTGGATAAAGCTTGGATAGCTTGTGTGTGTGCCAAAGACAAATCAATTTAATTCTGCTGAAGATCCGGAAACAATAATTTTATAAGTGACTGGCAGAGGCGACCTGTCGCTTCGCTGACAGACCAATGAGTCGTCGTGTTTGCTAAAATTTTGGGTGAGAAGGAAAGGAAGACAAATTTACTCATGCATCGGGTGCTTTAACCCCTCACTCACCCTGCTCAATCCGTCCTCACGCCATACCCCCCACCCCCATCCGCCCCCCCCCGGGTCCGTCCTGATGTCCCTTCTCGCTAGAAATCTCTCACACATGATGAGAAACTTTGACAGGCCCGTCCATTTTTTTAGGGGGGGGGTGGGAGAGAAGGGAAGGACATATTTACCCATGTGAAAAGCGATATAAACTCAGCGCTGCCCAGGTTAAAAAGGAAATTGTATACCCTCTGCCACCACCGCAAAGTGGCGCTACATGGTACACATTTACATAGAGAATTTATGTAAAAGCACCCACCCACCCTCCTTTCTGTTCCCCACACTCACGCGTGAGGCTACGGCCACATAGCCTATGTTATACACACACACACACACACACACACACACACACACACACACACACACACACACACACACACACACACACACACACACACACACACACACACACACACACACACACACACACACACACACACACACACACACACACACACACACACACACACACACACACTTGTATTTGTACCCCAAGTTTGGAGTTTGTAACTGACAAATGCAATGAAGTTAAATTTCAACAAGTCTGAAGACGATGATGGTTCACGAGCGGTATTTGACGATGTAGATCGTTTCAGGAGTCAAGGATGAGATAATGTGATAATGCTTGACCAAGTTATAAAAATGATCAACATGATGTGGTACGAGTGACAGGTTATTAGCTGCAAAATGTCGAAAACCCAGTTTCGTTCAACAACTTTAAAAATTTGACCTTTGCATAACCTTTAAAAGGTCACAAAACAATGTTGTGGACATTAAAATAAGAAAACAGGATATGTGCTATACCTTATTGGAGTTAGTTCATCGAAGAAGGTCGAAAACCCGGTTCAATTCCCACAACTTTGAAAATTTGACCTTTGTGACCTTTAAAGGTCAAAGGTCAAGGATTATGACCTTTGGTGCAAAACTTCCTCTGGAACATTCCAGGAACAATATAACGTCATATAGGCTATATGGCATTTCACACTCATTGGATTATCCATACTTTGATGAAATCAGCGTAAAAACAAACTTGAAGGGGGCACCACGGGCAAGGTGTTCGAGATAGAGCAAAATGGTTTCAAGAATTTAGGTGGGGAATGACCTCAAGATTATGCATAAAACATATTGTCATCCTCGCTCTCAAAGTTTGGGCAGTCGTATGATTTTTATGTCAAAATTCGAAGTTTTCTAAGTTCGTGACCTTGTGACCTTGACCTTGGGACAAAAATGAAAAATCGAGCTCCATGGGGCTATGCAGGTGCTATTGGGCTAACCAAATACTGAAACCACTGCCAGATTCGACAAACCCCTCGGAGAAGATGGATTTTTATGTCAAAATCACAATTTTCTAAGTTCGTGACCTTGGGACGAAAAAAAAAAAATAAAATCGAGCTCCATGGGGCTATGCAGATGTCATTGGGCTAACCAAATACCAAAACCCCTGCCAGATTCGACAAACACCCGAGGAGAAGATGCAAATTGAAATTGGCTACCCCCTACAAACACAATTCGCAATTTTCTAAGTTCGTGACCTTGTGGCCTTAACCTTGGGACGAAAATGAAAAAAAAAAAACGAGCTCTGTGGGGCTATGCAGGTGTCATTGAGCGAACCAAATACCGAAACCCCTGCCAGATTCGACAAACCCCTCGGAGAAGAAATTTTTTTTTATCTTAAAATTGGCAATTTTCTAAGTTCGTGACCTTGTGACGAAAATGGAAAAAAAAAAAAAATAAAATAAAAAAAAACGAGCTCCGTGGGGCTACGCAGGTGCCATTGGGCTAACCAAATACCGAAACCCATGTCAGATTTGACAAACCCCCCAGGAGAAGATGAAAATTGAAATATGCTACCCCCTAAAAACATGTTTTTTGGGCGTGGCTCCGCCCATAATGGGCGCACCACGCCCATTTTCATGAAAACACATCTAGATCCTGATATAAACCTCCCACCAAAATTGTCAGGATCGGATCAAAACCCACGGAGCTCTGCTCGGGACAGACAGACAGACAAGCCGGTAGGCGGACATGGGTAGTCTCCTACCCAATAGAACCTGACGCGATGGGCCCGTTCGATGGGGAATGACCTGAGGATTAAGCACAAGAAAATTCATGATTCCAGCTTCAAGGGTTAATGCTGCAGATTGTTTTTTCGTTAAAATACCCCCACATTGAGCTTTTTCGGCCGTTGCTAGGCAATGGAGGGGTCCATAGCAACGGTTCTTTCTCACATAACTAGGACATGCCATGAACCTACCATGCCAGTTTCATGTATATCTGACTCAGTCTCTGAGATATAACGAACTTCGTTTTTTTTTATTGTTTTCAACCAGGGTTCATTCAAAGTCTATCTTCTCCGACAGTTTTCATCGGATCCGGCTGGAAATTTTTGACAATATGGCTGAATGTACTGCCCACAGTCGCTCGTGGCCCGATTTTTGAAAGAAATTTTTTTCTTATGATTTCTCAAAAATTTCAAAGACCCGTTGCTAGGCAACGGTGGTGTCCATAGCAACCGTTCTCATTTGCACACAACTAGGTCATGGTATGAACCTACCAACCAACTTTAATCGAAATCGCTATTGTATTAACTGAAATCGCCATTTTAAATACAGATAATTAGGGTAGAACAAATCTCAAAAAAAATTTAATTTTTTTTTTTTTCGACAAGATCGACTACCCAACAGACAGACAGACACACAACAATAACTAATATAGTGGTCACTAATTTTTTTTTCATGAACCAATTATGAACTCTTTCACACATGTCAAGTTCAAAGGTAAAATATACTGTACATGGACACAGATGAGAAATTTACATACGAGCAAAAAAACTGCACAGTTTCTCGAATGCCGTCGTCGATTTTTACATTCTTTCCTTTGTTTTCATGTCGTATTCCAAGACATGTTGTTACCTCCATCATTGAAGATGGACAGACGTTACATTTTCACCACGGTTTGTTTGTCTGTCTGTGAACAGGATGTCCCAAAAAGTTACGGACAAAACTTGGTGGACAGCTTGGGTGTGTGACAAGAATGCATTGGTTCGATTTTGGTGAAGATTCGGATCCAAATCCCACAGTTTATTAAGCGACTCTACAAGATTGAGAGATAGATCCAAAACGATATATAGTACGATATCACAAACCGTTGTGGACGGATTCGCACAAAACTAGATGGATTAAGTTGGTTATGGGACAAGAACAAGCCGATATTTTGGTTCAAGTCAGCAGATCCAGCATATCGGTGGGATAGAAAACGTAAACTGTTCAGCCAAGTGGAGGTATGTGCTCTACCAAGTGCTGTTTTAGTCAATCAAGTCTGACATTGCAGAAAAAAAGAAAGAAAGAAGACATTTACGGTTGAGAAAGTTAACATCTACAATGGCACGTCAATCCTTCCATTCATTTGCAAACTGTCACTGGCTTTGACACCAACACAATACCAACAATACCACAATGACACCAACAGTACGAGGTACAGAGGTCGTGTACCGACTAAAGGAACGCTGGGGAGGTTGGTCGTCTTGGGGGTCGCGGGTCTTGGTGCTGGCTGGTTCGTCTGGTCCTGGGTCATCGTAGTCTCTGATCTCCTTGGTTGATTGGTGCGTGGCCGGTTGGAGAGCACGGTACCTGGTGCTTGGAGCGGCATCGTGTTGCGGGTTCGGGTCCCGCCGAGCCGGATCGTCGAAGACTACATGAGGTGGACAGGTCCAAGCACAGGCTCTGGTCTCCAGCTCACCTTTCCTCGAGCTGGAAGCCTTCAATAAAGACCCGACGGGGTCCATTTTTTTGGGTGTGTGTCTGTGTGTGGGCCCGTCTTCAAGTAGAATTGTTTAAGTGCCTTGTACATACCTGCATTGCTTTTTGTCGGTTTAACTCTGCTCTCTGTGACCCCCTCTCTGATAAACCCGTTAAATGTACCAGCTCGTTTTCTGTGCTTTCCTCCATTGGCCGAGCATGGTGTGTATTGAGAAGTAGGAAGGCCGTTCGGCCCGGTAAATTGTTCATTTGGTCCAGCGCAGCTTTGGTAACTTCCGCTCGGTTACGCCGGATCCGAATCGCTGACAGCGACTCAATTCGGACAAAGTCGGCCGAGGGTGTGGTTTCCCCGGTAGTTGGACGGCGTGAGTACTTAGGTAAATTGGAGTTCGACAAGTGGATCCTACCCCATGCCGTCGAAATATTGGCGACCACGGTCCTCTGTGACCCGTGATCTTTCGGAGTTGTCCGAGATTCACGACCTAAATTCCGGGTGTTCGGTGGGAGACGACTCCACTGCTCCACCAAGTGGTCGTTTATCGACACCAAACCCCGGCCCCACAACAATATCAGAGGTCGTGTACTTGCCACTGAGCTGTGCAGCGTGGGTTTGACACCCAACACAACTCGACTATAAAATGCCACCCTGGTGCTTCACAGGCAAGAAATTCACGAGAGCACGAATTCTTCCCACGTGGACTTCGAGCCCGTCGTCCAATCTGGTGAAGTCACTCGAGAACCTCAAGACCTCAATGCAATTCTCAAAAAAAAAAAGGGTAGACCTTGACCAAATTATGATAAATATCTCTCATAATCAACCCAGTTCGACTTGGATCAGCGGGAAGACTGCACCCTCAAAAAAGTATGCAACTCGCAGCCGGGTGTTGCCTCTGCGAGACGATCCACCACCACCACCACCACCACCACCACCCGACCCGGCAAGCACTGCTGTGCGTGCGGCCATCGTTCGTGCAGTGCACTCGAGTGATTGCACCAAGAAAGCTCCGACCGAATGACTATTACACATCGAGTCACAGTCACAGAGCACACACGGTACAGCAAGAGCGGGAAAACATCGACAGTCGGAAATCCAACACCACATTAAATGATTAATTATTAAATTCTCTCAATCCTGCCACTGCGAGAGCACATCCATCACGAAGAGTCACACCTGTCGCCTCTTTCGCCTTGCTCATCGCGCTGCAGCAGCTGCCGCCGAAACCCCGGCTCACGGCTGTGTGAGCTTTCAAAAACAAACACCTGTGGGGGGGGGGGATAACAATTTCAAGAATCTTCACCATCTAAGTTGCAAAGGTATGCAATAAAACCTTCTTTGTTTTGATGTAAGCACGTTCACAAACAAGTTTTGAAAGACAATTTCCGCAAAACAAGCGTCGACGAAAAAAAGAAAGCAAAACTACTACCGCGAACTATACCGCCATGGCTTGTTTGATATGGACATAAAAATAGAAATTCAACAATTCAGCCGTGCTTCGGAAAGTTTGCATATCAACCAAAGATTCTGAGTACTATGTATCAAAAAAAAAACTTTCCACACAATACAGTATTGTGCATAGCCGATGCGGGCGGCTGTGGGGGTGCTGCATGGCGGAGTAGCGACATGGGGTACCCAATGAATGTCTGGTCACGTGAGTCAAGCGCACCATTTTGTTTCCATTGACAGCTCATCATTCTTTTTTAAATGAGAAGATGCTGTGCCATTTACAAGAATTTACAAGGAAATCTAACACAGGTGGAGGCCATTCAGCCCATCATGCCTGCACGATCACCATACTAATTTATCCACACAAGATCCAAGGAAGCGAATGCAAAAAAATTAAATGTTTTTAATTAATAAAATTATTTATTTTGTTTGTTTGTTTGCTTTTTATTTGTATATTTTTTTCTTCTCCTCAAGGGAGGGGGCATGGGCTTGGTTAAAAACACACATCAACCACACAACTCCCCTTCACGAGACCCCCACCAACAGCACTCCGTACACATGCACACAATCACCCATCAATGCTGAAACTACCTCAAAGTCTCATCAACATCGCTATACCCCTCTATCTCCATAACGTCCAGGTACCTATGTAATTCTAATTTAAACGAATCTCCTGTTTCTGCTGCCACTACCTTTCCAGGGAGACCATACCATGCATTAACTACTCTCTGAGTGAATGTCCCCTGCCTTAACTACCGTCTTAACTCTCCTCTTCTTTACTCTCAGGCTATGGACCATGGTCCAATCACTGTCTACTCTGTTAAATAATTCATCTGCACTTATTTTATCTATACCTTTCATTATTGTAAACATCTCAATCATATCTCCTCATAACCACCTCCTTTCTCGTGTTTGAAGCCCTGTCTCCACCAGCCGCTCATCATAGTTGAGTCCAGCGAGGTCCGGAATCAATCGAGTAACCCGACGCTGAACCCTCTCTATGGCATCTATGTCCTTCCTGAATTGTGGTGACAAAAACTACACACAATATTCTAGATGTGGCCCTCACTAAGTTCCTGTACAATGTTAGCACCACCTCTTTTGATTTATAATTGACCCCCCCCTCCGATTACAGCCTAAAACCCTATTTGCTTTACCTATAGCTGCCTGCTTACCTCCCATATATATATTACCACCCCCAGATCCTTCTCCTGTGTGACACGCTCCAAAATTACCCCCTCCATCCTATAATCTCTATTTTCATCGTTCTTTCCCATCCCCAACACCTTACACTTGCTCAGGTTAAATTCCATCTGCCAGTCTTTTGCCCAATCTATACAAGTATCAATACTCTCTTGTATCTAATCACCACCACCCCCCCCTCCCTACTACCCACCTTACATCCAAGCTTTGTGTCATATTGGATGCACCAATCGATCAGAAAAGGGTTTTCAAAATGGATAGATTCCTTGGAGATCCCAGGAAGGAAAAAAATTGGGGAAATAAAGTTTATTGTCTGAAATGTGAAACCGATTTCGGGGTCGGTTTTGTGTCAGGGCGTTCGCCAAGTGGTTTAAGCACTCATGCAAGGAATATAACGGAATGGTTGATATGGAACGGCTGGCTTGGCAAGCGACAACAAGCTGATTGGTAATGGACCTTTTTATAATGGACAAATACCCCAAGTAAGTTGTAGTCCTGTGTGTCAGTGTGTGTCCTTTTATGTGGTACTACAAGCATATATGTTGTCGTTGCCTAAAGTAACCGGTACTTGACAGTTGGGTATAAACCCGTAAAAAGAGTAAAAGACACAAGTCATCATGGAAAAATGTATACATCATTTATGACGTATCAAGAACATCCAGGGGTGTGTTCAGTTGCCAAGCTTCCTTAGCCAAGCAAGCCATTCCTTATCAACGGATTCAAATGGGGTGCTTGCTTGAGTGCTTAAGCTACTTGACGAGCGATCTACAGGCTGATTGGTAACTGAACATGTGATGTGTTGCCCTTCCTTGGGCTTTGACGTGAGTGCCGTGTGTGCATGCGCGACACATGGGACCAGTAATGGAGCTGACTGGTGTCAATAACACATTCGTGAAGTTGAGCACATCGTGGTCGGTCTGATTGGTTGTACATCATGACATCACAGAATACACCGAGGGTAAAGTGACCTATAAGTAAAAACATCACTTGTGTGTCTACAACATACGTTTTATTTACTTATTTATGATCAAATACTATCTGTCACTTTTCTGGTGTAAATACAAAGGGAGGGGGAGAAAGAGAGAGAGAGAGAAAAGAGAGAAAAAGAGAGAAAGAGAGAAAGAGAGAAAAAGAGAGAAAGAGAGAAAGAGAGAAAGAGAGAAAGAGAGAAAGAGAGAAAGAGAGAAAGAGAGAAAGAGAGAGAAAGAGAGAGAAAGAGAGAGAAAGAGAGAGAAAGAGAGAAAGAGACAGAGAGACAGAGAGAGAGAGAGAGAGAGAGAGAGAGAGAGAGAGAGAGAGAGAGAGAGAGAGAGAGAGAGAGAGAGAGAGAGAGAGAGAGAGAGAGAGAGAGAGAGAGAGAGAGAGAGAGAGAGAGAGAGAGAGACATAAGGTTAGATGAGGTCAGAGCAGATCAGAATATAATAAAAGCAGATCACACAAAAAGGTGAAACAATATGATGTTGTGTAAAAAATAAAGAAAGAAAGAAATAATTTCACAACATTTTCAGCAGGTGGACCGGATGACATTTAGGCCCTGTGGGGCCACACCGCAGGTGTGTGGGTCCTGAACTTTGTACTTTTAATCCATCGACCAGTTATTACGAAGGAGAATAAGATGTACTTTCGGTTTTGTTTTTAACAGAGTGATAATGTGTGTCACCAAAAGGTACTTTTGACCGTGATTTAACACTACGTAGTGCAGGTGACTGAACTGTGTACGTAATACCTCGTTCTTCACGTTGCTCATTCGGCACTGCCGATGGGAATACCAAGAGAGGGGATACTGAGGAGGGAGGGGTGAGTGAGAGCAAGGAAGGGGTGTGTGGAAGATGGAGGAGTGAAGAGAGGAGGGAAAGGAGGTGTTCTCGATTTGCATTTGGTTGGGGACATGAGGGGAAGTGGGGGAGGGGTTCACCTCCACTGGTCTCATTCCATGGAGTTGGGGTGCCCAGGTAGCCTGTAGGAAGAGAACTATGTGCACACCGAATATATTCAACAGGTAATCACCTTTTTTCCAATATATATATATATATATATATATATATATATATATATATATATATATATATATATATATATATATATATATATATATATATATATATATATATATATATACGATTCTTTTACTTATCTGAGCAAGTTGCTCCAATTCCTTTTCCATGCTTGTTTTCAGGGCCTCTTTCTCATCGTCACATATCCCCTCATCAAGACCATCCAGCTGTTTTTGATTCTTTAACAACAATTGTTGAATTCTTTCAAAAGAGCTTTCATCAACCCTGGTGGCAGGTGTGTCGGTTTCACATTTTTCATAAAATTCCACCCTCACGGTGTCTCGACCAAAGTTTACACTAAATTCTTAATTTCCTGGGTTTTCTGGATCTTCATGGTAGCTCAAAGATGGAAGGTCCAGAAGAACTTCATGCGCCTCCATTGTTGAGGCTGTAGCAATCTTTGTCAAACACACTCCAATTAGCACCTTCACACATGCAATGACAACAACAATAGCCACGAACATCATAAGTCCAATGAACAATATATGGAGTATCCACGCTCCCTACCAACAAGACATTTCTTTCAACCGTGACCCTAAATACCATCCCTTGTTATAGTCGTATCCACAGCTATCTTTCTTATTTGCTGTGCCACATCATGGATCTTTTCAGAGTTGTCGGGAACATAAGTACAACATTCCTTCCCAATTATGGCGCAAGTGGCCCCATGTGCTGCTCAGATCATATCTAACTGGTACCCGCATCGGCCTCCTCATCAGTATTTCATGTGGGGACAGTTCGCTGCATCTATTTACCGTTGACTTCATTGATATAAGTACCAATGGTATAGCTTCTAGCCATTTCAAACCTGTCTCGTCGCATATATTTGCAAGTATATTCTTGAGTATGCCATTAAGACGTTCTACCTGCCCTGCCACCTCAGGATGGTATGGACAGTGTAAATGTTGTTTTATTTCAAAGGCTTTGCAAAGGTCGTTCGTGATTTCCAATGTGAAGTGTGTTCCATTATCAGTGGATATTTTATACGGTATCTCACATCTGCAAATGTATTCTTTTAGCAGTAACTTTGCTCCTGTCCTTGCATCACATGTTCTACATGGGTATGCTTCAATCCATTTGGTGAACATATCAGCCACTACAAGAATGTAATTTTGATGACAACATTTTGGCATGTTAACAATGTCCATTTGGGTATGTACAAAAGGTCCCCATGGCTGTGGGTTTCAACCCAGGCTGTTTAAACATTTTGCCAATATTATGATGATGACAATACTCACAGTTCCTGCAAAAATATTCTGCCGCAGCCGTAAACCCTGGAGCGTGCCAATAACTCCGCTATCACCTTACCATTTTTGACTGGAGCACCTGATGATGTTATGTACCCTATCACGTTCCAGAGTGCTCCTATATCATGCGCGACCCCGTACGAATATTGAGAATCCATACAGATGGATACAATTTTGTCCTCTGACAAGTTACAGGCCGCGATAAGTGCACATAGCTCTGCTTGTTGTGCTGAGTAGTATTGGGGCAGTTTCTTACTCTCCGATACGATAGTTTCAGAGCATACTGCATATCCTGATAATAACGACCTGTTCGTTGCCCATCTACGAAGAGGATCATTTCAGGATTTTGCAACGGAACATCCTTTAAGTCTGTTGGAGAAGTAGCGGTCTGCGTCATTACCTGTTCACAGTTATGTTCTTTCGCGTCATCTGTTGGCAATAAGGATGCTGGATTTAATGCAGGACACCATTCAATGACTATATTATTTTCCTGAATTAGCACTACGTCATACATCATCGCTCTCACAGCTGATAGGTGCTGAGTTTTTTGCCTTAAACAGGACAGAACTTACAGAGTGTGGAACTTGAAAGACTAAAGGTGATATCATTACAATCTGGCTAGTCGCCTGTGGAAATGGAATTATTCATTGAAGTTATAATAATGTAAAAATGCAAAATTAACTTAGTTTAGTGCTTTGAGAAATAATTTCATAAATAAATGCTGAGAAAACTAGTGAATAGCAGAATACACACATTTCGCTGATTTAGTCGGAAACAACCTTTTAAAACCTTATCTGTCTGGTGACCATCTAAGTCAGCAGCAAAAAAAGACTATCTCCCCCCCCCGCCCCCCCCGCACCCTCTCCCGGGGCTGTAAGCATGTTCCAAAACAGACCAATTATCCTTCTATGTTGTAATTTAAAGTTCACAAAGTTCCATCTGTTGTCTAGACATACCCTGGTAAAACTGTATATATACACTCAATATTCTATGTAGAATTAAGTCTTCAGCTTGCAACGATGTCGCAGGCTGGGGCCTTCCTTCTGTGCACAGAAGTGTCTTTTATTTTACTGAATAAACAGCTTGTATTTAACTAAAGGTTTTTCTGTCTAAGGGTGGATAAAATTGCTTCAACAAGCCTGAACCACGTATGATGCAACCGCAACCACCAGCGAGCAGGGTGAAAACCCTTGTGCCACCGGGTCTAGCTTTGTGCTATAATACGCGAATGGGCGCATCTTGTCTCCATGTTGCTGTGTTAAAACTGCCTGTGCAAATGCATCCCTCTCATGGATATACAGTATGGATAAAACGTTTTGTCATAATCGGGCAAGTCCAAGGCTGGCATTGTTGACAGATACTTTAACCTTGCCGAAATTCTCTTCAGCTTCCTTTGTTCATTCTATTGTTTCTGAGGCTTTGTCCAATACCAAGTCTAACAATGGTCTGACCAATACAGCATAATCTGGTGCCCATTGTCTGCAATACCCGGCCATCCCCAATAAACGTCTCATTGCCTTTTTCTTTTTAGGTTTGGGATGTTTCGGATTGCTTGGACGCTGCCATCTGATAACCTCCTTGAGGTTCCACGAAGCACGTGCCCTAGGTAGGTAACCTGGGTTTCACAAAGCTGTATTTTTGCTTGGACACTTTATGACCTTTCTCGGCTAATGCTTTCAGAAAGGTTAATGTCCCCTTTTCACACTTTTCTTCTGAAGTTGAGCAAATTAAGAAATAATCTGCATACTGCACCAGAGTAGATTCCTCTGTGAATGCTATATCGTTCAAATCCTTGTGGAGTACTCATGAGAACAATGTTGGGTTAAGCAATCCCCTGCGGCAACACCGTCCAAGTGTATTGTACTCCTTCGAAAGTAAAAGCAAATAAGTTCTGTGATTCCATATGAATTGGGATGGAGAAGAATGTACTACATAAATCAATCACTGAGTAGAACACTGTATTGGACGGTATTGATGACAATATTGTCACTGGGTTTGGCACTACTGGGTGAACTGACACGATGCATTTGTTAATTGCTCTCAAGTCCTGTACAAATCGCCATGTCTGTTTTCCTGGCTTTTTCACAGGCAAAATAGGTGTGTTACACTTACTGACAGTTTCTCTAATTACTCCCTGTTCAACCAACTCAGCAATTACTGGAGCGATCCCTTTCTTAGCCTTCTCACGAATAGGATACTGCTTAATTTGAGGTAAGGGCTTAGTTTTATCTACCATGACATGTAATGGCTCTGCATCTTTTATTCTTCCTACATCATTAGGGTGTGTTGTCCACAATCCCTCTGGCACCTGTTTTAAAAACTCGTCCCGATCACTCATAGATAGCATCACTTTATATGGGAGCTTGTCTATCTGTTCAAAAACAGTCATAGAATCCATGAGGGGCTGTTTCATCCATGACGTACAAATTTCTGCCCTTCACTTGACATAAATACTTTCTCAGATGGTGTTTCAATCACATGATCATTGTCCCAATTTATTTGGGCCCTTTGCCTCTTTGCAACTGTCAGTGTGGTTTGTGGGGTTACATTTCTGGTTGTTGCATCAGATCAAGCTGTTCTTGTGTCGTCCTTACTTCAAGGACGACCCCCTCTTTTGCTATCCAGAAATCAGCTGTTTCTATACTAAATTATTGTCACAATATACTTTGTATGTCCCCGATTCTCATATTGTTCGTCCTCTCCCGAGGCATCATGGTATATCATGCAGGGTAAGGGTTCTACCGAATTTGTTGTATCAATGTGGTGGAATTCCAACCAGGATACTAAATCAGATGTGTGTGTTGTTCATCTTTCGGCTGCTCCCATTAGGGGTCGCCACAGCGGATCATCCGTTATGATCCGCATACTGATTTGGCACAGGTTTTACGCCGGATGCCCTTCCTGACGCAACCCTGGTCGCCTCTTACGACACAGGGATCAGGATTTGGGTTTCGCCATGATTCCGGGCTGCTCTACACCCTGCCCAGTGCAGAGCCCCCGTCCTCAAGCGATCCTCCAACCCAAGCCTCCGAGTAGCCGGATTACAGGCGCACGCCACTACGCCCGGTAGGATACTAAATCAGATATTGTTCCTAATTCTATTAGGTTTTTCTTCGTTATTTCTCAGACATTTCCTTCACCTAACTGCCACTAATACACAACCAGTCCTCTTGATCGTGATGACATCTCTAAGGTCTCTTCTTTTTTAATCTTTGGGATATCTAAATATACCCCATATGGTGTACACTTCATTGTGCACCCTAGGCGACAAAGCAAGTCTCATCCCAACAAATTCACGGGCATGTCAGCTGCTAACAAAAAGGGAATGATGCGCCTCCAGAGACCCGAATTTAACCAGTAGCTTTTGCGTGATTGGAACCTTTTCCGCTATCCCAGAAATTCCCACGCTGTTGTGATAGTGGTGTGGTGGGCATAGCATCCTTTCTAATTGTTGAGCGAGTTGCACCCATGTCCACTATAAACGAAATGTCTTTTCCATTTACCTTCAGATTTAAGGTCGGCTCATCTGAATGGGTTGCAGTGAGTAGTGGCAGCATGGAAATCAACTCGCTCTCATGCTGCCAATACCACTTCTTCTGAAATTTTTCTTGTTGCCCGTCTCCCGACTGCCCCCTAAATTGTGGTGTGGGATTTTGGCCCTGCTGTTCGCAAAATGGGCAATCCCTTCTCCAATGACCCGTTTTCCCACAGTTATAGCAAATATTTGAGTCTATAGGGAGTCCTCGCGGTGGTGTTTGGTCTCTATTTTACACTCCCCTCCATTTTGCCCTTGTCTTCAAATCTGACCCGATGGGGGGAGTAATTCATGATGGGGGAAATCCTGGTATTTTATCGTCATCAGATTCTTCTGCTAGGCTGACATGTGGGGCTGTCGGAATCTCTCCCCTTCTTGGCCAGGGTGGATAATCATTTCAGTCCCAGCGATATTCCCCCCCTCCCTCCCCCCCTCCCCTCGCCTCCCCCTTTTCTGTTTTCTTTAAAAATTCTCCACCATTAACATTTGCAAATTTTCTGTTTTGATGGTTTCTTTCTTTTCTGCTATTTTAAAGCAATGTTTTGCCATGGCCAATACCTGATCTGGAGTTTCTGCCTGCCACCCAATTTTCACAAACTTTATTTGTTTAGATATCGGCGGTAGCAATCCCTCTACAAACAAGTTCGTCAATAAGTCATCAGGGATTGACCTTTTTGACCGATTGACCGATGTGGACCTTTTTGGTTGACGGAATTTTACGAAAACACACGTGATAAAGCTGAATGTCTAAACTCGGTGTTTGCAGCTAAATCTTGTGTCCCAAACCCATCACTATCTCTACCCACTTTACCCAGTCGCACCCAACTGTCCCTGGACTCTGTATCCTTTTCTCCTGACAAGGTGGAGAGCTTGCTTTCAAACCTCGAGTCAGATTCTGCAACCGGTCCAGACGGCATCAGCCCACGTGTCCTCAAAGCCTGCTCTTCTGCTCTTGCTCACCCTCTCTCTGTTCTATTCACCCTCTCATTTTCCCAAGGTCATCTGCCATCTGCTTGGAAATCTGCTAACATCACTGCCCTGCATAAAAAAGGTGCAAAAACAGATCCCTGTAACTATAGACCAATCAGCCTTCTCCCAATCTTCAGCAAGGTTATGGAATCCATCATCGCTTCAGACATGAAATCCTTCCTCTTCTCCAATGGCTTGATTTCCAATCATCAATTTGGTTTCAGACCAGGTCACTCTACCCTAGATATGCTGCTACTGCTCTCCCATCAATGGATGGAGGTCCTCAATGCCAGACAGGAAATCCGAGCCGTATCCCTGGACATATCACGTGCTTTTGACACAGTCTGGCACCCTGCCCTACTCACCAAACTCTCTTCCCATGGTATTCAAGGCCATCTCCACTCATGGCTCGCAGACTTCCTCTCCTGTCGCAGTCAACGTGTGGCCCTAAATGGAGTTCTTTCATCCCCTCTTCCTGTGCAGACTGGAGTTCCTCAAGGTAGCGTTCTGGGCCCTGTTCTTTTTCTGGTTTTCATCAATGATCTCTCGGACTCTCTGGAAAATCCTCTATTTCTCTTTGCCGATGACTCCACCCTCTGCCGTACCATCTGTCATCCCTCAGACCGGCAAGCAGCAGCTTCTTCGCTCACTGCAGATCTGGATAAAATCACAAACTGGTCCAACACGTGGAACATGTCTTTCAATCCAGACAAATCTCACACTCTCACTATGTCTCTTCGAAAGGACCGTTTACAAAACCCCCCATCCACTTTCTCAACAATCCTCTGGAAGAAGTCTTTTCTTTCAAGCTTCTGGGTCTCACTATCTGCCATGACCTTTCCTGGGAAAGTCACATTTCCAACCTTGCCTCAAAAGCCAGTCGCCGACTGGGAATCCTCCGTCGTGCAAAGTCCTTCCTCGGCCCTCTTGAGCTCCTGACCACTTACAAAGCTTTTGTCCGTAGCCTGATGGAGTACTGCTCTCCCCTCTGGGCTGGTGCTCCTGACTCCCACCTTTCTCGACTTCACGCTGTCGAAACCAGGGCTTTTAAGATCATTGGCATCTCCCGCAATGAAGCTGAGTCTTTGGGCCTCTCACTCAATCACCGCAGGTTGGTCGGTGGTCTTTCTGTCTTCTACCGACTCCTCTCCAGCCTTGCCCCCCTGCTCTCTCTGCGATTTGTCCCAACCACATTTCCACAGGGCGCTCAAGGTCCGCCAACAACCCCCTTCTGGTAAAACTACCAAAATCACGAATCACTGCTCATCTTCACTCTTTCATTCCTCTTTTTTCCCGCCTTTGGAATAAACTTCCTCACTCTATTCTTTCCCATTCTTCCCTCCAGGCTTTCAAAACAGCTGTTCACCACCACCTCTTATCTTCCCCCATCCAAATCCTCGATCTTTTCTACCCCCGATAATCCACCCAAGCCCACTTCCTTCAATTCTCCTGCTTTCCTTCCTGAAAGTCCCTTTAATGTCCATCTTCCCCTCGCCATGTTCCCCGTCCCATCCCCATCCCTCTCCCTTCCACAGTTCACCTGTGTCTGTTCCCCAATGTTTTGTCCCTTCCACTCCCGCCCCTCTTGTCTCATGCCTCCTTGCTGTGAGTTGTGTGTTAGCTCTCATACGAGCCTCGACCAAGGTATACAAAAAAAAAAAAAAAAAAAAAAAAAAAACTCCAATCTGGGACCATTGCAGGGTCAGTGACATTAATATCTCAAAATTTCAGAACGATCAGTAAACCGGTTTGGGCTGTAGGCGAGCAGACAGACAAACACACAAACACACAAATGGAGGCAATTAACATACTTGTCAAAAAAAAAAATTGGCCAAGTAACAAACAGACACAGACAATGAAAAATCACTCGTAGAGGGACAACTTGGTGAAACGGAACAGCACTCCATCCATCCATTGGGACCATACTCTCTTCAGAGCGTTTGTGCTGCCTCAGCAGTCTCCTTGGCTATTGGGCACAATCCTGGATGGGTCTCCACTCGCCACTCTGACACAGGATAACAGCAAGCTGACCCTCATTTTGCCGACCTCGGAAGAATGACAGGCAGAGTCAACCCCTCCTGGTATTAATATAACATACGAGTGGGATTTGAACTCAGGATCCTAAGATCCCAAGCTCACCACCCTACCCATAAAGCCACCACCAGGCATAACAGCACTCCAGAGAGAACATATCTCTGCAAGGCTGAATAGTTTACATTTTGTTCACCACTGATAGGTCGGATCTGATTTCGGACCTTAACCAAAATCGAATCGGCTTGTTCTTGTCACCTCACCAACTCTTCCACCTCGTTTTGTCACAAGTCGTCCACAAATTTTAGAGATAACATGCTACACATAGTTTTTGGCCCTTCTCTCATTGGTGAAGAATCAAATGCCAAAATTCTCGAATCCAGATCCAGATTCAGATCTTCACAAAAATCGAATCAATTAATCCTTGTCACACACCTAACCTGTCCACCAATTTTCATCTGAATCCATCTTCAACCTTTTGAGATTTCGTGCAATATCGTTTTGGCACCATCTCACAATTGTGAAGAATCAGTTAAAAACTAAATAATTCTCGTATTCAGATCTGTATTCAGATCTTCACAAAAATTGAGTCAATTCTTCTTCGTGGCACTTCCAACCTGTCCATCAAGTTTCGTGTGAATCCATCTGTAACCTTTTGAGATATCGTGCTATATATCATTTTTTGGCCCCATCTCTGAATAGTGAAGAATCACTTGAAAAATTCTCAGATCCAGATCTGGATCTTCACAAAAATCGAATCTTTTTCACACATACAAATCGGTCCACAATTTTTTGAGATATCATGAAATATCGTTTTTAGCCCATTTCTCAATTGTGAAGAATCGCTTAAAAATTGAATAATTCCCATATCTGGATCCGGATGCGGATCTTCACCAAAATTGAACAACTTCTTCCTTGTCCCACACCCAAACTGTCCACCAAGTTTCGTGTGAATCCATCTTCAACCTTTTGAGATATTGTGCTTGTGTATTGTTTTTGAACCTGTCTCTCAATGCTGAAGAGTGAAGAACCACTCAAAAAATTCTCACATCCAGATCCGGATTCGAATCTTCACCAAAATTAAGCATTGTTGTCCTTGGCCAGTCAAACTTGAAAACTGTGGCCAAAAATCGTGTGACAAACAGACAGATAGATAGACAAGCCGGTAGGCAGCGATGGGTCGCCGAGCAAGGAAACTATAAGATATAGAACAAAATGGATGTCATATAGCGGATAGGGAATCACCTTAAGATTATACATATCAAATCTCATCCAGTTCCATCTACTGATAACTACTCGGTATCCATTTGAATGAAAAGTACGGAAAATGCGGTTTGAAATCGGAAATCCCCAAAGTTTGAAGGGGTGCTGTGGGTGAACAAAGATCTAAATCGAAAGTCCGGCTTGATCGTTTGTGCACAATGTATTCCAGACGATTAGTGTGAATTTTCATGACCATCCGACCATAACCCGAGGAGGAGTAGCATTTGGCGTGAAGGCACGTCCAGCTCTTGCATATTATCGAGTTTTGCACTAATTGACCTTTGACCCCTGACCTAAACGAAATCGGTCAATATGTCCTGAGGCATAGTTGTAGTACTCATTGAGTACCATGAACCTGCAAAGTTTCATTCGTATTGATGCACTCACCTGGTCGCAAGGGGGGCCTTCAATTTTCACCAATTTTCGTGCATACCCTAATTGAAGGGGGCACTGCGGGTAAAGTATTCCATATATCACAAAAACCGGAATAGATTTGTTGGAGCATCACCTGTAGATCATTCGTGCCAAATCGCATAACCCTACGTGGGATAATGGCTTTCGGAATTGATTTCGCGTGAACGGTACCGATTTTGAAGGTTTTTCGGTTGTTGCTAGGGAACCAAAGCATCCCTAGCAACCATCAAAATTTCCAAAGCACAAGGTCATAAGGTGTACCTACCACCCGAGTTTGGTCAAAATCCGTCCACGTTGACTACGAATTATGCTGATGACAAACGAACAAACATCCAAACAAACAGACAGAATTACTGACAATCAGGGTCACCTATTTCGGCGACCCAACTATTTTGACGACCCAACAGACACGCCACAGAGCATCATATTTGGGGGAAAAATCACCAAGTAATGACAAAATCCATCCATCGGGACCATTCTCTGTGCAGAGCGTTGGTGCTGCCAAAGCAGTCTCCTTGGCTATTGGGTACAATCCTGGACGGGTCGCCCCTCCAACACAGTATAGCAGGATGCTGGCACTCATTTTGCCGAACTTGGAAGGATTACAGGCCAAGTTAGCCCCACCTCGTACCAATTCAACAGCTGAGCAGGATTTGAACTCAGGACCCCAGGATCCAAAGCCCACCACCCTAACCATTAAGCCAACACCAGGCATAAATACAAAATCGACTGACCAATATACTTGAGAAATCTTCGATTTTGTAAGTAATTAGGCTCGTAGGCCTCTGCTGATGATACACTGCCTGGGTTTGTTGTGTCAGATTTCCATTGGTTTGTTCGGGTTGGGTGTTACTCAAAATGAGGGACCCAGGATCTGGATTCGGTGTTGTTGTCGGAATCGAATCGATGTTGAATAAAAATTATTAGTCAGGTTTAATCAAGCACGTCAGCAGTTATGGTAAACGCCTCAGTGAAAAACAGTTACATAATTTTTGAACGGCCCCATATTGGGGTTAAACAAATTGGGGAACATACACCAGAAACCAAACAATGTGTTAAACTTTGACGAATCAGCTCGTTCTGATATAACCATGGCGGAGGGTGACGTGGATGTGAGGTGTCAAATTAATATTTTATTAGTGCACGAGTAAATACAACCCGTCACTTTGCTGTTGGGAATTTGAAGGGGGGGAGGGAGTTGAAGAGGGAGTGGATTGGAAGAGAGGGGAGTCAAGGGGAAGGGAGTAGGGGTGGGGAAGCCAGGAGGGGTGAGGAAGGGGGAAGCTTGGGAGGGGGTGGGGAGAAGAGGTCCCCCACTAAACGTTGCTACACACTCTGGGAACTCTGCCCGAGTGGAAGCGAGGAGGATGGGTAGAAAGGAGGGAGGAGTGAAGTGGGGAGGGGCAGGGGGTTTGGAAGGAGGTTAGCGTGAGGGGAGGGGTTCTCAACTTGTGTTTGGTCAGGGAGCTTGTGGAGAAGTGGGCGTAGGAGGAGGAGTATAAATAGGATTGAACAAAAATGTGTACGTTAACACCGCACATTGATAAAGCACATGGAGACCATTGGGAGATGTCCATGGGGGTGGACAGGGGAGGGGTAAGCGTGGAGGAAAAGCAGCATGAGGGGAAGAGAATGTGGTGTGAGGGGAAGGGAAGGCAGCATGAGGGGAAGAGAATACCGTGGGAGATGAGGTGCAGGGAAGGGAAGTCAGCACAAGGGGGGGAGAGTGTGAGGGGTGGGGAAGGGAAGACAGCATGTGGGGTGGGGAAGGGAAGAGCGTGAGGGGCGGGGAAGGGAAGAGCGTGAGGGGCGGGGAAGGGAAGAGGGTGAGGGCGGGGAAGGGAAGAGGGTGAGGGGCGGGGAAGGGAAGAGCGTGAGGAGCGGGGAAGGGAAGAGCGTGAGGGGCGGGGAAGGGAAGACAGCGTGTGGGGCGGGGAAGGGAAGAGCGTGAGGGGCGGGGAAGGGAAGAGCGTGAGGGCGGGGAAGGGAAGACAGCGTGAGGGGCGGGGAAGGGAAGACAGCGTGTGGGGTGGGGAAGGGAAGAGCGTGAGGGGCGGGGAAGGGAAGAGCGTGAGGGGTGGGGAAGGGAAGAGCGTGAGGGGCGGGGAAGGGAAGACAGGATGTGGGGTGGGGAAGGGAAGAGTGTGAGGGGTGGGGAAGGGAAGGCAGCATGTGGGGTGGGGAAGGGAAGAGCGTGAGGGACGGGGAAGGGAAGAGCATGAGGGGCGGGTAAGGGAAGAGCGTGAGGGGTGGGGAAGGGAAGACAGCGTGTGGAGTGGGGAAGGGAAGGGTGATGAAATGTGCCCAAACAGCAACATTAACTTTTTAACCGCAGTTATACAGTGCCTCTACAACGTAAACACACCCTTTCAAAATTTTCACCTTTTGTTGCGTTATGCAGCCTGGAATCAAATTGCATTAAATCAGTCTTCCACTTTTTTTCTATCTGATATGTGTGTGTGTGTGTGTGTGTGTGTGTGTGTGTGTGTGTGTGTGTGTGTGTGTGTGTGTGTGTGTGTGTGTGTGTGTGTGTGTGTGTGTGTGTGTGTGTGTGTGTGTGTGTGTGTGTGTGCAAAGCTGCTCCTTGCTTGATAATAACAGACAGAAAGTGCTTTACACGAGGCTGTGATCTCACTCACCACAAGAGGTCACTATTCAATCACAATAATACCATGTGAAGGTGTGTAACTCAAATCAAAAACAGAAGATGCATGCCTGAACAAATATATTGTCATTTGTCAGAATTAAATGATTTCGTTAGGATTCAAGATGTTTGCATGGCATACAGTAGAAACAGTATAGGGAGGATTAACAAAGACACTTCACATCTAAAAATGTAATGTAAGTGAAATTTCGATTTTAAGATCCTGTACATTGAGGAAGGACTCGAACGGAGTGAGTCCATCACTCCACTGTTTCTTTGTGGGTGTCTCCTCTACTAGCTCAAGCTCCTTGATCGCTTTCAGGTAACTTAATGGACAAAATGGAATGCCTACAGAAAGCAAGGAAAGGGACCAATTTAACAACAACTGTCTGTAGTTTCTACGATGCAAATATAAGTTCTGACAGTCATGGGAAAAATCTGATCAGAAAAGGTTCCAAGACTTCATTTTAAAAGTTTTCTGATATGTTGATTTATTATTATTATTCCTTCATCAAAGAGTGGAATGTTTAATCTCACGAATCAATTTGGAACACCAAAGCTGAATTACCAAATGCTTATTTCAAATTGATGGCGTCACATCCAAAATATCCAAGTCGCTATTTGAAGTTAGCTTCGTTGTTCATCTTATGAAATACACGTAAGAGAGGGTTAAGCACGGACTGTGTTACTGGTTGTAACTAAAATGTTGTAACTAAAAACAACTAAAATGGCTGCCAGTCTACCAGTCGGCCATCTTTGATCATACCGCAAAATAACGTGATGTCATGTGTGTGCCATAGTGTTTTGTGCTTGTGCAAAGTTTGAACAAAATCGGACCAGGCACGTCCGAGAAATGGTTGAGGACACGTTTAAGTGATGAAATGGCCGCCAGTCTGCCATGTTGGATCTGATCTTGGAAAAAAAAAATGAAGTGCAAATGGAAGTCGTCATTCATTAATTAATTATCAGTGTGCCGAGTTTGAAAAAGATCTTAAGTCCAAGTCCAACAAATGGTAAAGGACAGGTTCAATGCCAGGTTTTCTTAAAACTAAAATGGCCGCCAGTCTACCAGTAGGCCATCTTTAAACAGATCGCAAAATCAAGTGAGGTGTCATGTGTGCCATCATGGACTGTGCTTGTGGAAATGGTTTCATCCATTGGGATCATAATCGATGCAGAGCGTTGGTGCTGCCGAAGCAGTCTCCTTAGCTATTGGGCACAATCCTGGACAACTCACCACTCCAACAGGGGATACCAGCATGCTGGCATTCATTTTACTGACCCCATAAGGATGACAGGCAGAGTCAGCTCCACCTGGTATTAATTTAACAGCTGAGTGGGATTTGAACTCAGGATCCTCGGATACCAAGCCCACCACACTAACCACCACACTAACCATTTACTCAAGAACTTAAGATCTTAAGCCAGCCACCTTAACCTTTATACCAACATCAGGCTTTCTGGTTTACACAGTATGTTTGCCAATTGTATCAGATTTTCAGGAAACCTTGTAGGAATATTCAGCGTTAGCCCAAAAGGAAAAGCAATCCCAAATGTAGGCCTTTACCATGCTCTTGTCTTTTGTTTACAGCAACAATGAGGACAATAGATTGCCAACCTTGCAACAATGGAAACGTCACAAATATCAACATCATCAAGACGTACATCCTCTTTATGGCAGTTTGTATGATCTTCAGCAATATCACCCAGGTATGGTTTTGATGGCGACTTGTTCAAAAATTCACAATCAAATAGAAAAGGTAAATATACCCAAACTGCCGTTCTGGACTCGGGTAGAGCATGACACGGTATTGGGGAGTGTCATGCTGCATTGTTCACGTCACGTGTGGAGACAAAATCCCGTGAAGAGATGGTCGTTGTATTGAAGCGTTGATGAAGTATTTGTGTTGCAGATTTTGCTTGCGGTACAGAGATGGTGTCACAGAACTGCCACATGGAACTGCAGGAAGTGGAAGCTTTTTTCTAAAAGTAAACTCTTAAATATCGTGGGTTTGAATATCGAGGGTTTCGACCAACCGTGGGCAACATCTTGTGTTCCGATTTCGTTGTCATGGGGTTTAATTTTGATCTGTAAATCAGCAATACTGCTGCGGTGCAGTGGGTAACTGAGCCATGCAGCGTGCACAGCACAGTACTGGACCGATCTCCATGGAAACACCACTTCAGTATGACCTTCCATGCAATTGTTATCAACTCCTTTGTTTTCGGTAATTTTTGATTTCATTGATTTTTCACCATGGCTCCCTGTTGAAACTGTTGAATTCAAACTGTTGAAGTGGTGAACCAAATACTATTATTTAAATTAAAAGATTAACTTAAACTTTCCCCGTCCTAGGGACGGGTACTCTTCCTTCTTCCTGGTATTATATATATATATATATATATATATATATATATATATATATATATATATATATATATATATATATATATATATATATATATATATATATATATATATATATATACCCCCGAACTTGGCGAGGCAGCAGGGCACAGATTGAGTTCTATCACAGCACTTACTGCACAGCCTGTGAGCAACAATTATTGTCTGTCACACCAACACATTGTTTCTGCCCTGCTGATTACCACTTAGGAGGTTTGCAGCCAGGAATAATAAATTAAACGTGAGGAGCACACTGATCCTAATTGTGACATGACACTGATGTCATGCACATAAATGTTGCTGACACATCACCGCCAAACTAGAATGGCATCAGTGTGGCACTCAGGTCTTTACAGACTGAGATTTATGCCTTTATGTTCACTAATAAATGAAAAGAGAGCCGTCGATCTCGATTTCACCCTTATGATGAGCATATCAGGATGACGTAATGCAAATCTTTTATTGGTGATCATACTACGCTCGTTGCTAAATACAAATTGAACCACCGAGCTTGACGAAGCAGCAGTATCATGTCACATGACTACGGTCAATGTGATATTCAGGTATGTATATATATATATATATATATATATATATATATATATATATATATATATATATATATATGTATGTAAACAATTAACCCCTCACCACACTCCTCCAGCCAAAGAAGCTTCATAAAGCAACCCAAGAAAACCTACACAAGGTAAGCGCTTTGCTGTTTCGAACCCTTCCCAGAGTTCCTCAACAACCATATAGACGTTCACAAATAGTACACACATGAGAATCCCAATGCTACACACTCCCTCAGCTACCAGACCGGTTTCATCTGCTATTGGCGAATCATCAGCACTTACCTCGTGCAGGTCTTCTTGGGTTGCTTTATGCAGCTTCTTCGGCGAGAGGAGTGTGGGAGTGGTCAATTTCTATATAATCCAAGCCACCTGAGTTTATTTGATTAGGTGAGATTTGATTGGCTCTTCCCTCCATTCACAGGTGAGAGATGTGGGGGTGTGTGTATATATATATATATATATATATATATATATATATATATATATATATATATATATATATATATATATATATATATATATATATACATATATATAGTTGCGAATTCGCGCCCGCCGGCGTGCGAACGGCCACGTAACTCGAATCGCGGCACGTCGCCCACCGGACGGACAATTCTGTCATGACCCTCTCGGACCAATGCCGGGAGCTCGTCACGGGGTGGGCCTTTCGGCCTCACCACGATCGAGCCAATCAAACACCCGCGTGGGATAGGGTTGTTCGCCAAACTCGACCAACCTAAGTACCCACGCGGAGGGTAGACCGGGCGATCGCACCTCGCCGCAGGTCGACTCCGGACACGGGCCACTTAAGCGATCCGTTCCGTACTATCGGGATAACCGAACGGTCTTATCGTCGGCCTCGACGGTTCCGATTAATTATCGGGTGTATTAAGCCCACTACCAACCCTTTACGTGAAGCAAGATGGAGATTCAACTAAAGAAAAGACGAAGCGAAACGGGAAAACAGTTCAACATGATACACATTTATTCCGCGGCCCACGGAGAGCACACATATACAATTAAACAGAATGCACATAAAGCAATTGCAACAAAAGAAACAACAATGCAGATCTACAACCGACTACGCGTACACACGGCAACACTTACACAGTTTTACTTCACCAGACTGGCACCACACACACACACGTTTACACAGAAACAAAAGAAAAGGGCCACCCCCAAAGACAAGGGGGCAGACGGGGCCTGTGGGCCAATATTTGCGTGGGACCTGAAAGAGCGGTCAGGTCCGCGAGACCGGGTGGATCCTACCCATGTCTTTGTGATGAGCCGCAAATGTGGCAGCGCGGCGGTGCCCCGACTTCGTGCTCCTTCGCGGGTTTCATTGGCACTGCTTGGAGTGGGGTGGGAACGGGGCCCCCCTTTTCGGATGATCTCAACGCGGGGAAAATGGGGGGGGGATTGTTGATGCTCTGGGGAAAGAGGATAGCTGGCTTGCTTGGGTCCCGTGACGAGCGTTCCACCGCGACCTCATCGCCGACCGCCGTCTTCCTTGCCTCAGACCTGAACTCCTCGGTCTCTTCCCCAATTCTCCTCAGCCGACTGCAGCAAATCACCTGTACGCCCTCACCTCCCGACTCCACTCCGCGCTCCAACCCGACTCTGCCCAAAACACTCTCCGCTCTTCTGAGGCCGACTCTGCCCAAACCGACTCTGCCGAGACTAACTCGACCCAAACCGACTCGACCGAGACCGACTCGACCCAAACCGACTCTGCCGAGACCGACTCGACCCAAAACACTCTGCCACTGCCACACTCTGCCGCTCCACACTCTGCTCTCCAACCAAAAACCTGACTCGCCAAATTCGCCCCGCGCTCGGCGCTTTATCGGCCGGCAGGAGAACCCATATGCAAATTTCTGGATCAGAACGAGCTCGGGGGTGGAGCCACGCTCGCCCATTGGACGGAGAAAAAGGGGCGTGAGTCTCCCGTGATCCTAGAATTTGCATATCTCGAATTCACACAGACGTGCCTGGAGGCGGGGCCAAACCGCCCCGCGCTTGCTGGTTGGATGGATCAGAAGTGGGCGTGTAGCATTCCTGATCCGAATTCTCCTCGGAAAGGCCGCATTTTGCACTCGCGGCTCGGCGCGCGTCCCGTACGAGCCCAGGACAGCCTGACGCTCGGTGTTCACAGGTGGTGCGGGAATGGCGGTCGAAGGAGGAGAGGTGTAGGTGGTGGAGGGTTTATCGTGGTGGTTTATGGCCATGGTGGAGTTCGGAATGGCGCTGATGCGATGTTTGCGGGAGCGAGTTGTGAAGGTAAAGATCGTGGCTGTTGGCGTTGTTGTTGTTGTGAAGCGGCGTTGTGGTTGGTGGTTGTTGTGTGATGGCGGTTGAGACGTGGCTGGTTCAAAATAAAGATAGAACAGAAAAACGACTATCTCAAAGCATCGCAGCCCGAATGAATCACATTTATTCCCGCTAAACAACGGGTTTGGGGCTGACTACACATGTACTTACAGAGATATCTCACCATCAGGACCTGAATGGTGGTTTGCGAATTTCCACAACCGCAACAATATATATATATATATATATATATATATATATATATATATATATATATATATATATATATATATATATATATATATATATATATATATATATATATATATATATATATATATATATATATATATATATATATATATATATATCTTCTTCTTCTTCTTTCGGCTGCTCCCGTTAGGGGTCGCCACAGCGGATCATCCGTATGATCCGCATAGTGATTTGGCACATGTTTTACGCCGGATGCCCTTCCTGACGCAACCCTGGTCGCCTCTTACGACACAGGGATAAGGTACACCTATTTTAACCGGGGTATACACCGGCCCAGTATACTGGTACTCATTTCACCGACCTCGGAAGGATGACAGGCTGAGTCAACCCCTTGGTGTATTAATTCAGTGGCCCAACGGGGCTTGAACTCAGGACCTTTTGGATCCCAAGCCGCTGCCCTAACCACTGCGCCAACACCAGGCTATATATATATATATATATATATATATATATATATATATATATATATATATATATATATATATATATATATATATATATATATATATATATATATATATATATATATATATATTGCTTTTGTGTATATATATACATATATATATATATATATATATATACATATATATATATATATATATATTTCTTTTGTGTATCGATATATATTATACATACCTGTCCCATAATTACCTTGAGGGATACTGGCTTCGAGAGTTAGAGCAAAGGGAGAGAACTCTTTCCAAAGCAACCTGCTGTTTGTGAGTACACTGGAAATGTGATCGTCACGAGAGGAATAAACTCTGGATACCATTAGCTGGCAGTTTAGAAATCAGGGTGAGATGTCACACAGAATCAAATGCATAAGGCATATCCAGTGAGAAGGCCCTAACTTATTGTTTGACATTATTGGCATCCATCCATTATTCATGTCGAAGAAGCTACATGTCGAAGATGGAATTCCCTGTGCTGAAGCCAAACTGATGATCAAACAACAGACAGTTTGAGAAAAGTTGAGTCATGAGGTCTGCGCGATTTATTGATTCCATCAATTTGCCTATGTTGTAAAGAAGGCGGATTGGTCTGTCGTTGAGAGAAGGAATACTCGTCTTGGTTAAAAACTGATGATAGACTGTGTTGACGACTTGACACAGAAGACAAAAATAGATTTTCCAAAACAAGAGTTGAGAAAGCTGAAGTCCCCCTCATTATGAAACGAGGTGTGTCAGCCTCACCTTTTTTTCTTACGGCAGTAAACTTGTGCTTTCCTAACTCTTGTTTAAAAAAATTTATTGTGTAATTGAGAGAGGCCATTTTAGCAGTATTCTTCTGAATTGGGGTAACTTTTGTGATTTTCCTTGGTGCATGCAGGTGACCCGAGGATAATATAACCTTGTGCAGTAGATAGTAGAAAAATCGTGCAAATTATGATACAAGCAGCAAATTTTGCATTTCTGTTCTGCAGGGCTTTCTGATCAAATCTGCCTGATTGGCCATTTGAAAATCCAAATTTTGAGAAATTTGAAGAAAAAAAAAAACTTCAAAAAAGTTTGAAGTCACAGCTGGCTGAAATTCTTGAAGCACAAGTGAACATCCCAGACAGAGAACCAAGGGAGATGCAGTCATCATTGATGGCTCAGCACTTATCAATGCCCTACCTCCACGCACTTCAAAGATATTTGATGACCATGCTAAAGAAGACATCATCCTAAAGGTGGGATCCTATGGTGCCAAGTACGAGAGGGTGGACGTAGTGTTGATGTGTACAAGAAGTTGATGTGTACAGTCATTGTCACAAAAGGAGAAGATGCCATTAGCAACACAAGGAAGTCACTGGATGCTGTGTCTCCATGTTTTCATGAAGAAGCTGACACTCGAATATTTGTACACGCCAGGGATGCAACGACGGAAGGTAGCAAGTCCATTATCATAAAGGCTAATGACATGGACGTACTCGTCATATCAATATCTGCACTGTCATCCTTGCAGGAACTAGGTCTTGAGAACATGTGGATTGCCTTTGGCCAAGGAGCCAAGGTGCGATGGATTCCAGTCCATGAGGTAGTTTCTGCAATAGGGCCTGAGAAAGCTAGAGGGATCCCATACTTCCATGCGTTCACTGGATGTGACGTCGTGTCTGCTTTAAAGGGAAGAAAACTGCATGGCAGACTTGGAACGTCTTTGATGATGTTTCTGAAACATTCACCAATCTCAGCCAGCATCCAACATTGATTCGTGATCTTGACTTTTTTGACGTTTTTTTTTTTTTCAAATTTTTCAAAATTTGGATTTTCAAATGGCCAATCAGGCAGATTTGATTAGAATCCCCTGGAGAACAAATGTGCCAAATTTGATGCTTGTATCATCATTTGCACGATTCCTCTCAAAAATTGCTGTTATCTGCCCCCACTAACCTGGAAAAGAGCAGTGAAAGTTGAGTGGACAGCATATGATCACTTTTTATGTATTCATGCATTTCCGCCCTCTGGTCGAAGGGCGAGGGGCAATGGAGGAGTCAAGATCGATGATAAATTTCTCCACCTTTGCAGGAAGGAAGTCTATATAGCCTCAGATGTTTTCAGTGAAAAGAGTGTGGGGGCGGGGCTGGGGGGGGGGTGTTGGGGTTGTAGGTTGGGTACAGCTCATTTTCAAATAATGGCACAATGGCCCTGGAGCTAATGTGGCAGTGGGCATTCAAAATCAGGATGTATGAGGTGACTTTGACCTGTTTAACTCCACAATGAAAGAAGAAAAAGTATTTTTTGTGTAGAATTGTTTGCGAGATTATAAATGTGGCCTATAAAGGGTCATTCACAAAATTTTGATTGAAATTCCATGTTTATAATCAGGTATCGATACAAATATTAGTTTCTGACCTTTAGACCTTGCAGTAGCCCAGTTTGTGATTTGGGGGATGACTTAAAATGCAAATAGCCATACTATGGAAGGATTTCTTGCAGGTTCTGTGAAAATGTCACCTTCAATTTTGGATGTGATGGTTCGAATGTTTTTGGACAGACATACTGTATGTACATTGACATAAGCTGTGAACAACATACAATCTGCACGCTCGATCAATTGCGACAGGTAATACTGGTAGGGAAGAATGGCAGCTAACATTAATGACAATATCGATGGCAGATAGAAATGGTCGGTAGGATTCATGGCAGGCAACAATGGCAAGTACGAAAATGTCAGGTAAAGTCGCCTCATAATTGTGATGGACACATGGTAAAGGACACATGGTAAAGGACACATGGTAAAGTAGCCTCATAAATTTTCGTGGAAGAGAGAAAATCTGACCCCGGTGACTGAGCCCTAATCCACATAACACATCAGGAATAAATGGCAGGTGAAACATGCAGGTGCAGCTGGGAAGACAACCTAACCTTCCAGGAACACAAATCTCCAGGTCCACGAACAGTATCTGTTATGTACCATCTTTACCCACCTTTGAAGTAACCTGCCATGTATGTTGCCTCCTCATTGTGACCATTTTATGTTGCCCTGAAAATATCAAGTCAACCACAATTATTTGACTGGTATGACATGTCTGAGTAGATCTGAGTGGGGCAAGCAAATGACTCCCTTCAAGCAGGTCATTAATTAACCAGCTGGGTTTTACTGACAATCAGAGAGCGATGTGATCATTTTCCTGAAAGCAGCTCATCTATCTATAATTCCAGCAATCTCTGTGTGTCTGTCTGTATGTGTGTGTGTGTGTCTGCGACCGCCGTTTCTCGACAACCCCTGGTCCGATCTCATTGAAACTTGCGAGGAATATTGCGGGGGACCCAGGACGTGCCTTTTCAAGGTTTGATATTAATCAGACAAGCTGTTCCCAAGTTGCGGTTATTTATCTGTCAACCAATCACAGGACACGGTGCTATGACGTCACAATGATTCCTCTTTTTTTATATGATGTCACAATTGACGCTGGGACCTGAGTATGTGCCTTTCCATAGTTTGATATCGTTCTTCTTCATCCGTTTCAGCTGCTTCCCAAGTATTTCCCAAGTCATGGCCATTTATGATACGGTTGGTCCGATATAATTGAAACAATGCCCCAATCCAGATTTTTTTTTTTTTGCATGTATGGCCACCCACGTACGGCCACGCAAGTACGGGCACGCACCTACGGGCCCACACTAGTCTATCTATAATTCCAGCAATCTCTGTGTGTCTGTATGTGTGTGTCTGCGACCGCCGTTTCTCGACAACCCCTGGTCTGATCTAATTGAAACTTGCCAGGAATATCGCTGGGGACGTGGGGATCTGCTTTTTCAAGGTTTGATCTTAATCAGACAAGCGCTTCCCAAGTTACGGTCATTTATCTGTCAACCAATCACAGGACATGATGTTATGACATCACGAATGACGTCACAATGCTTCCTATTTTTTATATGATGTCACAATTGACGCTGGGACCTGAGTATGTGCCTTTTCAAAGTTTGATATCGTTCTTCTTTATCCGTTTCAGCTGCTTCCCAAGTGTTTCCCAAGTTACGGCCATTTATGATACGGTTGGTCCGATATAATTGAAACAATGCCCCAATCCAGTTTTTTTTTTTTTGCATGTAAGGCCACGCGTGGCTGGTCCTGGTCCGTTCAACCCCTGGTCCGATCTACCCCTGAACAACCCCTAGTCCGATCTAATTGAAACTTGCCAGGAATATTGTTGGGGAACTGAGGATGTGCTTTTTAAAGGTTTGATATTAATCGGACAAGCGGTTCCCAAGTTATGGCCATTTATTTATCAACCAATGACAGGACACGATGCTATGACATCACTATTGACGTCACAATTAAAAAAAAATTTGCACTTATGGGCACGCATGTACGGGCACGCATGTACGGGCCCGCACCTACGGGCACGCACCTACGGGCATGCACTATGAAATTGAAGCTTTACCAATGTTGACTGTGTGAAAAATTGGTAAAGCTTTAATTTACTAGTGTGGGCCCGTAGGTGCATGCCCATAGGTGCATGCCCGTATGTGCGTGCCCATAGGTGCGGGCCCGTAGGTGCGTGCCCATTGGTGCGTGCCCATAGGTGCGTGCCCATAGGTGCGTGGCCGTACGCGCGTGGCTGTACGTGCAAAAAAAATAAAAACAATAAAAAATTATAATAATTGTGATGTCAATAGTGTTGTCATAGCACCGTTTCATGTCATTAGTTGATAAATAAATGGCCATAACTTGGGAACCGCTTGTCCGATTAATATCAAACCTTGAAAAGGCACATCCTCAGTTCCCCTGCAATATTCCTGGAAAGTTTCAATTAGATCGTTGCCTAGCAATGGGACTTTGAAATTTTAGGTAAATCCTAAAAAATGTAGTTTTTCGAAAATCAAAAATGTGCTTCCAGGCTTTTATACGCACTATAATCAACCTCTTTCTCGAAATTTTTTAGCCCGATCCGTCAAAAACTGTATGACGAGTATACAATTATGGTGCGACCCCCCATGTCGCCTACCGGCTTGTCTGTATGTAATGGACAGCTCTGGAGGCCAGAGGTGTCAAACGATTTTGATGAAACTTGACAGGTAGGTTCATACCAGGATCTAGTTCTATGCTCATGAGCACCGTTGCTATGGATACCACCGTTGCCTAGCAACGGCACTTTGAAATTTTGAAAAATCCTAAAATATATATTTTTTCAAAAATCAAAAATCGGCTTCGAGGCTTTTATGCGCACGATAATCAACCTCTTTGTCAAACATTTTCAGTCCAATCCGTCAAAAACTGTATGACTCGTATGCAGTTATGTAGCGACCATCCATGTCGTCTCCCGGCTTGTCTGTCTCCGCCGTTTCTAGACAACCACTTGTCCGATCTAATTGAAACTTGCCAGGTATATTGCTGGGAACCCGAGTATGTGCCTTATCAAGGTTTGATATTAATCGGACAAGCGGTTCCCAAGTTACGGCCATTTATTTGCCAACCAATGACAGGACACGGTGCTATGACGTCACGATTGACATCACCATTCTTCTTTTTTTGCACGATTGACGTCACAATTCTTCTTCTTCTTCGTTTGATATAACGTGACAATTGACACTGGGGACCTGAGTATGTGCCTTTTCAAGGTTTGATATCGTTATTGGACTACTCACACCTATGGGCATGCACTCGTCTATAATTCCAGCAATCTGTGTGTCTGTCTGTCTGTGTGTCCGTGTGTCTGCCACCGCCGTTTCTCAACAACCCCTGGACCGATCTAATTGAAACTTGCAATTGATATTGCTGGGGACCTGAGGATGTGCCTCCTCATGGCTTGATATTACTTGGACAAGCGGTTCCCAAGTTATGGCCGTTTATTTATCAACCAATGACAGGACAAGGTGCTATGACATCACAACTGACGTCACAATTTTTTTTTTTTTGCACGTGCAGCCATGCACCTATGGGCACGTACGTACGGGCCGCACCTATGGGCACGCACGTACGGGCCGCACCTACGGGCATGCACTAGTAAATTAAAGCTTTACCGATGTTAACTGTGTGAAAAATTGGTAAAGCTTTAATTTACTAGTGCGGGCCCGTAGGTGCTTGCCCGTACGTGCGTGGCCGTACGCGCGTGGCTGTACGTGCAAAAAAAAAAGAATAAAAATAATAATAATAATTGTGATGTCAATAGGGATGTCATAGCACCGTGTCCTGTCATTGGTTGGTAAATAAATGGCCGTAACTTGGGAACCGCTTGTCCGATTAATATCAAACCTTGAAAAGGCACATCCTCAGGTCCTCAGCAATATTCTTGGCAAGTTTCAATTAGTTCGGACGAGGGGTTGTTCAGGGGTAGATCGGACCAGGACCACCCACGCACATACGGGCATGCACCTACGGGCCCGCACAGGTAAATTAAAGCTTTACCAATGTTGAGTGTGTGAAAAATAGCATGACGTCATAATCCGGTTCGCACTGCAGCAAGAGAACCATATCTTGTGACGTGATAATATACGTTCGCACTCCAGCAAGAGAACCATGTCTTGTGACGTCATAATATATGTTCGCACTCCAGCAAGAGAACCATGTCTCCAGTGACGTTAAAAGCCGCACACGCATCACGACCACGTGATCTGTGACGTCACCAGCAGCGGGGACGTCTGAGGAAGCACCGGATCACGTGCTCAACCCGTTCTAGCGACTATATAAAGCACTGGAAGGAGCAATCACTTGGTGTCGAGCTCTCTTGCTCGATGCACCTTTCCGGGACTCGGGAATTGATTGGCTCGTTCCTTTGTAAACCGTCCAGGTATCTTCACACCTTCTCAGTCCCACTTTTGTTTCCTGCCTTCTTGGGTGAGCCAAGTCTTGTGGAGCACAGTTTCACTATCCCTCCATCCTCGTCTTGTTATCGAGTGGTGGTGCTTCCTCATCTTCCCCGGTGATGGTGGGACGAGTTGAAGACCCTCCTCCTCTTTCCTAGGATGTAGGGGGGGGTATATATCTATTTCCTAGCCGGTAGGGGGGTTCAGATGGAGCTTTATTGGCTGTGTTCTGACTTTCTGCTCACCTGTGTGTTCTTTGTGTGTGCCAACTTGTTTGTCTTTGTATCTTCTCTCCTTTCATTTATTTTGTGTTTGTCTTTGAATATCCGTTTGAAAATGTGTTTTTGTGTGTGATACATGGACACAAATGATGAAATACTCATTCTGAGTTCTCACCCCCATGGACTGTTCTGCGTTCCCCAGTTTATTGTGGAGCGCTCACCAAGTGACTTAAGCACTCCATTCAAACTTGTTGAGAAGGAACAGCTGGCTTGGCAAGCACTCGCTACCTGCTTAGTAACGGAACACACGTCTTCAGGTTCAGGTGTGTCAGTGTGTGTGTGAATCCTTGTGAGTGTGGAGTGGAAGGGAACCATGACGTGTTTAAATCGATCGTACTTTCCATCCAATGCGGGTTTTCACGATACTATCACCGGATCTGTGGGTTTTGGGAAACAAGACGGGTTTGATCCCTAAAATCTGGGCCACTTGGAGTATTAATCGGACAAGCGGATCCCAAGTTACGGCCATTTATTTATCAACCAATGACAGGACACGGTGCTCTGACGTCGCAATTAATTTATTTTTTATTTTTATTGCATGTACGGCCACGCACGTACGGGCACGCACCTACGGGCACGGATATCTCTGTGTGTGTGTGTGTGTGTGTGTGTGTGTGTGTGTGTGTGTGTGTGTGTGTGTGTGTGTGTGTGTGTGTGTGTGTGTGTGTGTGTGTGTGCGTGCGTGTGTGCATGTCTACAACGCGAAGCTCCACAGTACAAACCAGCAAACCAATTTCGAAGAAACTTGGTGAACAGGTGCCATATGTGCTGGGAGTGTGCGCGCTTGAGTTTCGTTGCTAAGCAACCACCCGTTGCTAGCAGCGGCCGAAAAACCATGTTCACTATTTTCAATACTTGTCCTACAGTTTTGAATGTGGAGAAACGAGACTTCGAAATTAAACACTTCGAGATATTGAGAAAATGTTACTTGAGCCGATTTTTTATTTAGGTTTTATTTTTCAAATGGTTGTCCTTCAAATATAGGGTGTCTATTTACCATCATTTTTTATGAGGAGTGCCAGTTGGCAAAATACGCAATAGGAAAAATTTTGCCAGGCAGAGGAACAAGTGTATGTGAACCAACACGTCATGGCAATGAATCTTCGTCGGTGGATCGGTCAGAATGAAAAGCATCGTATCCAACGCTTCGATCCTAGCGGATCCCTCGTCGACTTCCGGCTTGTTTGTTTGTTTGTATGTAATGGACAGCTCTGGAGGCCAGAGGGGTCAACCGATTTTGATGAAACTTGACTGGTCGGTTCATACCAGGATCTAGTTCTACGCTTTTGAGCACTGTTGCTATAGACACCACCGTTGCCAGGCAACAGGACTTTGAAATTTTCGAAAAATCCTAAAAAATTTAGTTTTTCGAAAATCAAAAATGTGCTTCCAGGTTTTATATGCACTATAATCAAGCTCTTTTTCAAAAACTTTCAGCCCGATCAGTCAAAAACTATGACAAGTATGCAATTATGTCGCGACCACCCATGTCGCCTTCCGGCTTGTCTGTATGTAATGCAAAGCTCTGGAGGCCAGAGTTGTCAACCGATTTCGATGAAACTTGACAGGTCGGTTCATACCAGGATCTAGTTCTATGCTTTTGTGCACAGTTTCTATGGACACCACCGTTGCCTAGCAACGGGACTTTGAAAGTTTGAAAAATCCTAAAAAAAAAAAAAAATCGAAAATCAAAAATCGGCTTCCAGGCTTTTATGCGCACGATAATCAACCTCTTTGTCAAAAATTTTCAGCCCAATCCGTCAAAAACTGTATGACTAGTATCTAATTATGTAGTGACCACCCATGGCTCCTCCCGGCTTGTCTGTCTGTATGTGTGTCTGCGACCGCCGTTTCTCGAGAACCACTTGTCCGATCTAATTGAAACTTGCCAGGTATATTGCAGGGGACCCGAGTCTGTGCCTTATCAAGGTTTGATATTAATCGGACAAGTGGTTCCCAAGTTACGGCCATTTATTTATCAACCAATAACAGGACATAGTTCTCTGACGTCACGATTGACGTCACAATTCTTCTTTTATTTATTTATTTTATAATTTTTTTGCATGATTGACGTCACAATTCTTCTTCTTCATTTGATATGACGTCACAATTGATGCTGGGCACCTGAGTATGTGCCTTTTCAAGGTTTGATATCGTTCTTCTTCATCCGTTTCAGCTGTTTCCCAAGTGTTTCCCAAGGTTTGAAAGCTGTCTTTTCCCAAGGTTTCAATTAATTGTTCAAATTATTAATTAATCCCAAGGTTTGACTTTTCCCAAGGGAAATAGCTGTTTACCAAGTTTTGAAAGTTTTTTTTGTTTTGTTTTTTTTTGCACGTACGGCCCAGCATGTACGGGCATGTGAGCGTGAAGGAACGGCCAATGTGGTTGTTGTTTCTGGCACGCGGTTTGAAAGTTTTTTTTTTGTTTTTTTATTTTTGCACGTACAGCCACGCACCAAGGGAAAGTTTCCCTTCCCTTCCCTTCCACCAAGGGAAACAGCTGTATCCCAAGGTTTGAAAGGTTTTTTTGCACGTACAGCCACGCACGTACGGGCATGCGAGAGTGAAAGAACGGCCTGTGTGGTTGTTGTTTCTGGCACGCGGTTTGAAAGTTATTTTTAATTTAATTTTTTGCACGTACAGCCACGCACCAAGGGAAAGTTTCCCTTCCCTTCCCTTCCACCAAGAGAAATAGCTGTTTCCCAAGGTTTGAAAATGTTTTTTTGTTTGGTTTTTTTTTTTTGCACGTACGGGCATGCGAAAGTGAAGGAACGGCCTGTGTGGTTGTTGTTTCTGGCACGCGGTTTGAAAGTTTTTTTTTTTTTGCATGTACGGACACGCACCAAGGGAAAGTTTCCCTTCCCTTCCCTTCCACCAAGGGAAACAGCTGTTTCCCAAGGTTTGAAAGTTTTTTTTTGCTTTTTTTTTTTGCACGTACGGGCAGCACGTACGGGCACGCGAAAGTGAAGGAATGGCCTGTGTGGTTGTTGTTTCTGGCACGCGGTTTGAAAGTTGTTTTTTTTTTTTTGCACGTACGGACGGACACGCACCAAGGGAAAGTTTCCTTTCCTTTCCCTTCCACCAAGGGAAACAGCTGTTTCCCAAGGTTTGAAAGTTTTTTGTTTTTTTTTGCACGTACGGGAACGTACGTACGGGCACGCGAAAGTGAAGGAATGGCCTGTGTAGTTGTTGTTTCTGGCACGCGGTTTGAAACATATATATTTTTTTTGCACGTTCGGACACGCACCAAGGGAAAGTTTCCTTTCCCTTCCCTTCCACCAAGGGAAACAGCTGTTTCCCAAGGTTTGAAAGTTTTTTTTTTGTTTTGTTTTTTTTTTGCACGTACAGCCACGCACGTACGGGCACGCGAAAGTGAAGGAACGGCCTGTGTGGTTGTTGTTTCTGGCACGCGGTTTTAAAGTTTTTTTATTTTTATTTTTTATTTTTTGCACGTATGGGCATGTGAGAGCGAAGGAACGGCCTGTGTGGTTGTTGTTTCTGGCACGCGGTTTGAAAGTTTTTTTTATTTTTTATTTTTGCACGTATGGGCACGCACGTGCCCATACGTACCCACTCACGAACGGACACGCACCTACGGGCATGCACTCGTGTTTAAAATAGATGCACTTCAGCTGGAACTGCTCACCTAACACCCCCTTAATGTACAAGACAATTAAATGGCTCACCTAACACCCCCTTAATGTACAAGACAATTAAATGGCTCACCTAACACCCCCTTAATGTACAAGACAATTAAATGGCTCACCTAACACCCCCTTAATGTACAAGACAATTAAATGGCTCACCTAACACCCCCTTAATGTACAAGACAATTAAATGGCTCACCTAACACCCCCTTAATGTACAAGACAATTAAATGGCTGTCCCATAGATTAGCATTCACTTGTAGGTGTTGATTAGACAGTTCATAGAACACCTTACCCCACACGGTCTTGAGGAACTATGAGATGGGTGGGGTCTACGAGCAGCAAATTTGATTGGTCAAGATGACGTAATATTTTGTTCAAGTACTGCTAAACGGCATGGAGTTGAAAGCGGTAAAAAGTCGATTTGTGTTCAAGAATGTAATTACATTGAAATAAAATTAATATTTTAAAGGTTGTAGAAAAAAATATTTCGGATGTCTACCACCGTTGATGCAGCGTCTCTTTCCACCGCCTTATTTACCATGTTACATTCGATATTCGTGCTTGTTTGTGTCCTTTATGACGTCATTAAAAAAACAATAAGCTTCCTGTTTGGAATGATTTTCAATTTTGTTTGACTGCCAGGCAGGCACAGTAAAAAAAAACAAAAAAAAACTTTTTTTAATCCCACTCCTCTCTACATATGTGTGATCTGGACGAATTCAGAGCCAAAGTACTGCTAAACTACAGGCTCATTTTCCGATTCATGCTCCGATTCGCATTCAAAATACAACATTCAATTTAAATCAAGCTGTTCGTCGATCATAAACTGAAGTCTGTCGACAGAGAGACAGACAGAAGTGAACCAATTACTTAACCCCACTTTTCGGTTCACGTTCATTGGGTAAAGATCCCACAGTGTCTTTCCAAAAGAGAAGGCATTTTGTGCAGACCATTAGCAAATTCGAAATTCCTGCTCTGATCGACAAGGGGAAACTGCATGAGCATGAGCATAGCAGCGGCTCCAGAAATGACGCAAATCGCAGCCAGGTGTTGCAGAGGCATTATTGAATGAACCTCTGGAAGAAGTAAACTATTAATTATCGATCTCTTGCACCTTTCATCAGGCATTACCTGTCCTGGGCAGACTATGAAATGTGATCTCTAAAGCCAGGCTTATGTTTAGCCTATTCCGTCAGGCCAAGTCTTTCTCTCGAAATTGTCAGACACTCACTCGTCGCTACATACACTACGTGGGCAGAGACTTTTGCATACTTGAACACTGGAGCCTCAAGGTCTGAGGATCATAACACTGCTCATCAAGAATCCTAGGCGCAGAGCCTGTTATTGTTCCTCCAAAGGCAGATGGGTGGCCTCTTCGTTTCTCCCCCTTACCCCCATCTCTCACCTCCTCTTGCCGGCTGCCCTCCCAGGCATCTCCCCTATGTTTCCTGGCTCCACCCGTGATGCATATTCATTCACTATCCAACTCTTTGTCAACTACTCGAAATATAAGCCATTAGCTCACCTCTACCCACCTTTTCTCTCACCTGTGGATTCACCTTATTCGTTGTCGTTCTACAAGGTGGCAGCTCATCATCACCTCTCGTCATCTTCCATAACTTACATCATCCTCATTTGGCTCCTTCTGATTATGCTGATCTGCATTTCTTGGTCAACTTTCATTTTTGCAAGTTAATATGAATGAACTTGTATAGTGATTAACCCTTTGGTGACCCAGTTCTGACTCAAGTTTTGGAACAAATCAGTGCAGTTGGAGAGTCTCCATTGAAACCTTGTGGATGAATTTTTTTACTCACCGGGTTAATCTAAAACATTGGATTACTGGCTCAAGATTCTGTCGTTTTGCTTGCACTGCAAATGAGAACCGGAGATAATTTGGTCCTCTGGATCGTTGTTCTGTTATAACCATAACAATGATGTTAAAACATTTTCTGCTCGGAAGTTATAGGAGCTCCATTTTAAATACTTCTCCCCCAGTCATGTTGAAATCACCTTCTAATTCATAGCCCACAGGTCGGAACAACGAGATCTTGGCAAGCAAGGCTATCTACAAACACACTTTTCGCCCGCTTGCTGTGCCAAAGCTTTTCCACCATTTCCTTACAGACACAGAGGAGCCACGAGGAGCCCGAGGCTGGGGGCATGAGGGAGGGCTCGTGGAGGGTGGTTATGGAGGGGGGAAGGGACTCTGTGCTGACTGGATGGTTGGGAGAAGGAAAAGCGGGAAAGCGAGAACAGCTGCCTCATGTCAACATTTGCCACTGAGGTTCACGACAGTGTTACTATGGATAGAGAAATTGCTTGAACCTGCGGCCAACTGAGGGGCTGATAGGATGGCCATGAGGTACGCACAATCGCCTCCATGCTGTCAAGCCTGGGTTTGAATCCCGACCCAGCTATAAACTGTCATCCCGGTGTTTCACAGGCAGGGTGATTCATCAATGTGCGTGCTTGCCTCTCAGATGGACATTGAACTGGGAGTCCTGTCTGCCCGTATTAGTTGGTGGATGTTAAAGATCCAACGATATCCTTCATGAAGAGTAGGTGAGCTATCACCGGTACCATGAACACATTCCAAATTCCTGCCATAACTACTGTTGGGAAGGCAACAACAAACCACCCTTGCTCAGGAAGCTACTTTGGCAGTTCTCTGTGTGAAGAATATGGTACATCAGAGATATTATTAGTTTTAACATGGTGTAGTTCAGTATCTGATGGGGGTAATGAGGCCTCGTTGCATTTCCCTCAATGCTGTGTGAGTGAGTCCCATTGCTGCTTTGCTTCGGCACTCAATGGCAAACTACTCAGCATATATATATATATATATATATATATTTTTTTTTTTGACTTGAAATTGCTTCAGCAGTACCATATATAGTATGGTATGTGGGGATGAGCGAGGGTGATGCTAACAACTAACTGCAGATGTGCCATAAAATCAAAGGGATACCAGAATTTTCGTTCATCCAATAAGTGATGGGAAGTACAAGGGTGGCTTATTCATGAAGCTGAATCACTGTGGATCTTCTGTCCAGGTATTTGCATGAATTCCTCCAATTGTACCAATGTGTACGAGAACCAAGATGGAAGCAGTTGATGCAAGTGCTTTAAGGTGGGCATCCTGTTAAACTTTTATCCAATACATAACTTTTGAAATGACGTAATCTGCCCCCAGAATGCTCTTCGCACATGCACAGAAACTCTGAGGAATGGGTATAATCTGGTCAGCCAAATGTATATCGTGTGTACGAGATAAGGTTTGTTACCGAAAATGGATCACAAAGCTTCTAAAAGAAGCCAAAAATACTTGGAAGCACTCGAGCGAGAAAGGGGTGCTTCTGTACAATGAAAGAGTTGGAGAACTTTCTGATCATATCACCCAAAAATAATCTCCCCGCACTGCAAACTCCTAAGGCTGCGTAGATCGGTGCAAGGCCTGAAGGTTGATAGACGGGAGCATTCTACCCAAACCTTGTACCATCGCTGCCAGCGAATGGACTTTGAACCTTGTGGGATTACCTCTTGTCAACATGGCAAGCTTGGTGATTTATTTAATGCATGTCTGCGATCGCAAAAATGATGCCGTCATTACGAACATTCAGGCAGACTTCTCAGAGAAAGACACCGTATCTGGTTTGTTTGCTTCTTTACACCGATGGGAAGGTCTTATCTGGGGCATGTCAATGTACAGGGTAAGTTAAAAATGATATTATTGGGTTGCGAGTGCCGTCATAAATATATGTTGTTTGTTTTTGTTTTGGGGCCATAAGAGAACTTTTACTGGAGTTTTGCATCTATTGGTAAAAGTAGAAGCGTGCGTGTGTGCGTGTGCATGTGCGTGTGTGCGTGTGCGTGATATCCATATCACATAAAGGTCGGTAGATGACCAACCTTTCTATTGAGGGGATTTGACTGAGCATTAGGGTACTCCCAACAAGTAGTGAACATTTCAATGGCTGTAATTAATCCTGGACAAGTTATCACTCGACTTTGTTGCAGTGTTGAAATTTCTACTGAGCAGCCATGGAAATCGAACTCGCACCAAAGAGGACAATGCAACAAGCCTTAACCAACTTAACTAACAAGTGACTCACCTTTGTGAGGACAGTGACACCTTTTTGGGGACACCTTTGTGCGGACAGTGAAAAATTGCACAGTTTTTTTTGTTTCAGGAAGGCGTTCATTTTCCTTAAGTTCATTGCAAACTTGCAGCAAACTTTAGTGAAGACATTCTGTTGTTTTAGTGATGACAGCTGCACTATCATGTTCTATTCTCTGAAAAATTATCATTAACCATATTTGACAAGGGTGGGGTTAGTGGTGTGATGGGATCATCGTCATGAATGTACCATTCTCTTTGCAGAGCATCGGTGTTGCTGAAGCAGTCTCTTGGAAAAGGTTGTGTTGGGAAATTTGCCATCAATTTCCCCACAATCATTCAGGACAGGAATCTTTTGAGGGTCCCAGTGAAAACTCGCTGACATTTCATTAAAGACATCATAAGATCTTTAACGTTCACCAACCAGTGTTGGCGAAGGTGTCCTCCAGCTCAATGTCCTTCTGTAGGACGGCACATCCATTGATGCCTCGCCCTGTATATAAAATGAAAGGTCCAAAGAAAATTGCACCAGTAATAGACCACCTTATTGGGATACAAGGTGGAAATAATAGACAGGATTATATAGCACATGGGATAGTGTTGTGCCAAACATTTACCTTCCTTGTGCATTGAAAGTTTAAATTTGACATTTTCCCACAGATCAATTATGATGCTATTTGTATGATTGAAGATTCACCGATCTGTTTGTACAGATAAAACAAGAGGCCAACACTGCAGATGGTGTTCATTAAGACAGCCACCGTAGTCGGATTCAAAACACTACTACAACCAATGGAATATTCATCGGCATACCTCTGTAATGTACACACATAATACAATTGAAATGTGCATTTCATCCTTTAATTGTTACTTCGACTTTTCATTCTAATTCTTAAAAATTTACAAACACGCAAACCCCTTCCAAACAACTCCCCCAAATGCACAGTGGTTCACAGTGGTCTACAAAAGTATTCACCCCCTCCAAAGTTTTCACATTTTGATCCCAATTGAGCTTATAACCTCCACCACCGAAGGTGGACGGAGGTTATGTTGACACTGCTGTCTGTCTGTTTGTTTGTCTGTTTGCTTTTTGTTGAACAGGATATCCCAAGAGGTTGTGGACAGATTATTGTCAGGTCAGGCCAGATCAGATCTGTGACTTGTGAGAAGTATCATGTAAACTTGTACTAACCTGTTCCATGGCCGGGTTGTCGGCGACTAAACCGTCTCCCCCACCAGGTTTTCTGGTGAGGAGGGTGTTGGGATATGGACACCCAGCAGGATTAAAAACAAAACCTGTCAAAGGGTGGAGGAGCTCCTTTTGAGCCAACGGCCATCCATATCTAGTGCCCAACTGTGTCTGCGGACGTCCTCCTGCAGTTGGGTTCCTTTTTATTAGGAGGTTGGTGGCAGGATTTGCACTGCAGCCACCGGAAAAACCCTTCACTCGGCAAAACACAAGAAAACCATAAAGAAAATTGAAAACCCCCTCCATGCGAGTACCTCCTGTGCAGCTGCCCTCCACATGGCAGCTCACCGGATAACGGGATTTGGGCAAAGCCTTCGGAATCCCCACTCTTTGATGAAAGGAGGAAAACCACGGGCAAGTTTCCTAAGTCAGATTGTGGTAGTGCGTGTCAGGGTGGTGCTGAGGTGTCATCCACCAGATGGTGGTCTCCTTGGGTGAACCGGAGGTGGTCCCTTCAGGTAGTTGCCTGGAATGTCCTACCCCAAGAGAGGATGATCACCTGTCTCTCTTATCATCTGAGCTCAAGCATTTGAACATCGGTATTGTAGCACTCTCTGAGGTTCGGAGACCGGAGAGTGGTGAGATCATGGCGGATGGTTATATCTACTATTGCTCTGGTTGCTCTGATGGTTACCATGCCCAAGGAATTGCTGTAGCTGTGTCCAATAAACTGATTCCAATGGTAAACGAGGAAACACTGGTCAACGAGCATACTATGAGATGAAGGATTCGTCACTCCTCTTGTGTAGTTCCTCTGGTCTCTGTATATACTCCAACTGAGGCGAGTGATCTCACCGTGAAGGATGCATTCTATGCCATGCTCGAATCTGTGGTTGATCAGTGCCCCAGGCGAGATACTCTTCTAGTCTTGGGGGATTTCAAGGCATCGACTGGAACTGATAGGGATGGTGAGGAGACGTGTATTGGTCCCCATGGGTCTGGAACTGTAAACCTGAAAAGCACTAAGTTCCTTGACTTTGCAGGAAGTCATGGACTCAGGGTGGCTGTTTCATGGTTTCAGAATCCACAGGCACATTGCTGGACTTAATATTGCAACGCTGGTGGTGTGGCAAAGGAGATTGATCATGTCCTCCTTGATGGTCACTGGAGGATGATCCAGAATTGCAGGGTCCACCGGAGTGCTCAGTTCCTCAATACCGACCACAGGCTTGTGGTAGCAACTCTGAAGTTGCAGCTTAAATCCAAGAAAATGGTACATCCCAGCATAGGCTGGATGTTGGCAAGCTCAGGGATGAGAGGGTAGCTGAGGAGTTTGCAAACAGGCTAAGTGGGGATTTGGGGGGTCTGAGTGCTTTGGAAAATCCTGAAGAGTTGTGAAGGCCCGTTGCAACCTTGTGTTGACTTTGCGGTTAGGGTGGTGGCTTGGGATCCTGAGTTCAAGCCCCGTTTTCCGATGAGTTAACACCAGGGGGTTGACTCAGCCTGTCATACTTCCAAGATTGGTGAAATGAGTACCAGTGCAGCAGCCAAAAGGCTGCACAAGAAGCGAAGGGGTATTTACAGATTTATTAAATCTGTTATTGGTGTGGTGCAGGCATGATGGGCTGAATGGCCTCCTCCTGTGCAAAGATTTCCTTGTAAGTTCCTTATAATATCCTGATTTCAAGAACACCATCTTTGATGTTTCTGGTGGATGTCTTAGAACTCACCGCAGGGCAAAAAATAATTTTGTCTCTCAAGGGTCACTGGATACCATTCACCAGAGTTGTAGGGCCAGGCCGAATGAGAGGGTTGAGCTGTTCAGGGAGCTGAGGCGTAAAACTGCATATGCGCTGAGGGTGGACAAGGAGGTCTATGTAAGAGAAATCTGTCAGGGTGTAGAGCATCATCTGTGGTCAAGTGATTATTTTGCTTACAGGGGAATTTGTACATTGCGTTCTTTCAAGCCCGTCCATCGGTGTGCTACAGTCAGAGCGGAGGGTGGTGGACTCTTGACAGAGGAGTCTGAAGTGAAGGCATGCTGGACCAGTTGCTTTGAGCGGTTGTACCAGGCTGATCCAACAGCTGTTGAGTTGGTTGTCACGGGTGTTACTGTCCCTATTGCTGATGCTCTAATCAACTGTGATCCACCTTCGTTTGTGGAAACACAGGCTGTGGTGTACGGGTTGAAATGGGGTAAAGCTTATGGGATCTGAGACATCCTTGCTGAACTTGTCATGGCTGGTGGAAATGCTGAACTCATGTCATTGCATGCAGTTCTGTGCTCTGCCTGGAACACAGGCATCATCCCAACTGACTGGAACAGGGGCTTTGTTGTGCCTCCATGGAAAGGGTAGGGTGATCGCCAAGACTGCAACTACCGAGGGGTGATGCTGCTCTCAGTGCCGGGGAAGGTCTTTGCTCGGATAATTATTGATGGGTTTCGCCACCATCTGCTTGTGCACCAGCTCCCAGAGCAGTCAGGCTTTACACCAAAGAGGTCAACGATTGACGATGTCCTTGCCTCGGGTCCTCTCCGAACGCAGATGAGAGATTTGGCAGGGGATGCTTGCAGCCTATGTTGATCTCTTCAAAGCGTTTGTTTTAGTGAATCGGGATGCCCTCTGGAGGATTCTTGGTCTTTGAGGGGTGCCACCAAAACTGATCAATCTGATGTCTGAACTATACTCTGGTACTGAGTGCTGTGAGATTTGGTGATACCATCTCTATCTTATTTCCAGTTGTTAATGGAGTTTGTCAGGGGTGTGTACAGGCTGCCACACTTTTCAGCACTTGTATGGACTGGATTCTGGGGAGGATGTCAGACAGATCAAGCTGTGGTGGATCGTTTGGAAATGTCAATATATCTGACCTTGATTTTGCAGATGTGGCAGTCATCTTTGCGGAGACTGGAGATCCTTTTGTGGGCCCTCGATGTGCTGAATGAGGAGTCAGAGCCAATGGGATTATGGGTTTCCTGGATCAAAACTAAGATCCAGCCTTTCAATGACATCTTGGATGCTGCTATCTTGTCTGGACTTGTTCGTGGCGAGGATATTGAGGTCACAGAGAGATTCACTTTCCTTGGCAGTGATATTCATGTCTCTGCCGGCTGTGAGTCAAAGGTCAATAGACGTTTGACTCGGGCCTTGGGAGTCATGCATTCACTGTATCATGGGGTGTGGCACTCTCGGTACCTGTGCAGGAGAACAAAAGTCCAAATCTTCAGGTCCTTGGTGCTTCCAATCTTGCTCTACGGATGTGAGACTTAGACTCTGACCATGGATCTGAGATGCAATCTTAATTCCCTTGCTAGCAGGTCTCATCTTAGAATCCTTGGCGATCATTGATTGGACTTAGTGTCCAACAAGTGGTTGCTGAGGGAGCCTCAAATAAGATGTGTTACCTGTATAGTGTGTGAGCATCAGCTGCGGTTGTATGGCCATGTGGCTCGTTTTCCTGACACTGATCCTGCTCACCAGATTCTCTCAGCGAGGGAGTCTCGTGAGTGGAGGACGTCAATGGGCCGACCACGTGCCTCATGGTTGCATCAGTTTGATCAGCATCTCAAGGAGATGGGGCTTGGCCAGGCATCTCCCTGGGGGATGGCCAGATGGAGGTCCCTGGAGTACCGGTAGAATGTGGACGCAGTGATGCACTTCTCTGGCGCATGTTCCCATAGCTGACCTGACCTGATTTGGACAAAATTACGTGGAGTGCTTGGGTATGTGACATGGACAAAATGATTCGATTTTGGTGAATATCCAAATCCGGATCCAGATCCAAAAAAATTTCAGCGATTTTTTTTTTTCATTATTGATAGATCAGGCCAAAAACAACATATAGCAGGAAATCTCAAAAAAGTTGAGAACGGATTCGGACAAAACCTGGTAGGAAGGTTGATTATCTTTCAAGGAAGAATCGGTTCGCCTTTGGTGAAGATCTGAATCCAGATCTGGATCTGAGAATTTTTTAAATGATTCTTCAGCACTGAGTGATAGGGATCAAACAATATATTACACGATATCTCAAAACAAGGACAAATGTGTCCAAGAGCCGCGTCATAAAAGTTTTGTCTTCACCAGAAGAAGAAGAACAAGAACAAGAACAAGAACAAGAAGAACAATTCGGAGCTCTCTTAGAGCCATCGTCCGCAACGCGACGTGGCTAAAAATTATGGACGGATTCGAACAAAACTTGGTGCATGAGTTGGTAAGGTGACAAGAACAAACTGATGAAATTTTAGTTCATGTCCAAATCCAGATCCGGCCTATCAGGAGGATACAAAACATAAACTAATAAGCTTGACGTAGGCTTGCTCTCTACCAAGTGGCTGTTCTATGTTCATGATGCTTTCAAATCAAACTTAATATACAGATATGCAGAATCTTCACAAACTACTCCAAAGTGATGTAGCTCAAAAAATACAGATAAAACGTGAATACGTTTGATTAACAGAGGAAATCAGATGATTTTCAGTTGCAAAAGTTTTCAATCCCTTTCCCGAATTAACCCAAAATCACTTCAGGAGCAAATTATTTGTTTGAATGGTTACAAAATAAGTGTAATAGATTTCGTTTGTATGGTTTCATTTGGATATTTCACCTGTATGTAATCAGTGGTTTAACTTAAAAAGTAAGCTCCACTACTTCTCTTTGGAGTTTTAAGGTGAAACTCACTTGGTCAACCAACAAGGCAAACATGAAGACCAAGGAGCATTACAAAGAAATCAGCCAAAGTGGTGGAGAAGCATCATTCAGGAGAGGGTTATAAGAAGATTTCAAAGTCACTCATTATCCCTTTAAGTACGGTGAAATCCATCATTAAGAAGTAGAAGACATATCACACCACCCAGACTCTACCCAGATCAGGTCGCCCACCCAAACTCAGCACCCGGGCAAGCAGGAAACTGGTTCGGGATGTCACTGTAAATCCAACAACGACTTCAAAAGATCTGGTGAGGCTCGATGTACAAGGTGTGGGTCAGTGTTCATCAATCAACAATATCCCATTCCATTCACAAAGATGGCCTCGATAGACAGGTGACATGAAAGAAGCCATTACTGAAAAAGACATCTAAAAGCTCATATGGAGTTTGAAAAAAAGCATCTTAGTGATACTGCAGGCATGTGGAGAAAATCTTAGACATCCCCCCATAGACATTAGACATTGACATTAGAATGTTAGACATCCCCCAAAATCATCTTAGACATCCCCATCCCATCCCTCTCCCTTCCACAGACCTCCTAATGTCTCTGTTCCCCACTGTTTTGGTCTCCCCTCTCCCACCCCTCTTGTCTCATGCCCCCCCCCTTTGCTGTGCGTTGTTTTAGCTTTCATACGAGCCTCGACAATGTATGCAAAAAAAAGTTTTGTTGTCAGACCAGGGAAAAACTTGAACTTTTTTGTCCAAATTAAAAGCGTTGCATCTGGCACAAGCCTAACAGTGCACAACACCCAATCAACACCATCCCTACTGTCAAGCATGGTGGTGGCTGCATCATGTTATGGGGCTGCTTTTCATCAGCAGGGACTGGCAAGCTTGTCAGGGTAGAAAGGACAATGGACGGTACAAAGTACAGGAGAATCCTTGATGAAAAGCTGATTGAGTCAGCCATGAATCTGAATCAGGGTGGGAGATTCACATTTCAGCAGGACAATGATCCGAAGCACAAAGTTAACGACAAACTGGAGTGGCTGAATAAGAATAAAATAAACGTTCTTGAGTGGCCCGGTCAAAGTCCTGACTTGAACTCAATTGAACATTTATGGCGAGACTTGAAGATTGCAGTCCATCGACGATCCCTATCAAACTAGACAGATCTAGAGCAATTTTCATGTGGAGAATTGGCAAAGATTTCACCATCTCACTCTACAGAGCTGGTAGAGACTGACCCAAAAATAGACGTATCGCAGTCATTGCTGTAAAGGGTACTTCCACCAAGTTCTGACCTAAGGAGCTGAATGTTGTTATGTTTGTGGGATAGATGGACGAATTTCATAAGAAAGATAGGAGTGTATAGAGTAGTTTGGTCCATGGACGTGTAGGAGACATTTTGATGTGAAATAAGTTGGGAAACTGTGAGCTTCATTGTTACATGTCACCACACGAGGGTTGGTGCTGTGTTAAATCAATAGGGATTAAGGATAATTTCCCCCAGTATGTGATTGCCCCCTTTGACCTTTCCTAGGTTTTTGCATTTCAAGACCAGCGATAAAAATGGATCACGTCCTTTAACCAACAACAACTGAGCTGCACGTCCAAGCAGGCAAGAAACCCTGCCTCCAGGGGGACAACTAGCAAACGATGCCCCCAGAGTGGATGATTGATGGGCGTGGCGTCGGAGAGTGGAGGAGAGTGAGAACCGCAGTAGGAGAGCATCGCGTTGGGTGCCAAAAAAGGCAATTGAGACGCAGGTTTGGAGTGGAACACGAGAAAGAGACGTACAGAAGTGAGAGAGGCAGGCTCGTTGGGTGGAAGAAAGGGCATTACGGCTGGCTTTCCCTCGACACGGTGAAGAAGGCTGTACGATTCTTGTGTTCGTGCTAAGGTAAATTGGCTCGCGTGAAGGAGCAAGACGCTGGCCATTGACTGTTGGCTGGGCCATGTGTGACCGTGCCTCGCAGCCTCGTGTTGTGCCATCGGAGAGGGAGACAGCGGCATTCTGCAAAGTTCAGCAGCGTCGGCAAGTGCGATCGACGAATTCTGAGCCCTGGTGTTGCGTATCGACGCCCAAATTACCTCCTGTACGTTTTCCCGCCCAGAGAGCGGCTGCGGGGCGCCATTTTGGGCACATTTTCCTACGCAGTGATGAAGCGGTTTGGTGACCTTCAAGCTTCCAGAAACTCATCTCTGGGCACACAGCTAAGTGCTGGAATAAAGGAGGGATTTTTCTTTTACTTATTCTATATTTGTCTGTGTGGAGGCCCCTCAAAATTAGATTTCGTTTCCCCCCACGCTCCATTTTCATTGCTGTCCCATTTTGAATAATTATCACCATTGTAAATATTTGATTTATTTTTATTAAACCCCATATTTAGTGAAGTTGCTTATGTTGTCTATTTGTCATGGGTTCGAGTAATAAACCCTTGTCCTCCATCCTGTGTGCTACCGTCCTGGTGAAGCACCGAGCTGTTTCTTTCCTACGCGCATCATAATCTCCCAGCATCTCGGCTGTGAGCCTCCACGAGAAATCGTTTGGCTCTCCACCCCGGTAGGAGCAAACCGCCTGGGCACGACAACACTTTTGCAACCAGTGAGTTTTGATTTGCTAATGTTTTTAGTTGGTATTCCTGACATGTAACCTCCTTCAACTAGAACAGTGTTTAGTTTGATCATGAATAAAAAAGTTCATTTGGAAAAATTGTTTCTACATCATTCGTAATTCATTCGTACGTGGCATTATTGGGAGGCGATGAATACTTTTGGAGACCACTGTACGTGCATCAACAAGCTTGATGGGGGGTGGGGGGGGGCTCCTCCTTCTGACTCCCCATTTCTTTGTTTCTTTTCCTCTTCCTAGTACTCTGTAGCCACTGCGAACACAATAAATTTGTTTGGGGAAGTTGTTGTCCAAGAGGCTTAAGTAAAACAGAAAACGACGTCCTGGACAGCATTTGCTCAAATTCTGCTTCTTTTTGTTTTGTATGCAGCTTGTGGCTGCTGGTTGCATTATTTGTGGAAGCACAGCTGTGCCACTGATGCAGTCAGTGCTCCTGTTACCAGTAAGCTGGTACTCATTTTGCCAACCTTGGAAGGATGGACAGGCTGAGTCAATCCACCTGGTGTTATTTCAACGGGTGACAGGTGCTCAAACTCAGCACCCAAAGAGCTTAAGCCAGCCACCTTAACCATGAAGGCAACACTCGGCTTCTTGAGTTCCACGGTAGCATTGTTTACACTGAATGCCGCCATGTCGTTAATCAATGGGCCGAGCACTCCATTCCGTTGCGGTGCCAGATTGAGCATTTTGAATGAAGCGAGCTACTTGCTAACGGAACATGCCCCTGATGCATTGGTCATTAAATACACTAATCCCACTTCTTCAGCATAAACACTGCTGAGCACGAATTCCTGTTCTCCCCTATCACTTTACACTCCAGTGGTGGATCCAGGATTTTTTGAAAGGGGGGATCCAGAAATCAAGAGAATGGGTACATACTTTCCCAGATGCAGCGAGCGAGAAGCCACAACGCATGTGGTCCTGCTTAAGGACACCGGAAGCTTTGGGATTTTAGATGCTCTCGGCAGCACTCTGAGAATCCACACACCACATTGGCTACATGTTGAGAGGGGAAAAAAATCATTGATTTCCATTGTAAGATAGATTGTATTTTCCTTCTTATTGTAAATTTAATGACTGAGTTTGAAACTGTGGCTTTGTCAACAGGGACACCAGTTACTCAATTACCCTCTTCAATAATTACCTTGAATGATGTTTTTATAGCGAGAGTGCTTGCCTGTAAGCAGTACAGCACAAAATCAAGTGTAATGCAGTGTACAAATATGAGCCTCACCCAATCAGTGAACTTTCTGACACTGATTTCTCTCAATGGCACGTCCTACCTTCTGGACTTGATCATGACAAATTGTCCTACAAATGCGATCCGTGAGTCTCCTGTTCTTCTTCTACCCCGATAGGTTCATCTGATCAAGTGCTGGTGAGAGTTAACATCTCCCTGGCTATAGCCAGAGAGCGCTGTACAATAATGTGGCAGTTCACTCAAGGTGACTGGCAGGTACTGCAAGCTGCCCTCTTATGTCAAGACAAGTCCTTCATTTCCACCTCTCCTGATATTAATACTGCTTGAGAATCCTTCCACACAAGCTTGCTTTCCCTGATGCACAGATTTATACCATCTCGTCAGTAGTTATCATACCTATCAACTTGCCCCTGGTACACAGAATCCTGTGGTGAGGCAGTTGAGTTCAAACATTGAGCCTTCCCTTCCTGGAAGGCAAATCTAACCAAAGATTGTTCCACATAGCCCGCAACAAGTATGTGTCCATTCTCAGAAGAAGAAAAAAACAGAAAACAACATCTGTTCAACCGCAAGAATGAACTTTTAAACTTGTCTCCAAAACCTGGCAGCACCTCGTCAAGTCTGTCTGGTGTACGCTCTCCTTCTACACCTTCTCTCACTTCAAATGGTACCACAGCTGACTCAGCCCATGAGAAGACTTAATGCCTCAATTATGTATATGCTTCCAAATCTTGTGTCCAAACCCCTCACTCTGTACCCACCCTTGCCAGTTGCACCCAACTGCTCCTGAATTCTGTCTTTTGTATCTGAGAAGGTGGAGGTGTTTCTGGCAACCTTCAAATCTGACTCTCAACTGGACCGGATGGCATCAGCACACATGTCCTAAAAACCTGCTCTGCTCTTTTCACCATGCCATTTACCCTCTGTCATCTTCCATCTGCTTGGAAATCAGCCAACATCACTCCACTGCCCTACATAAAAATAAGACCACCTGTCCTGAAGCTCACCTGGATCAGGAGCAACTGTCACTAAAACCCCCCGCTGATCTCCATAGACCCTGAAATTTTGAATGCCGTGAACAAACTTTGGTACATCATGGATGATGAAGGTCGTGGTCAAGTTTCATTCAAATTGTGTGTGTAGTTCGGAGAAGAGAGCAAATACCTATTTTTGTGAGTCAACCGCCCTGTAGACTCCGTTAAATATCACACATTTTGATGCGTCGATAAAATTTGGTAAATCACAGGTGATGAAGGTTGTGGTCAAGTTGCATCAAAATCATGTGTAGTTTCCGAGAAGACAACAAATAACTATTTTGGTGGGTCAAACCACTTCCCCAACCTGTACGTTGAGCCCTGGTGCTCAACGTTGAGCCCCCCCCACCCCATAGACCACGTACGTTGAGCCCCCCCCCACCCCATAGACCTCCTTGATGAGTGCAGACTTTTCTGCAGACGATAAACTTTGGTACATCACGGGTGATGAAGGTTGTGGTCAAGTTTCATCAAAGTCGTGTGTGTAGTTTTGGAGAAGAGAGCAGATACCTATTTGGGGGGGGGGGGGCAAACCTCTCCTGTAGACCCCTTTAATGAGCACGTATTTTGATGCAGTCAAAACACTTTGTTACATCATGGGAGATGAAAGTTTTGGTCAAATGAAAAAAAAATCAAAATCAAGTGTGGTTTTGGAGAAGAGACAAATGCCTATTTTGTTGGGGGGGGGGTCAAAGACCCCCCCCCAGTAGTCCCCCTTAATGAGTGCAGATTTTGATGCGGTTAATGAACCTTCGTTAGGCATCAGATATGAAGCTTGTGACCAACTTTTATCAAAATCGTGTGTTTGCTTCAAGCGATAATGACTGAAGTGTTTATGGACTGACCGACTCACTGACTGATTCACTCACTTACTCACCTATGGACACTGCTCAATCGCATAAGCTCACCTGACAAAAGTCCAGGTGAGATAAAACAGTGCAAAAAGGATCGTTTCAATTACAGACCATTCAGCTTACTTTCAATCATCAGCAAGGACATGGAATCAATCATCACAGTTGCAATGAAATCCTTCCGTTTCTCCGACGACCTCATCTCAGATCACCAATTCAGATTCAGTCCAGGTCACTCCACTTGTGTGCAACCTTGGACATGTTGATGCTGCTCTCCCAACAATGAATGAAAGCCTCAATATCAAACATGAGATCATGACTATCTCTCTAGACACATCTCGAGCTGTCAATACAATCTGCCTTGGTCTCCAAACCTTCTGCCTATGGCATCCAAGGACAACTACATACATGGCTTACTGACTTCCTCTACTCTCATAGTCAACATATGGCTCTTAAAGGAATCCTTTCATCCTCTCTTCCTGATAAGGCTGGAGTGCCTCCAAGGCAGTGTTCTGGGCCCATTCCTATTCCTGATCTTCATAAACGATCTCTCTGACTCTCTAGAAAATCCTCTTTATCTCTTCACTGACAACTCAACCCTCTGTCGTGATATCCTGCATCCTTCAGGCAGGGAGATAGTGGCCTCTTCCCTATGTTCAGACCTTGAAAAAATTCACAAGATGGTTAAACCCTTGGAATACGTCTTTCAATCCTGACAAATCTCACACTCTCACTCTCTCTGAAAGGATCATTTGGCAAACCCTTTAATCTAATTCCTTAACAATCCTCTTGAAGAAGTTCAGTCACTCAAACTCCTGGGTCTCATTATCAGTGATGATCTTTCTTGGGCAAGCCACATTTCAAATTTGGCCTCCAAAAGCCAGCCACCGACTGGATATCCTTCATCTTAAAAGTCTTTCCTTTGCCAATCTGAATTTTTGACAACCTCCAAGGCCTTCATCCACAGTTTGATGGAGTACTGCTCTCCCCTTTTAACCTTGCCTCACATCTTGCTCTTCTTGATTCCATGGAATGCAAGGCTCTCAAAATCATTGGGATCTCCCACTTCAAAGTTGAGTGTCTGGACCTATTGTTTCTCATTCAGGCAGGTCAGTGGCCTCTCTTTATTCTATCGCCTCCTTTTTGGGATTACACCCTCTGCCCTCTTTTGGTTCTGTCCATTCCAGGTTTGTTCAGGGTGCACATCTTCTGCCAATAACCCTCTTCTTGTTAAACTCCCAAAATCCAGATTCACGTTGCTCACCTCCACTCATTTGTTCCTCTTTTATCTTGCCTGTGACAAAAAAACTTCCCAGGTCTATTTGCGGTCCCATTCTTCCTTCCAGACTTGAACACAGCTGTTCATCCCACATCCATACTCATGATCTCCTCAACCCAAAATGACCCCAGTACTCCCTTTTTTCAGTAAATTTTCAGCCCTCTCCCTCACCTCTTTTTTTTGTTGCTGAGTTGTCGGTTGGTTTGCTTATTTTCTGTTTCATCCCTGCCTTCCTCTTCCCCTTCCTCTTCTTGCTATGTATGAATCAGCTTGTGTGCAACTTGTTCACCCCCATGTGTACTTCTCTCTCCTTGATCTTATTCTCACTTCTATTCTGCTGTTTGTGTTTTCCCCTTGCCATTTGTTCCCTTCCATTCTGCTTTAGTTCTTCCACCAGCCTCAATCACTTACATATGCAGTCCTGTATTAAAAAATTAATATACATTGCCTTTTTTGGGATTTGGTCATGATTTTTTTTATTCCCCCAAAAAGGAGGTTATGCACTCCTTCATGAAATATGATGTCTTTCGCTATTGTGGATGTGCCTGCCACATACCATCCTGTCTTTGGTGCACACAGATATATAGAGGCAGTGGAATAATTACAATTACAAGAAGCATAAACTCTTCCAGCTTTGCACATTTCCAAACAGAAGACTCTTCTGCTCACTACAGCCCCCTGTAGGATAGGCTGTACCACTGTAGAGTTCGAGCTACAAGGACACAAAATACGATCGAAGCAGGAGAAAGAAAATGAAAGCTCAAATAAAATAAAATAAACTTGGGGTTAAACCGCTTTTTGTTCTGGCTTGCATGTATCAGACCTTCTAAACTATTCCAGCCATCCATTCCTGCAACAGAAACTGAAGACACTGTAAAACTAAATTTGTAGGTCTTTCCTGTTCTGTTATTCAAGCTACGTTACTTCTTTGTTTGTTGCCAATTATTCAAACAGGGCCTGTATTGTAATATGCAGCATACAGCCAACAGAAAAGCATATATTTATTTTCAGTCATAAAAGCAAATGAAGGTATCAGATATATATATATATATATATATATATATATATATATATATATATATATATATATATATATATACATAAATATATATATATATATATAATATAAAATATGTATGTATATATTATATATATATATAATATAAAATATGTATGTATATATATATATATATATAATATATATATTATATATATAATATTATATACATGCATATATATATATATATATATATATATATATATATATATATATATATATATATATATATATATATATATATATATTAGGGTGTTCCAAAAAAATGAAAGTTTGATGTTTGCTGCTCCCTGATTTTGCCTTTGTTCCAATACCCCATAAGAACTTATAGGTCAAAAATGAATAAAATTCCATGATATTTAGGGGTTCCTCAAGTTGGCACAATTATGTCCATTATGGAGAGGGCATTTTGCACTGCAATGTCAAAAAGCTCATCTAGGTCTCCTTGGAAAAACTATTCTTTCATCCTATATGACTGCTGTGGTTTTTGAAAATATCAAACAACCATATTAATTGTGAAGTGTACTGCATTGTGCACATTCGACGGCAAGTTGTCAGTTACAGTTTGGCAAATTTCAACAATATTGTGCCAACTTGAGGAACCCCTAAACATCCTCCAATCTGCTTCATGTTTGGTGTGTATGTTTCTACTGTCAAATGGAACAAAGGCATACCCAGGGAGCTTGAATATTCACACTTTTATTTCTTTACCCCCTATTATGAAGCACCCTAATAAATATACATGTATACATATGAACCAGTTATTTATTTGTTCCACAACCTTCAATTGATTAAAACAAGTTAGGGAGGTTCATGTGGCCTTGTATTCGTTTGCAAAAAAAGTTTGTTGAACACGTGACAGTTTTTCTTTTGGAATTTCCCTAAATCGATCAAAACTAAATATTCCACGATGTTTCTTATATCCATTAAATTAATTCTTACACAACCTTGAACGGCACTTGGTAGAGAGGATCCCAGAACCAGGCTGAACAGTTTACGTTTTGTATTCCACCGATAGGCCGGATCTGAATCCACACCTGAACCAAAATCTAATCACCTTGTTCTACTTTTCCCCTAACCAACTCATCCACCAAGTTTTGTCATAATTCATCCTCAACTTTTTGAAATATCATGCGAGATATCGTTTTCGGCCTTCTCTCTCAATGGTGAAGAATCACTTTAAAAATTCCAGTCTCCAGCTTCGGATCTTCACCAAAATCAAATCAATTCATCATTGCCCCACACCCAGTGTCCACCAAGTTTTGTCTGAATCCGTCTATAGCTTTTTTTTAGATATCCTGTTCAAAAAGAAACAGGGGTGAACACATCGCCTCTGACGACCTTTGGTGGTGTATGTAAAAGTGTATTTCCAAAATTTTAGACCTTACGTTGTGCCATCATGAAATTGTCGACTTTTGGTGGATCAGTAGAACTGATATGCACAATTATCGCTATTCAGCATTAAATATATATATATATATATATATATATATATATATATATATATATATATATATTCTCCACATTTAAAAAAGCCTTTCTACAGCAAAATTTTTGAAACTTTCGTGTATGGTGGTATAACAAAGACAGACCACTGCCAAAAATTCTATGTCCCAAACCTGGGGAACCAAAATCAATTTACTTTCTTACAAACACTAAAATGGGAAATGCACGTTTCCCTTGTTAATAATACACACATTTTTTTTAAAACAAAAACAACAGTGAAAGGTATGGGATTATCTCTTCAATCACTCACAGCGGCATCTTGTAGGGTGTCCTCAAATGTTTTGCTACCTACATGATGAGGCATGGATCCTATTCCACAACATGTGTGTTTCTTGGTTGTCATCTCCACATGCGGCATTCAGAAGGTGGAAAGGAGCCCTTCCAGGTCTCAAAGAATCCACATTGGTGTGTGTGTGTGTAATATTTGTGTGTATAATATGTATAATATGTGTACGATCACAATCGTGTGCGTGTGTGTATGTGTGTGTGTGTGTGTGTGTGTGTGTGTGTGTGTGTGTGTGTGTATGTGTGTGTGTGTGTGTTTGTGTGTACACACTGCCGCCACCGGTCGTCATCTCCACTCGTGAGTCTTTATTACTGAACGGGGAGCCTTCCCTGGTCCTGAAGCATCCTTCTTCACCTCAGCAAGGTACCATGACTCATGGACCAAGCTGTATCCTTACCTTCTCTGTATTCCATTTAACGGAGGCTTCCCCAGTCCTGAAGCATCCATCTTCACCCCAGCAAGGAACCACGACTCATAGACCAAGCTATCTCCTCATCCATGTTTTGTTTAATGGAGCCTCCTCCAGTCCTAAAGCATCCATCTTCACCCCAGCAAGGAGCCACGACTCAAGGAGCCACGACTCAAGGACCAAGCCATCTCCTCATCCATGCTCCATTTAAGGGAGCCTTTCCCAGTCCTGAAGCATCCATCTTCACCCCAGTAAGGAATCATGACTTACAGACCAAGTAGTCTCATTATCCATGCTTCGAAGTGGCAACAATGTAGATATGCGCGACCTTCTGTGTAGCTTCTGGGGTATGCCTGGCCTCAATTTCTTCTATTCTTGATGGGATGGAGTCAGAAAAAAAAAACAAGCTGCAAGACTAGGCCAGGGTGCCAGGCCGCGTTCCAATCATATCCATTGGCGCAACTCTGGGCATCGTGCACGCAGCCCTCCTCCCTCCAGTCTCGCTGATGATGCATGGTTAGCCAAACAAAGGGATTGGGTTGAATTAATTTATTTCCCTCTCGAGGTTTCCAATAAGTTGAATTTGTCGTTTGGGGGAAAATAGGGAGAACAAGACATGACATGCATGCAGACTTTAGGAATACAAATAATTTAATGGACACAAGACTACAAATGCAGAGCAGAATAACAGACGAAGATGATAATTCCAACAATTTAACTCGAGGGTTCATAGAACACATTACCCCACACTGTCTTGAGAAACAAGGACATCGGCATGGTCGACAAGCGGCAACTTTGATTGGTCATGATGAGGTACAATGACATAATATTTTGTCTAAGTACTGCAAAAATGTGGTTTTGTGTTCTACAGTGTTCAAGTATATAATTCACATGAAATGAAATAAATATTTTAAAGATTGCAGAAAAAACAGAATTCGGAAGTTTAGTCCCATTGATACAATGTCTTATACACCACCTTATTTAACATGTTACATTATTATTAGTGCCTGTTGTTTGTGTCCTTGACGTCCTTAAAAAGAGTAAGTTTCCTGTTTGGAATGACTTTCAATTTTATTTGATTACCAGACAGGCAAAGAGAGTAAAAAAAAAAAAAAACATTCCTTTTTGCGTGTGTGTGATCGGGACGATTTTAGAGCCAAAGGACTGCTGAATTACAGGTTCTGATTCATGTTCAAAATAAAACGTTCAATTGAAGTTCAGTAGTTCCTCTATCATAAACTAATGTTTGTAAACACACAGACGGACAGACAGACAGAAGTGAACCAATTGCTTAATCCCGCTTTTCGCTTTGCCTGTGCAGGGTAATAACAAGGAGCGAACCCCAATTAATGGGCCCTACACACACAGACTGTACAAGGAACCGGGCTTGATAATTTAGGGGCTGGCAGTTCATCCCTGAATGACAGCTGACAGCATGCTGGAGGAGGTGGGAATACTGAACAGCGGCTTCGAGCATGGTGTATATCTCTCAAGGGGTAGCAGGAGTCTATTACCAAACCTAATCCCAAAGCCAAAAAGACAGCATAAAATCAGTTCCGTAAGCTACCCGAAGAAGGAGAGAGATTTATTTGGCCAATAACTGGTTGTTCCGTGGTCTTTTCGCACCATCGATGAAAGGGAAGCCATTGAAACTTTGAGTTTGTGTCTTATCCCAGGAGCTAGTTTCAAGGAGATTCACTGTGCCTGTGCCTTGAAAACAGTGAAGTCGCTGGACAGCTTCAAAAAGTGTCACAGAACACCTTCCGGAGGAAGGCAAGCACCCAGTGCACAAGTGTTGAAGAACCAGATGATGAATGGAGCACGGGTTATATTAGCACATCACTTGACTCTTTAGAAATCGAGATCGGGGAAGATTGCAGGTAGGATTTGCAAATGCTGATCGATCACCAGAGATGATCAGTTCCTTGTACAAGGAAAATAACACAGCATCCACCTGAACTGCCACTAAAATGTATAATGATATATGATATGGCCATACAGCACAGAATTCCTGACAGAGCAAAGATATAAACAATGTCTGATCTGAACAGGGCATTCCAATCCATAATTGAACAAAACACTGGGAAGTATGTAATGAGATAAGGTTGATCTTTGATTCATAGTATAGTGAGGGTTTGAGGAAGTCAGAACAAGAGAAAAGAGAAACAAAGATGCAGCAGCTACACACTATGCAGTGAATGAATCTAAAAATCTTGCCAACATTACAATGACTCAGTTTCTCAGCCATGAGAAGACAAAGCAGGAGGTTGGAGTGTTCCTTGTAGATGTGTTCATGTAGACTTTCAAAGACCAGAAGAAAACATTAGTCACAGCCTTCACAGATGATGATGTTCATACCAGCACCACACATGCAAACACTAAAGGAAGAGAGAGCCAATGATGACATTGATGATGAATCATGACAAAGCTGATATAATGCTGATTACAAATGTATCCACTTTGCAGATCATGCATCGTCTCAAGATACATTTCACAAATGGAGCCCAGATACCGATGTATGTACATTATTCCTGCTGTTACACTACAGTCCATCTCTTCTTTCACACACGTTTGTAGTTTGGCTGGACAGGACGTTGTACATCATTGGTTTGGACGTTGTACATAGTTGTGCATCAGTTTGGCAGGACAGGACGCTAAGTTGTACAGTTACATTGGACACAAGAAAGCAGCAGGATTGTTGGGCTGGTATGCTTTAACTGGCTGTGATACCACTGGGAAATTTGCTGGATGAGGAAAGAGGACATGGTGGCATCTTTATCTGGCATTAGACTCTGAATGACAAAGAAATTCATCAGGGGTTTCAATCATTTGGGCAAACAACGCAACTGTCAAACACAACACTGCAAGCCCTTTCAGAATTTGTGGCTTCAAGCTATGCTAAAGATACTCATACACTCCAGCTAACCCATTGGGATTTATTGAACAAGAAAATGGCTGAGAGGGAGAAACTTCCAGTGACACCCAACACCTTCAGGCAGTATCTGCTCAAAGCCTTAGAGCAGATCTACACATTATGGCAATATCATTTTTCACACATACCTCTGCGCGATGTGAAGATGGACGGTTTGGTTGGAAATGGGAGCACAACCACTGGAGCCCAATACCACTGACTCCAGGTGCTGCACCATCTGCTATCATGGCACTCATCGAGTGCAGCTGTTAAGGGACATGCATCACTTGTTCTTCCAACAAAGAGAACCTGCTATGTACAGATACAATACACATGGGGAGAGTTGCTGTGAAAATATTGATCAAAAAGGCATTCAAGGCATCAAATCTGAAAAGGAAGACCTTGAAGAGTATCCCTCAAGAATATTGTGATAACGCTATCTATATTGATGTGATATTGACGCGTCACTTTACCATTTTACCCACCAATCATCGTTTTTCTTTTCTTATTTTTTCGACTTTTTTTCTTTTTCGACTCTTTGGCCTGGTTTTGTAAGGAAAAAGGGCGATTTGATGATGAGGAAAGGACACGCAGCTTTGCAGAGAGCTCGCTACAGCACTTTTGGATGTGAACTCTTAGCCATCTACCTGATGATCAAAAAACTTTTGGCATTTCCTAGAGGGATGTCAGTTCAGCATCCATATTGATCACAAGCCACTGACTCTTCCCTGCAGTCAAAACCTGATCAACACTCCCCCAGAGAGATAATACCACTTGGACGACATTTCCCAGTTCATGACAGTTGAGGCACATAAGTGAGAAGAAACACTCAACAACCGATGCCATATCAAGACAGAGTGTCAATGTCCTTGATGCATCCTCCACCATTGACTTTAAGGCCATTGCTCAAGCACAGGAAGGAGATGTGGAAATGCAGCAGCTCTCAGACACTTCACTGCACTTGGCAAGATACCACTTCCTGCTTCTAATGGCACCATCATCTGTGACACTTCTACAGGCAACCCTCGCCCTTATATCTCTGTTAAGTTTTTGGTGCAGTCTTCAATGCCTTACACAATTTATCTTACTCTGACATCAGAGCTAGACGGCATTTATTGACTGAAAGTTATGTCTGCCGAGGGATCAACCGAGATGTTGGAGCATATGCTTAGACTTGTTTGCAATGTCAATGCTGCAAAGTACAAAGTCGCATAAGACCACCACTAGGCACCTTTGTAACACCAGACACCAGATTAGATCATGTGCATGTTAGCATTGTTGGCCTACTCCCTCCTCCATGTGGGAATGCATAGAGTCTCATGTGCATGGATTCACTGCATCGGTAAAAATTGGATAAATTGTAGCACATATTCAAGCTGACTGAAATTCAGATCAAAGCAGTTATGTACACCAGTTGAGAGAACACATGAGTAACCTATGACCTTAACCTACAAGGGCGCAGCACAGGCAATCACAGATCCACTCTGATTTCTCCATGTAGACCCTCTGTCTCTTTATATATACGTAGTATTAGCAGAAGTACCCGGCATTTCCCGAGGAAATTCAATACATACTCACTCAAGGCCTGAACACGGAGGTTGATCTTCACATATGATCTTCACAAATGATCTTCAATATATGATCTTCACAAAAAATATTACTCGATTTATCCCAGGAGAAAAAACGCAGGGGGCGTAGTAGCACAAGACCCAATTGAGGCCTGCAGGTCAATTATCTGATTTTTTTCCAAAAAAATTTTTTTATCCGAACATAGCCCTCGACCTTCCTCTGGATGAAAGAGGAGGCCATGCAAAATTTGATTGCACTCGTTCCTACAGGGTCGGAATGCATAAATGAACAAACAAACACACAAGCACACAAACAATCTTTCCTCTTTATATATTCGATAGAATATATAGATGGAAGATCGAATATAGTAGAGATAGATGGAATATAATAGAATATAGATAGATAGAAGAAGATACAGAAAGCTAGAAATAATACATAGAAAGATAGACAGATACAAGATAGAATATAGAATAGAATGATGTAATTAAATACAGTTGGAATAGAACAGACAGATAGATAAATGGATAGATAAATAGATAGAGAGACAAAATATAGTACAGATAAAATAGATAGATATAATATAGTTAGATAGATAGATAGAAGATACAATGTGGTATAGAATAGTTGGATACAATATATTATAGATAGGTATAATTAAATACAGATAGAATAGATAGATATACAGAATATAGTATAGATAGAATAGCTAGAAGATGAAATATAATATAGATAGATGGAATAGATAGATGACTAGAATACAGTATAGATAGAATAGATATACAAATGGACAGCATATAGTATAGATAGATATGATTAAATAGAGATAAAATAGACAAATAGACAGAATAGATACATGGAAGATATAATATAAAAAAGATGGATGGAATAGATAGAGGGATAGAATACAGTATAGATAGAATAGATAGGTGGATATAATATAGTATCAATAGATAGAATAGAGATAGA
>NC_140964.1:107477619-107495119 GCF_056783735.1 Eptatretus burgeri | reverse complement strand
TTATACATACATATATATATATATACATATATATATATATATATATACATATATATATATATATATACATATATATATATATACATATATCTTCTTCTTCTTCTCCTTTCGGCTGCTCCCGTGAGGGGTCGCCACAGCGGATCATCCGATCCGCATAGTGATTTGGCACATGTTTTACGCCGGATGCCCTTCCTGACGCAACCCTGGTCGCCTCTTACGACACAGGGATATGGTACACCTATTTTAACCGGGGTATACACCGGCCCAGTATACTGGTACTCATTTTGCCGACCTCGGAAGGATGACAGGCTGAGTCAACCCCCTGGTGTATTAATTCAGTGGCCCAACGGGGCTTGAACTCAGGTCCTTTTGGATCCCAAGCCGCTGCCCTAACCACTGCGCCAACACCAGGCTTATATATATACATATATATACATATATATATATATATATATATATATATATATATATATATATATATATATATATATATATTTATATATATATATATATATATATATATATATATATATATATATATATAGATAGATAGAATATCGTGAGGATAGAAGAATATATGGATACAATATAATCAGTAGATATATAGAAAGAATAGATAGATATAATATAGATCGAGAAGAATTGTATGCAAGCCCTTTTCACTTTTTAAAACTTTTTTGTTTTTTTTGTTTCAAGATACCTAGCTGGCACCTCTTCATGCATTTTTTTGTTTTCATTGAAAATATAACTCCTAAATATGGAGAGGGGTTTTGAAAGCAGTCGAGCCATGGAGTAAAATGTATAATTCAATTCCCTTTGGATCATAATACTAACTAACAACATTACTTTTTATCTCAATTCTTTAATTTCACCATCTTGTTTCACAGGCAAGCCTTCTGACCTTGAGAAGGAAAGGAGAAAAGAGTGAGGTTGGCCTGGAGGTGCAATTGCTATTGTTGACCATTCTACTGTTGTTTCCGTCTCGTATTTCATCTGTGGTAAAAACGGCTCCTTTCGAGCCTCCTCATGCCTTGCTGGAATCCGCTACCGAGGAGGCTCAAGGTCGATATGCATTCTACTCTCACCCCTCCATCAACCCCAGTTGGACTAGCATGGATGTTTTTGCTTCCTACGCACGTGTGCAGCTCACACGCTTTTCAAGTCTTTGTAAAGTTTCGCTCGTATAACGTTAGTAAGTAAACTGAACACCTGAGCAATGACCTGCATGCTACTGGTTGAACTAAATGTCATTTCCATCGAGTCTCCTCGAAGTTCCACCGACAAAATGAATGGTTTGTCGAGTCGTTATGAGAGCTCGCGCGTTGCTTTTGGATCTTAATCAAGTCCCAAGTATGCCATGGGCAGCGTCACGTCCATTTGTATTCCTTCACAGAATGACTTGCATATGGAAATACCATTGTGGTTAAAAAAGGCAAGGTCACCCATCTCTTTACAATGTTATCGCTTTTTAACTTTAAGGTGATGATAACAATATACTTGACAAAAATCTAATTTAAAACAAACTTTTTGTTCATGGGTGCAAAAATAATACTAAATATGAGTTACCTTAAAAAAAGGAACTTTACGAAGGAAGAGGTCATTAGATCCAGTAAAGGTCTGCGCTATTATTGGCAACTTATGGTTGCTTGTCCGTGATTTAAAACGATGCTTATTGCCATTACTGTTATCTTTATAATCATGTTGGGTCGAGGCCAAAACAAGCTGCATTAAGAACACAGTGACGGGTGCAAACTGTACAGTCAAGTCGGGGTTTGTGCGAAAAAAGCGAAAGCTCCGCACCAAAAAAAAAAAGAAGAAATGGTCCCGAACTGCGAACCCCGCCCAATTCCCACGGCCCCTTTGGCTCTACCGCCTCCAAGCGCTGGGAAAAGGAGCGCAGAGCGGGATCGCAGAGCTCCCTCACTGGAAGTTGCTCAAACCTGGACCTGGTCCTGGCTTGAGCCCTGCCAGGAGTCTACACGGGGAAAGTTTGCGCTTCGCTTCTCGTGCCATCCTCCCGGGCCCATCCAAAGGGGTCTCGGATGCGCATCCAGACCCCCTCGAGTTCAGTGCATTGGCCGGCGCAAAGTTCCCGATTCCCGGGCCGTGAGCTGCACGGGGATGATGGGTACAAGTGGCTCCAGGCACGACAGCGACACAGGTATGTGTCCATGCATGCACTTTGTGTGACGATTATATTATATGATCAAGATACCTAGGTGGCACCTCTTGGATAACAAAGCGCTTGGAAAATATAAGGAGGGATCAAGGGGGTGCAATTGTGGGTTGTTTAAACGTGGATGCGTCATCATCCATTTGGTAAGGGGCAGGGGTCTGTGTGAATGCCCCCCCTCAATCCCCTTCATAAACAGGCACAAAACTTTAGAGGTAGGTATTGCTGCTCATCATGTTATAATCCATCACACGATGGTTTACCACTGAAGACTAAAGTTTACAACACGAAAAATGGTGTAATGTGTTGTTATTTGGCTGAGTACAGAAAACAGCACGGCTAGGAGGAGTGGTGGACATATATATATATATATATATATATATATATATATATATATATATATATATATATATATATATATATATATATATACACACACATAAACACACACACAGACACAGACACAGACACAGACACAGACACAGACACAGACACAGACACAGAGAGAGAGAGAGAGAGAGAGAGAGAGAGAGAGAGAGAGAGAGAGAGAGAGAGAGAGAGAGAGAGAGAGAGAGAGAGAGAGAGAGAGAGAGATATATATATATATATATATATATATATATATATATATATATATATATATATATATATATATATATATATATATCTTTACAAGGCAGGTGAATGAAGACTTTTAATATGGATTTATCGAATGTTGATGATGTAATGTTTAAAGTTATTGAAACAAAGAAAATTGTAGATGACAACGACGTGACTGACTGGTGTGCCTTGGGTCGCGCATTGGATGATGAGAAGTCCATGCATCGTCACAGGTGACACTTTCAAATGACATGAGGTGCAACATTGGGTTTAAAAAGAATGAATTTTCTCAAGGCGACCACAACCGCTCTCTCACCCCCAGCTTACAACTACATGCCCCTTGATTGATTGACTCGATTAGCCAAAGGCTCACCCCAGCTACGACCCCATTTCTGTAAAGAGGGTTCAGTTTTTGGGGTTTTCCTGTATCCGATTCCTGGCGATTCACGAACCCAAACTGAATGGCTTGTACAAATCAGACAGCCAGAGAAGACCAGTTGAGGAAGATCAGGCCATGTATGTATGTATGTATGTATGTATGTATGTATGTATGTATGTATGTATGTAATTGTTTCGCTTTGTAAACTGTGCATGGACACAGCAGCATTGATAATCCCTGAAAATGAGTTTATGACATCCTCATTCAGCTCTGAGTTTCAAACCCTGAGAATGAGAAGTCAAGAATGAATTGAAAAGCAAACGAGTGAATTGTGTGCCCCTCACACTTTGAAGTAATGAGTTGTAATGAATGAGGTAGTAATTCTGTTTTTCACTTTGATTTAATTGTTCAGCAACAGATCCAGGTGAGCTAGATCTATCCCGTTCTTCCATTTGGCCTAGGCTGACCCTGTCCTGCTCTGCCTCGTGAAGCAGTTAATGCAGCATGATGAATCTCCAAGAAATTTCCGTGGGGACAGCCCTGTTGTTCCATTAGGGTTGGCAGGATAGCTCCAAGGTATGCAAACTTGCGCGATAAAGCAATGTGTGTTCCAACCATGGGAAGTATGTTGAACAGAGGACCCGATGGCACCACTGGTCACGAAATATGGACGAGATATGAAAAAATGTGGTGGAAGAGTCGGGAAGGTGACAAGAACAAGCCAATTCGATTTTGGTGAAGGAGAATATAGGTTGTGACATGTGTTGAGGAGAGAAAAAGAGTGTCATGTCGGAGTTGTGGGCAGTGTGTGGAGCCACGGTAGGGGACTGGAGAGAGCGGAGCGCAGCGGAGCTAATGCGCGCGGCCTGCCGTACCATACCTTACCGTGGGTCACTGGAGAGGGGACATCGAGGGTCGCCCTAGCGAATCACCACGAGGGACAAGGTAACCAGCTCGGTGTCTCGGAGCCTTTGCGGTCTACACGGCTCCGTGTTTATAAAGACCCCAAGGGGTCCAGTCTACCCCTCGTCTGTCCTGGGGTTTTTCCTTGCTTTTCTTTGCATGAACGTTGTAGCGCCATGTCTTTAAGTAGGACTGTTAAGTGTGTACATAATAGATAGACGGTAGTAGCTCTTTTGTTTTGCCTTTGTCGATTGCAAACTGCATGCGTCTCTTGCCTTGCTTGATCACATGACTGCATGACTGCATATGTGCCGCTTATTCAATAAATGTGCTTGTTAAAATGTTAACCTATTCGTTGCGTCCTTTTCCCGAATTGAACTGCCATTCTGCGTTCGGAATATAGTTGGTTTTTAAATAGCCGATAAAGTGATCAGGTCCAACGGGGCTGCGCGATAAATACCCCCGCTCGGTTATCCCAAAACGAAGCGAGCTGCATAAGCGGCTCGTTTCCAAGCGGCCCCGTTGAGGTACAATCTCTTAGTAGTCTGCCCGCGCGATTAATTAGGTATATCGACAATTTGGGTAGAATATTGACTCGGCTGTGGTGTGCTTTAAACCACACCAGTGGCTAGTTTTCGGCGTTGATCCGGAAAGCCACGATTGGATTGCACGTTGGGTGGGTGAAGCGGCCGCTATTGGTTAAGCGCGGTCGCTGGCACGCCGGCGGGCGGAGATCCACAAAACTGGTGTCAGGAGTGGGATTCGGGAGGAGCTGCACACGGATCAGGGGTGAAATTTTGAGAGTGAATTGCTGAAGGAGGTGTGCAGACTCCTAGAAATTCAAAAAACCCGAACAACGCCCCTGAGACCACAATCTGACGGCATGGTGGAGAGGTTCAATAGGACCCTAATCCAAAAATTGGCCCTCTTCACAGCCGATAATCAGGAGGATTGGGACGAACATCTCCCGTATCTCTTGATGGCTCATTGCGCGTCCCAACATGGGGCCACCGCTTGTAGTCCGGCGCTGTTAATGTATGGACAGGAGCTGAGAGGCCCCGTCGATTTGCTGTGCGGTCCGACACCTGAGTGTCCCGACAGACCCCCAGGGGAGGGCTATGCCCGTCGGTTGGAGGAAGGCATGGAAAAAGTTCATGCCTTCGCTCGCCACCAGCTCCAACAGGCGGGTATGAAGATGAAGCGCAGGTACGACCACCGGAGCCAGGCGAGTGAGTAACCACCGGGGGTGAAGATTTGGTTCTTCAACCCCCGGAGGAGGAAGGGCAGATGCCCGAAGCTCACCTCGCCTTGGCAGGACCCGGGGGTCATCCTGGCTCAAATCAGTGATGTGGTCCTTAAAATTAAAATGGGACCACGAGCCTCCCCCGGATCGTCCACGCGGCCCGCCTGAGATCTCACAAGGGCGATCGTACGCCCTCCTGGTTATGTCTTGCCAGAGTAGCCAGAGCTGGAACAGCCGCTCCCGCAGAGGCGCAAGGCTCGAAGAGCCTTGTTGCGAGTACACGAGCCTAGTCAGGGGTGGAAGACCCCCCTGTCTTGGGCACAGGACACAACTAGTTAGCGGGACGGGTTAGTTTAGTTAGACTGGCTTCATGGGGCAGGGATAAGTCCTCATGGGGCCTGTGGAATGGATTAGTTAGAGGGATTTCAGTTTAGATTTAAGATGGAAATGATATTTGGAGACAAGGACAGACTTTGGATGTGTAGTGGGGATGTAGCTTAGCTACGTAGATTAAAAGGATGTGCTATAGTTTAAGGGATGACGAGGGAGCACGAGTTAGTTGAGGGATTTAGTAAGAAGAATGGCAGTGATCAACGATGGGTGAGAAGAGGAATGAAATGAAAACAAACATGATGAGTGAGTGAGGGCCAGCGGGCCCGAGTGGATGGAGTGAATGTGGTATGTATGGTGCGATGAGTGATTGGGGGGAGGAGTGATTCCCACCCAAGGGACCCCGAGGTCAGAATAATGTCAGTTAGTGGGTTAGTCAAATAGAAAAAATGGAGGTCATTTTGCTGTTGGTGGGAACGTAGGCTCGAAATCCGTTTGGAGGGGTGCAGGAGCCCTGTTGACTGCTGGGAGCATGGCTGCGAACGGGGAGTATCGCTTAGGGGGTACACCGGGCACCAGGCTAGTTGGCCGCGGTAGGCCAAGGGCCCATGGGGGCTGGGATAGTGTAGTGGGCATGGGTGGGCCCGCATGATGCGGGGCCAGGGGCGCCATTGGCCACGTGGGCAGTGCATTGGGCACGGGCACCCAGGGAAGGGGCCCGGGCACCAGCCTGCCACGTGAGCATCGAGGGGGAGTAGCCAGGGAGGGCACTCCCCAGTTTTTATGGAGCTGGTAGGCTCGGAGACAGTTGCACCCAGGGAAGGGGCCCGGCGCCAGCCTGCCATGTGAGCATCAAGGGGGAGTAGCCAGGGAGGGCACTCCCCAGTTTTTAGGGAGCTGGAAGGCTCAGAGACAGTTGCAGAGCCCGGGAGTGCCATCGTTGGAGAATCGCCAGAGGGTGGTTCCTGCCAAGGGAGCCACACCTCCCAGCCATGAGACCGTGCAATGGCACGAAAGGAAAATTGGAGGGCGAGGCCCAAAATTGTGAGGACACCAACACAGGTGATGGGAATCTTGGTTGGTAGAACCAGTAGATTAAGTGACAGGTGCTTTTGGAAAGCTCCAGGGTAGTTTAGGAGTAATAAACGTTAGGGTAGCTTCGGAAATGTACCACTCCGCACCATCCATCCCTTTGCTCTCATTGTGGGCCACTGGACTCAGCGTGTTAAAGTAGATCGCTGAGATATGAGGAGGTCATTCTGAGGTCACCACGAGGGACAAGGTAACCAGCTCGGTGTCTCGGAGCCTTTGCGGTCTACACGGCTCCGTGTTTATAAAGACCCCAAGGGGTCCAGTCTACCCCTCGTCTGTCCTGGGGTTTTTCCTTGCTTTTCTTTGCATGAACGTTGTAGCGCCATGTCTTTAAGTAGGACTGTTAAGTGTGTACATAATAGATAGACGGTAGTAGCTCTTTTGTTTTGCCTTTGTCGATTGCAAACTGCATGCGTCTCTTGCCTTGCTTGATCACATGAGTTACATGTGGTATGTATGGTATGTATGGTGATGGAGATGTTTTTTTTATTACATATGGTATGTATGGTGATGGAGATGTATGGTGTAAGGTGATGGAGAAGGGGCCCCTTCTCAAGGAGATGGGGATGGGCCTGGCATCTGCCTGGGGGATGGCCAGACGGAGGCCCCTGGAGTACCGGCGGAAAGTGGACGCAGCGACGCGCTGTTCTGGCACATGCTCCCATACCTGACCTGACCCTGATTCTGAGGCTTCGTTGGGCCTCGACACAGGACACTAGCTCTCCCTTATTCCCCTCCAGGAAGGGAACATAGGGGTTGGGAGTCGGCTAGGACAGGATAGGTTAGCCGGACAGAGACGATAAAGGGGGTTAGGGAGACGATTTATAATGGGGGAAATGAAAATAAAATAAAACAAAAAAATAAGTTGGGGCTAAATTTTGATTTTTGCAAACTAAGGGGGTGGGTATGGACAGAGACAGGCAAAGGCGATAGGTTGGGAGGGAGACAGTAGGGTAGGTCCGAACCCGTCTTCCAAGTGGCCAGCACCACCACACTGCCTCGACACACCTGCTTCAAGGCCTGTGCCGGCCAGCTTCACCTGCCGGCCTGTTTTTGCTACAAGGCCTGTGCCGGTCAACTTCACCTGCTGGCCTGTTTTTGCTACAACGACCTGTGCCGGCCTTGCCTTGCCTTGCGATGCCTTGTCTGCCTGCCTTTGCTTTGACCCCATGCCTGCTAGCCCTTCTTTGCATTTGCCCCATTCCATCCATCACCATGTGTGCCAGGATCATCGCGCAAGCTGAAGGGACTGCCCTGTAGGCAGTCGCACCACGGGACTGCATTTAGCAGCCCATGCACCGCTCATTTGTTTGTGTTTGCTTGCGTCAGTGCCATCCAGTGTTCTGCATGGACTGCCCTGTAGGCAGCCACACACGGAGACTGCATTTGTGCACCCGTGCACCGTTTGTGTTCACTGCACTCATTCAAGGGGGAGGACTGCATTGGTGCAGCCGGCCATAATCCCTGTCACCTGCATTTGTTTCATGAGCCAGAGACTGCGTGTGAGCAGCCTGGCTCCCTGCTTGAAGAATGGCCAGTGGGATGGCATATGGCATGCCGGGTTAGGGTGAGTTGCCTTCAGCAGCTGAAGACATAAAAAGGTTTTGTGACAGACAACGGGGCCTTTTGAACAGATCCCGAAGACAACCGACCTTCAGCTGCCGGGGCGCTCACCCTCAAAATACCGCTGACATTGCCATGCCTTCTTTTTCCCACAGAGTCCATCAGTCCTGGGCCATGGTTTAGTGTAAAATTTGTAAGTTAAGTTAAAATTGTACATGGTTTTGCTCCCCCTGCATGTTTGTCGTAGCGCCGGCAATTTATTCAAGTCGTCTGTATGAGTGAGTTTGTTTCATTAGTTACTCAGCCCGTAGGTTATTTATTTTTGGGACACGAATACACCAAATGTAGCACTCAGGGATCCGAAGATAAAATGTACTTGGGGAAACTTACACATGATGGTACACGAAAATTTGACGACTCGGGACGAGTCTGTAAAAAGGGGAGGGGGTAGTGTTACGGCTGTGGAAATTCGTAGAGCACCATATAGGTCCTTATATCAGTTATGCCGATAAGTCTGTGTTCAGATAAATTTCCCGTTGTCTAATGGGGATTATTTGTGTGATCAAGGCTGTGATCTTTGAGTTAGCCGTTTTTTTTTTACTATCGTTATTTTGGACCAACCGCTTCACAACAACCACCGCCACCACCAACACCTTCTCCACCACCGCCTTCACACAACCACCTTAACCACAAGTGCCCAACCACACCACCCTCACGACCACCACAAAACGCCAGCCACACGACCATTACAACAACAACCGTAACCACCACCATGTTGCCACCTCAGCAGGGTTGCAAGAAGCCTGACATTCGTCGGGAGAGAACGGACGACGGCCTCACCCCTCCCCCCCCCAACGAAAACACGTGCGGAAGAGACGAGGGGAGGCAGTTATCAAACCAAAAGAACTGAGCCGATCTCTCCTGGAATTTTCCCCCGCGCGCCGAGAAGGGGGTGGGGGGGGCGAGGCACAGTGGTTATAAAGCGCCGAATGCGCGGTCAAGGTCTCTGTCTGAGTTGGAAGTCTGAGTTGGAGGTCTGAGTTGGCGGTTGGCGAGGTGGTGAGAGAGTCTCTCTCCTGTGTCTCTCTGTCTGGAGGTCTGCAAGTCTGGAGGTCTGCAAGTCTGGAAGTCTGGAGGTCGTGGTCGCTCGCTCCCTATCAGTCGAGTCGGTCTCTCTCTACCTGGGTCTCTCTCACTCGCGGTCACTCTCTGAGTCGTCGGCTGCGGGAGGTTGTGGAGGCGTGTGGAAAGGAGGAGAGAGCGGAGCCCAGCGGAGCCAAGGCGCGTGGCCTGCCGAGCCGTGCCTTACCGTGGATCGTGGAGACGGGACGTCGCGGGTCGCCCCAGCAAGGTGAAGGTAGCCAGCCCGGTCTCGCAGAGCCTCTGCAGTCTACATGGCTCGGTATCAATAAAGACCCCAAGGGGTCCAGTCTGCCCCTCATCTGTCCTGGGGTTTTTCTTTGCGTTTGAATGAACGTTGTGGCACCTTGTCCGCTAAGTAGAATTGTTAAGTGCATGTACATCATAAATAAACGGTCGTAGCTCTTTGCCTTGCTCGTGTTTTGTCCCTTACCCACGTTTACTTTAAATAACTGCATGCGTGTTTTGCATTGATTGATATATGACTGCATATGTGTTGTGTGTTGAATAAATGTGCTTGTTTAAATGTACCCCGGTTGTTGCGTCTTTTCCCTAATTGAACTGCCATATTGCACTCGGAATATAGTTGGTTGTTAAATATCCGATAAAGTGATCAGGTCCAACGGGGCTCGCGATAACACCCCGCTCAGTTATCCCAAAACGGAGCGAGCTGCATTAAGCGGCTCGTGTCCCAGTGGCCCCATTGAGGTACAGTCTCTCGGTAGTCTGCCCGCACGAATAATTAGGTATATCGACAATTCGGCGATTGACCCTGTCGCGCGCGGGTAGGATATTGACTAGGCTGTGGTGTGCTTAAAAACACACCCGTGGCTGGTTTCCGACGTTGATCCGGAAAGCCGCGACTGGATTGTCCGTTCGGTGGGCGAGACGGCCGCCATTGGCGAAACGCGGTTGTTCGCACGCCGGCGGGCGAGAATCCACAACAATATATACACTCGCCACTTGGCGACATGGGTGGTCGCTACATAATTGCATTCTAGTCATAGAGTTTTTGACGGGTCGGGCTGAAAATTTTTGACAAAGAGGTTGATTATAGTGCGCATAAAAGCAAGGAAGCCGATTTTTGATTTTCAAAAAATATATATAAATTCTTTTTCGGATTTTTTCAAAAATTTCAAAGTCCCGTTGCTAGGCAACGGTGGCGTCTATAGCAACGGTGCTCAAAAGCATACAACTAGATCCTGTTATAAACCTCCCAGTAAGGTTTCATCAAAATTGGTTGACTCCTCTGGCCTCCAGAGCTGTCCATTGCATACAAACAGACAGACGTTCAGACAGACGGAAAACTTGAGAAAAACGGTAGTCCAGCGACTACCCAATATACATACATTAAATATACTAGTACGTGCCCGAAAAAAAAAAAAAATAATAATAATAATAAAAAATAATAATAAATAAATAAACCACACAGGCCGTTTCTTCACTCTCACGTGCCCGTACGTGCGTCACCCAGAAGTTCGATATTATTCACAGTGACGATGATTCGCAATTTATTTTTAAGACGCAATTATTCAATTAACGCCAACGTATTTTACCTTTTCGCAATGTCGTGGCAAGGAAAAACAAAAAGAGAAGAGAAGAGAGAGAAAAAATATACTTCCTGGTTTGGAGCATACCAGCACTCTGATGTTCCCGAAATTTATACACCGTCTAATATGAAAACGATCATATCTTGGGCCATTCTGTTTATCTATAAATGCGTATAAGAAATCGAGAAATTATTAGAATACACGAAGTCATCACTCTCCGGAAGCCCGACGTTGTAAACCGTAATGGGGAACGTGGCTGAGCTTCCCTTCTCCCATCAGCCACGCCCACGCAGCAACGTGTCTTGTCATTGGTTGGTAAATAAATGGCCATAACTTGGGAATCCCGATTTAGCACGACCCTGCTTTTTTTCGTGATGACATTTTATGGACCTCAACGATCGTATTATAACAGGGCCACACTGTCGTTGCTTATTATCATTATGAAGTATTATGTACTGTACATAATTGTATGTGCTATTTTTATACGACTGGCAGCGTTACGTCGGCTCTATCACTCGGCGATAGGACTTTTTCAGCTCCATTATAATGGAGCTGGCAGATTCATCGTATATGTGATTATGGGACCACCGTCGTATATACGCGATCCATCGTTTCCCGAAACGTCGTTATGCGGCGCATGACTATATATATATATATATATATATATATATATATATATATATATATATATATATATATATATATATATATATATATATATATATATATATGTGTATGTTACGAATTTTGGAATTCAATTGCACACAGCATTCAGGTTCCTTTAGTCAGTTATGTCGATAAGTGCTTGTTCCCGAGATAGTTCACCTTCCATTGTTTAATGGGCAGAAATCGATCAAGTGCGCTGCGATTCAATTTAATAGTTAGGGAGCGATCACAAAACAATGGAGATGCCCCTCCCCCTCTTCTGCGAAGAGGAAGAAGAGCCCTCCCGTCCTGAATCACGGAACGTAAACAACTCCCTCCCACCCGCGGTTGTGCGGGCACAGGGGATGAGTCACGCCGGAGCGGGGGAAGGGCGGAGGAGAATAAGGAAGAGATCCTGAGTTGGTTTGTGTGGTGTTCTTCAGTAGAGCTTCGGCTTCTGCTTGGCTCGGGTTCGGGTTGAGGCTTTTTGCTTCGGCTGGGCTTTTCGCAGGCCTTTGGGTTCTGCTTGGCGAGGGTTGAGACTTTTGGTTCATTGAGCTTCGGTTCTGCTTGGCGAGGTGGAGGCTTTTTGGAGAGCTTCTTGCTTCGGCTTGGCTTTTCAGCAGACCTTCGGGTTCTGCTTGGCTTGGTTCGCTTTTTGGGCTCTTCTTGGTTCGTGTTGAGAGAGGCTTTGCTTTGTTCATCAGAAGAGAGTTGAGCTGGTTGCTCGGCTCAGAGTTCTTGGTTTGTGTTGTGAGAGGCTTTGTTCATCGGAAGAGAGTTGAGCTGGTTGCTCGGCTGGCTCTTCTTGGTTCGTGGAGCTCTGTTCTCTGCTTGGTTTCCGGCTTTGTGCGACTCATTGGCCTCATCTTCTCAGTGGTTCTTTGAGATAGCGACGCATCTACGGGAAGGATCGGCGCCTCGTCTCACCAGCACGTGTTCGGAAGCGCGAGAGGATTCGCTGGAGCTCGGGAAGGATCGTGGCTCACGGCGATTGGATCCAGCTCGCTCTCCCTTGAGCCCAGGTCCGAACAACTTGAAGACCACAGTAGGTGGAGAGGTTCGAGCAAAGTTCTGGGTTTCAGCTCATCTGTTCTCCGAGCTGGAGTCCGTTATTAAAGGCATCAGCTACCATTTCTTGGGTGTGTGCGTGTGCGTACGTGTGTCCATGGGCCCGTCTAATATGTAGGAAACTGTTAAGTGCCTGTGTTGTATTTGCTTCACATTGGAATAGAACTCGCCAGTAGGATTTTTTGCTCGTGTCTTTTTCCCTATCCCCCATTCATTGCATTGCCTGTGTTCAAATAAATGTCCCCATTGTTAAATGTCACTCGCTCGTTGCGTCCTTTCCTCTCATTGACTGCCATGGAGCGTTCGGAATGTTAGCTGGCTTTTAACACCAATAAGATAATCGGGTCTGATGGGACTTGGCGATCTATAACCGCTCGGCAATCGCATACGAAACGAGCTGCGTAAAGCGGCTCGTTTTCGTGCAGGTCCCGTTGAGGTGTAGATCCCCGGCATTTCTGTCTGCGCGAATAATTAGGTATGTCCATAATTCGGCGATTGACCCTGAAGCGCATGGACAGAAGAGTTGGCTGATCTATGGTGTTATAAAAACACCCGTAGCTGGGTTTCGGCATTGATCCGGAAGCTACGACTGGATTGCTCGTTCGGTGGGCGCGTACGGCCGCAATTGGGCTGAGGCGGTCATCCGCACGCCGACCGGGCGAGAATCCACAACATTATATATCTATACATACATTATATATATATATATATATATATATATATATATATATATATATATATATATATATATATATATATTGTTACAGCCATGGTTACCGAGTGTATTATAAGGGGGTTTAATCCCCATTTGTCCGTATTTCGTGGTATGGTGGATTGCTTTAGAGTAACCAACAACTTCGTGGTATGGTGGGTGGGTACAGGTCAATTCATGTGGTAATTACCTCCCAGTCTATCTTGGTTCGGACAATGCTGGATCAATGGAAGGAAAGGACAAGCACGGACAGGTTGGAACATCAACAAAGGAATTCATTAATAAGGAAAAATTAAAAAAATAAAAAGAACTTTTTATTTCTGTGTGGTAAAAATAAATAAATTCAAAATCAATCAAAATAATCACAAGCAAAAAATAAAGAATTAATCAAGCAAAATCAATCAAAATGATCGCAAGCAAATAAATAATTAATTCGGCACTGATAAAAAAAGAGACAAAGAGCAGATGCTTATCTCTCTGCCTTACTTAACAATTAAACACGAGATAAGGATACCCAGCAGATCATTCAGGGGGTGAGAAATCCAGTCTCGCTCACCAAATAGAAGTCGTCGTACGTCAAATAATATGTCTTGAAATGTGTGAGAGTGCCTTGTCCATTGCCAGTGCCCAGCCTGACTGTGCATCCACTCACGAACAGGCTTGAACACCAATCAACGTCATGTCGTCATTCCCAGGAACCAGGGATGACAAGAATCAGGTATGCCAAGAGCAGGTCTCGAGCAGAACGAGCATTAACGGTCCGAGCGTCATCCACCCACAGGAGACACCAAGAGCCACAACCGATAGACAGCTGTTAGAAGCTGTGAGACAGTATGAAGTGCTGAGGAGCTGTGAGAAGCTGTGAGGCGCTGAGGCTGTCACCAACTCACTGGCGCCAACTGACTGATGCCGATTGATGACTGGAACTGACTGAAATACCCTCAAATCCATCAGAACCACAACCAGCCACCGCCAACCAACTGGTGGTCGACCGACTGGAAAAGCCATCCAACTGACTGTCACAAAACCGACCCTCAAACTGACTGGTCTGACTGACCCCCAAAACCGTCCGAATGACGCCGACTGACCGGCCGTCGACCAACCGGAAAAGCCGCCCAACCGACGCCGATTCACCGACTCCAACTGACTCTCAAAGCCATCGCCACACGACTGGTTGTCGACTGACCGGAAAAGCCGTCAGACTGACGCCGACCCACCGACGCCAACCGACTCCCAAAAGCGTCGCCACCCGACCAGTCAAGAACGGACCTCCCGTCCTCTTTCCACAGGTGGCCTGTATGGGTGGACGCAGACTCCAGCCAAATCCATCCTGCCACATTTTGCGTATCGTTGCTGTGACAACCCGCCCGCCCTGTGACCATCCCCAGCCCATGACGCCATGCCTGTGGTGCCGGACGAACGGCAGAAAGCAGATACCCATCAGAATTACCGAGCAAAAACGTGAAGCGCTCATAAAACACCAACAATCATCACTCCAATGTTCAGCCCGACATGAAAAAGAGCCAGCAAGCATCCACTGAGCTGCTGAATAAGGTGCCAAACGCTGACGGAAAAAGGTGGGCGTTGGCACCAGCGATAGAAGGGGGCGTCAACGCCGAGGGAAAAAGGCGGGTGTCAGCATTTGTGAAAGAAGCTGGTGTCAATGTCGATGGAAAAAGGCGGGTGTCTGCGTCGGTGAAAGAAGCGTGCATCAACGTCGATAGAAAAAGGCGGGTGTCGAGCCTCCGCTGGTCTAATGGCTATCTCACGTGCATGAATGTGTCTGTCATAAAGAGAAAAAGGAGATTCCCATCAGAGAGGGAATCTATTGTTTACCCTTCTCAACGAATCGCATTTAGAATCCGACCAGATATGGGGATAGGTCTATTCTGGACATGCATTTAGGGAAATTACTATCTGAGGACCTGGTTGTTTGTATGCATTCATCGGATCGGATTCTGAAATCCATAACACTATAAATAAATAAATATATATATATATATATATATATATATATATATATATATATATAATTCCAGCAGTGTGTGTGTGTGTGTGTGTGTGTGTGTGTGTGTGTGTGTATGTATGTGTGTGTGTGTGTGTGTGTGTGTGTGTGTGTGTGTGTGTGTGTGTATGACCGCTGTTTCTCGACAACCTCTGGTCCGATTTAATTGAAACTTGCCAGGTATATTGCTGGGGACCTGAGGATGTGCCTTTTCAAGGTTTGATATTAATCGGACAAGTGCTTCCCAAGTTATGGCCATTTATTTACCAAACCAATGGGAAGACACGTTGTTGCTTGGGTGTGGCCGATGGGGAAGGGAAGTACAGCCACGTTCCCCATTACGGGTTACAACGTACGGGCTTCCGGAGAGTGATGACTTCGTGTATTCTAATAATTTCTCGATTTCTTATGCGCATTTATAGATAAACACAATGCCCCAAGTTATGATCGTTTTCATATTAGACGGTGTATAAATTTCAGGAACATCAGAGTGCTGGTATGCTCCGAACCAGGAAGTACATTTTTTCACTCTCTTCTCTTCTGTTTTTGTTTTTCCTTGCCACGACATTGCGAAAAGGTAAAATACGTTGGCGCTAATTGAATAATTGTGTATTAAAAATAAATTGCGAATAATCGTAACTGCGAATAATATCGAACTTCCGGGTCACGCACCTACGGGCACGTGAGAGCGAAAAAACGGCCTGTGTGGTTTATTTATTTATTTATTATTATTATTTTTTTTTATTCTTATTATTATTTTTTTTTACGGGCACGTCCTAGTATATCTATATATAGTCGAAAGTGTGTTTGTCTGTGACCTATGCACGCAAAAAGTACTGGACTGATCCTCACCAAACTTCACATGCTGACAGAACATGTACCCGGGAGTGTCCCAATGTAAAATAATTGGACTTCTGACTTCCGGTTTCCGAATTATGACGTCATCACCTGATTTCGTAACGTTAATTTTCAAGTTCAGCCGATTGACATGGGGTCAATGCCATATACAACATATCTAACATATGATTTTAAGTTTTTGTTTGTCTGTTTGTTTGTTTGTCTGCACGTGCTAATCTCCTGAAAGGTGAAAGATAGGAGCTAACCACTGAAACAAAAAATGTCGGGATGGGCCCCGGGAAGGTTATAGGCTATGTGGCAAGGCCCCTCGGCCGGGGGGGGGGGGCGGGAGAGGGTGTGCTTCCCCCTCACCAACCCCCTTAGCCTATGACTGCCATGACCCAATAGGGAACTGATACTGGGCTCGCGTCAGACATATGAATAGAAGATTAAATTCATTCAAAAAGAACCCGGGCAGTGCCGGGTGCATTCACCGAGTACATATATATTTATGTATATAACAATATATATTTATGTATATAACAATATATATTTATGTATATAAAAATATATATATATATATATATATATATATATATATTTTTTTTTTTGTATACCTTGGTCGAGGCTCGTATGAGAGCTAACACACAACTCACAGCAAGGAGGCATGAGACAAGAGGGGTGGGAGTGGAAGGGACAAAACATTGGGGAACAGACACAGGTGAACTGTGGAAGGGAGAGGGATGGGGATGGGACGGGGAACATGGCGAGGAGAAGATGGACATTACAGGGACTTTCAGGAAGGAAAGCAGAAGAATTGAAGGAAGTGGGCATGGGTGGATTATCGGGGTAGAAAAGATCGAGGATTTGGATGGGGGAAGATAAGAGGTGGTGGTGAACAGCTGTTTTGAAAGCCTGGAGGGAAGAATGGGAAAGAATAGAGTGAGGAAGTTTATTCCAAAGGCGGGAAAAAGAGGAATGAAAGAGTGAAGATGAGCAGTGATTCGTGATTTTGGTAGTTTTACCAGAAGGGGGTTGTTGGCGGACCTTGAGCGCCCTGTGGAAATGTGGTTGGGACAAATCGCAGAGAGAGCAGGGGGGCAAGGCTGGAGAGGAGTCGGTAGAAGACAGAAAGACCACCGACCAACCTGCGGTGATTGAGTGAGAGGCCCAAAGACTCAGCTTCATTGCGGGAGATGCCAATGATCTTAAAAGCCCTGGTTTCGACAGCGTGAAGTCGAGAAAGGTGGGAGGCAG
>NC_140964.1:107382619-107472619 GCF_056783735.1 Eptatretus burgeri | reverse complement strand
GTGTGAGATTTGTGTGGATTGAAAGACATGTTCCACGTGTTGGACCAGTTTGTGATTTTATCCAGATCTGCAGTGAGCGAAGAAGCTGCTGCTTGCCGGTCTGAGGGATGACAGATGGTACGGCAGAGGGTGGAGTCGTCGGCAAAGAGAAATAGAGGATTTTCCAGAGAGTCCGAGAGATCATTGATGAAAACCAGAAAAAGAACAGGGCCCAGAACGCTACCTTGAGGAACTCCAGCCTGCACAGGAAGAGGGGATGAAAGAACTCCATTTAGGGCCACACGTTGACTGCGACAGGAGAGGAAGTCTGCGAGCCATGAGTGGAGATGGCCTTGAATACCATGGGAAGAGAGTTTGGTGAGTAGGGCAGGGTGCCAGACTGTGTCAAAAGCACGTGATATGTCCAGGGATACGGCTCGGATTTCCTGTCTGGCATTGAGGACCTCCATCCATTGATGGGAGAGCAGTAGCAGCATATCCAGGGTAGAGTGACCTGGTCTGAAACCAAATTGATGATTGGAAATCAAGCCATTGGAGAAGAGGAAGGATTTCATGTCTGAAGCAATGATGGATTCCATAACCTTGCTGATGATTGGGAGAAGGCTGATTGGTCTGTAGTTACAGGGATCTGTTTTTGCACCTTTTTATGCAGGGCAGTGATGTTAGCAGATTTCCAAGCAGATGGCAGATGACCTTGGGAAAATGAGAGGGTGAATAGAACAGAGAGAGGGTGAGCAAGAGCAGAAGAGCAGGCTTTGAGGACACGTGGGCTGATGCCGTCTGGACCGGTTGCAGAATCTGACTCGAGGTTTGAAAGCAAGCTCTCCACCTTGTCAGGAGAAAAGGATACAGAGTCCAGGGACAGTTGGGTGCGACTGGGTAAAGTGGGTAGAGATAGTGATGGGTTTGGGACACAAGATTTAGCTGCAAACACCGAGTTTAGACATTCAGCTTTATCACGTGTGGAATCAGCAGTGCGGCCATTTGAGGTAAGGGAGGGGATGGAGGGGGAACATACACCAGAAACAGATTTGATTAAACGCCACCAGGATTTTGAGGAGGGAGAGAGGTTTGAGAGTTCAGACTTGAGATGAGAAAGATGTTGTTTTCTGGCTCTCCTGAGGGTAGATACACACTTGTTCCGAGCTTTGTGGAAAGAACTGAGATTGCCCTCAGTTGGGTTTGCTTTCCATGAGGCAAAGGCAAGTTGTTTCAGGACAACTGCCTCACCACAAGCTTCAGTAAACCAAGGGCGGGAGGAAGGGTAAGACAACTGAACACGAGAGGGGATAAATCTGTGCATGAGGGAGAGCAAGTTTCTTTGAAAGAATTCCCAGGATGAGTTGATGTTTGAGAAAGTAGTGATAGGAGACCAGTCTGTAAGTTTGATGGCTGCTCGGAGACCCTGCCAGTCGGCTTGAGTGAAATGCCAGACTCGACGGCGGTGAGGTGGTTCTCTGATGACAGCCAGAGAGATGTCCACTTTAACAAGGACGTGGTCAGAAGAACCAATTGGAGCGAAGGAAGAGCAGCAGATATTGTCAGGGAAATTTGTCAAAATCAGATCCAGAAGAGATGGAGTACCATTGGTTGAGATCCGGGTCGGGAAGTTGACCGATTGAGTCAGTCCCAATGAGTCACAGAAAGCTTTTGCTGATGTCCCATGGCAGGTGAGAGAGGTACCCACACCTAGCCAACTGGCGTGGTGACAATTGAAGTCACCACATAAGAGGAAGAGAGAGTTTGGATGAGAAGATAGAAGATGGTCCATGTTTTCGGAGAGTGAGGTGTAGATGGAGTCATCACTGTTCGGTGGACGGTACAGTACACATATAAACATGAGGTGGGAGTGGAGGGGAAGCCGAAGCCAGAGGTATTCCTGGGGGTGTGGGGGAGTGAGAGCAGTGCAGGGAGAGTGAGGAATAGAGTCTTTGATGAAGAGAGCAACACCTCCACCAGGACGAGGCTCAGGTCTGTCATACCGTAAGAGGGAGTAACCAGGGAGTGATACTTGGGAGTCAGACACGTCTTGGGAGAGGAAAGTTTCTGTTAGGCAGATAATGTCTGGTTTGTCAGTGGCAACCTGCATGGAAAGATCTGAAAGGTTTGAGCGAAGGCCCCGGATATTTGAGGTCCACACTTTTAATGAAGAGGTAGGGGAGGAGGCTTTGGGTGCAGGAGGTGGAGGGGGCGGGGGAGGGTAGGACGAGGGACGAGGGGGCCAGGTAAGGAGGGTTGCTGAAGGAGTGTGGGGTATTGCAGAATAGCGAGGGGAGGGGGCCGAATGAGGAGGAGAAAAGGCTCTGTGGTGCTGGGAGAGAGGGGGGACAAGAGACAAGGAAGATGGCAGTTGAGGATTTGAGGAGAATTATGATTTGAGGAGAACAAGAATTATGATTTACAGAGATTTTGAATCGATTTCTGTTTTTGTATCATTTGATAATTATAGGGTTTTAATTGCATACATACGTAGTGCACAAAAAACAGTGGAAACACCTGGGTAAATGAGGGACACCAAGCAATGGTTTCCATGCAGGTGTGGCCCGTGTGTTAATTAAGCAAATGATATTCCAGCATGATTCGGTTCCCTATAATTATAGCTCTCATGGCTGCAACAAGAGACGCCCCCCCCAATGCCCCCATCCACTGAGCAAGTGTGGTCACTCGATTTGTTGAGCATGACACTGATGTTATCCATCTGTCATGGCCTTCTCAGTCACCACATCTGAACCCAATCGAGCATTTATGCGATATTCTGGAACGACACCTGAAACGGTGTTTTCCATCTCCATCTCCATCAAACAGGTGTGAGTTGATTGACTTTCTCATCGAAGAATGGTGTCGCATCCCTCCTGCAGAACTCCAGACACTGATGGACTCTATTCCACAGTACATACAGGCCGTAGTGGCCGCACATGGTGGTCCAACACCCTATTAAGTGACTTCACATTGGTGTTTCCATTTTTTTTTGTCCACTACCTGTATGATATATAATTTATTATTCCTTTAATTCCAACAGCTGCATATTTATTTGGTGAACTCCTCTTCTCTCTCCACCTCCCAAAGCCTATCTCAACACCTATTCTGGTTCAATGATTTTTATCATATTAATATTCGTTCACTTACAATGAACTCCGACACAGGAGAAGGCCATGTATAGGTCCATCAAGCCTGTACAATGGTTGTTTGTTCATGCTCTATCTTTTTTTAAATGAGGGTTGAGCAAGGAAGCTAGCGCATCCCATTTTAAAGTCTTTAGTCTGGCTCGGACAGGGTCGGAGTTCGTACCGCTGACCTCCCAGACTTGGAGCGGATGCTCTAACCCCTTACTCGACATCAAAGAATCATTTTTTTTTCTTCTAAGAAGTCATGGAAAGCTTAAAAATCAACCTTAGATGGCCAAACACTAATTTGGAACTCCTCACTACATACGTATATGTAACTCCAATGTGAATGTAGAATATACAATATTGCCAATCTGATCACCAGTTCACATTAGTACAGCGGATAAGCACAATAATTGTGCGTTTTATGAGAAAAGCATGAATTTTCTGACATAGTTGGTGAATACCATAAGGTTTATTTTCAGATGTGGAGGGAAGTCAGATTTGACCTCTGAGGACCGTGAGAGGTCAAAATCCAAGATGGCCGCCAGGCCACCGGGTCAAATGTTCAAACGTGTTTAATTTTGGAACTAAACAGTGTAAAAAAACAAAACATTTAAGGTGTCATTTCCAACTAAGTTTGGAATGGCCATTCGTTTGGTGATACTTTTGAGATCACCAGGAGCCAAGGAAATGCATTTCAATCAAGGTCAAATTACGTTAACTTTTGGACATTCTTTTGGTAAAGACAATGGGTTGGACCTATGCAATATAGCGAAACTTCGCTTCCACTATACATTTTGACACTATAGGGATAATAATAATAATACAAAAAAAATTAACACAATAGTCCCATGCTGCTAGTCTATTTAATACTTTATTAATAGTAATGATGATGATGGTAATGGTAGTGACCAAAATCTAACAGTCTCCAGAACAGAAGCACAGTGCAGTGCACTTGAGCGCAGCTTTGGCACACTTGCACCGTCCAGTGCATCCTTTCTCACAGCGACAGCGGATCAATTAATGGCACGATTTTGATGCTTCGGGGAGAGTGGTCCAAAGCGGCTGCCACCCAGTTGCTTCCTTTGTCCAGCCCCTGTCAGATGGCTCTGGCATCTCTGGATCCAGGACCAATACCTGGTTCCAACAGTTGGCCTGGTAGCAAGTGCGCTTGATGTGCTGTTTGAGTGCTGCCTGGTTGGAGGAATGTTCTCTGGAGTTCTAGACTTCTGTGTGAAGAGCTGTTTCCTGGCATGATTAACTTCCGTGCTCTCACTGGTTCGGTCGTACATTAGCACCACAAATCGCTCTAGCAGGAACATTGATCCTTCACTGACCTCACTTGGCATGCATAGGAGTTCATTGAAAGCATCATTCACCTCTGGGAAAGACTTCCAAGTTTCCCAGGCAGTCTTCTTTCCTCTGCCAGCGAATGCAGATACAGTGTCACACCCGGTGAAAGCATGAAGGACTGGGAGAGTCAGACACTGTGTTGGATTCATTGTGGCAACCATTTCGTGAACAGCTATGTAACGAAAGCTTGACCCGACACCAAAGGCAGCCCACAGCTCATTAGGAGCTGTCTTGCTGAAAGAAGCCACAGCCAGTACTACCATATCAGTATCAACGGTACGTATGGTCACCTTCTTACACCCCTTTTGCACACCATCTACCACATGCAGAAGTAGACGAGTGTCGGTCTCCTCCTGCGAACATGGGGCAAGGCAGGCCAAGTATGACTCAGCCGGAGAGCAAAGGACTCCACTTCCATCTGTTGCATACAGTTCCTTGCCCTCTGCTAGAGGAAGATGAACAACTAGGCATGACAGGAAAGCAAACAATTTGGTTTTGTTATCATCGCATCGAAGGAAGTCCTTCCAGTTCTTTGGCATCACAGTAGAAGGAGCCACTCTTTTCCTGGTGCCCTTTCCCCTCTTCTGTCTTGTTGAGGCTTTGAGGCTGGCGAGTAGGTATACATCCCAGACAAGGTCGATGCGGCTGCTTTTCTCAAGTTGAGCAGAGATATATGGTGCAAACACTCTTTCTCCATACTCTTGAAATGTTCTTGATGTTCCAGGATTTAGCATTTGAACCACAGCTGCACCATCAATAATTGTTGCATCAGCCATAGGCCACTATTCTTTTTGAGCAGATCTGATTCCAGGAAGCAGAGTAGATCTGATTTAACCCCAATCCGAATTTTCCCTCCAGTTGACAGAGCTGGCGGGGCTGCCTGGTCTTCATTGGAGAAGAAATTGTCCATGTCTCCGTCTCGTGTTTGACAGGAGATATACAGCCTCGAAAAGAGACCACAGTCACTCTTCAGTGCTGCGAGCTGTGCCTTCTGTTTTGACTTAATCTTGAGCGGTGGCCGACTGAACAGTGGCAACTTATTATTTGGAAGTGTTTGTGTGATAGGCTGGAACAGTGTACAACACCTTTCTCTCACAAAGTTGGTGTACTTGACCACTCGGTATTCATTTGCAAATTTCAACTGATTGCTTATTTTTTGATAAATTTTGACCTTGACCTTAACCTTAACCTAAATTCATTTTCTTGAATTCTGACATTCTCAAAGGTATCACCAAACGAATGGGCATCCCCAATTTAGTTGGAAATGACACCGTAAATGTTTTTCTGCGCAGTCTGGTTGCAAAATTAAGGACGTTTGAACATTAGACCCGGGTGACTTGCGGCCATCTTGGATTTGACCTCTCACTGTTCCCTCAGAGATCAAATCTGACTTCCCTCCACATCCGAAAATCAACATTATGGTATGACCTAACTATGCTAGAAATTTCATGCTTTTCTCATAAAATGCACAATTTGTTAAAATGTGAGAGCTTATCTGCTGTACTACATGGATTATAAGTGGAAAATGTAAAGACAGATTAAAAACCCACTAAGACGGCTGACAGGATACTAGCCTCAAGGTATGCTTGAGTTGTCTAGCCTGGGTTTGAATCTGGCCCGAGCTATAAATTGTTGTTTTGTAGGCTGGTGCTTCGCTCCGTAGGAAGGGCTAGGCATCAATGTGTGTGCCCTCTTTCTCGGATGGACATTAAATTGGGCGTCCCGTCTCAGTCTGTTGTCATTAGTTGGTGGACGTTAAAGATCCCTTCGCAGTGTCCTTTGCTAAGAGTAGGCATGTGATTGACGGCACCTTAGCCAAATTCCTGCTCCAACCTACGGGAGGCACTGCATCAATGGCAGTGGTGCACCCAGAAAATTATGCCACCTCCAGTCATGTGCGAAAGAAGAACAACGCTTTAATAAGGCAACACACTCAGAGATGTGCATTTTCCATCAGGATATTAATAAATCAAAATTTTGGGGGAATTAAATTTCACCTCTAACGGGGACACTTCTGCTCCGGCATGGTGAAGGAAAACCTAAAATCTATTGAGAATCTTGTGGCAGGTTTGTAAGTAATTCTGTAATCGAGAGGTTTCAAGAAAGCATTTTAGGCCTTCCAATATTGTTGTTGACAGACAGAAGATTGCGACAAGTAAGTACTGTATTTGGAAAGAACAGGCACCAGAAGCAAATGGCAAAGCCTTATTGCTGCTGAAGGTGTTCCTGTTCCCATTTTCATTGCCAATGAATGCCCACTGTGCCTGAATTTTTTTTTTTATAGTGTTTCCTGTTACAGTGCTTGAGTATGCACCTGGTGAACCATAAGAGTCATGCAGATGCCAATGGCACTTGTAATGACGAAGTGGTTCAGGTTATCTGCACATGTGGCATGTAGCATTGTTTAATCATTTCATAGATCCATTGTTTACTTGTAAACAGTGGGCATTTATTTTTCAACTGTACTGCCTTAAAGGTGTGTGTGTGTGTGTGTTTGTGTGTGGCTTTGCATTCAGGTGCTTGAAGGTGTGCAAATGTAATGTATACTGTTCTTGTGTTCTTGTATACTACTCTCGTGTGGGAATGCGAACGGCACTCTGTGGAGCACATACCTCCGCCAGGCTGAACAGTTTACGTTTTGTCTCCCACTGATAGGTCGGATCTGCATCCGGACCTGGATCAAAATCTAATGTGCTTGCTCTTGTTACCTAACCAACTCATCCACCAATTTTAGTCATAACCCAGCCATAACGTTTTGAGATATTGCGCTATATATCGTTTTTGGCCCCATCTCAAAATTGTGTTGAGTCACTTTAAAAAAAAAATTCGGATCTGGATCCAGACCTTCGCCAAAATGTAATCAATTCTTCCTTGTCACATACCAAATATGTCCACCAAGCTTCATCCGAATCTCTCCATAACTTTGCGATATCCTGCTCACAGACAAACAGGGGTGAAAACATAACTTCCGTCCACCTTTGGTGTGTGTGGACTGAATTGGAATGGGAATCCATGTCAGATTACAATTTATTGAGGCAGATCTCAACCCAGCTGTAAAATATCATCCTGTTATTTCACAGGAAGGGTGATTCATTAATGTGTGTGACGTCCATTTGATGGATGCTGAACTGAGTATCCTGTTTGTCAGCATGAGTTTGTGGATATGAAAGATCCCATGCTGTCCTTCGTGAAGATTAGGTAACCTATTGCCGGCACTCTACCCAAATTCCTGCTCTAACCTACAGGGGGCACAGCATTAGTGGTGTCGTGGCACCCCTAGCTAATGATGCAACCCAAAGCCATGTGCTGCATATGAAAAAAGAAGAAGATGGGAGGAGCGAGGACCAAAACGGTCAAGGTGTGCAGTCAGCCTGGATTTTTGTCGTTTCACTCGGAGGGGGGTTCATGGAAGAATGCATACATCCTGGGGTTGTTGGGGCGGGTCAGAGAGCAAAGACAGTGGAGGCAGCTGGCTATACTTGAAGGAAGAGGAGATTGGGACCATACTCTATGCAGAATGTTGGTGCTGCTTATGCAGTCTCCTTGGCTATTGTGTGCAATCCTGGACGGGTCGCCACTCCGACACTGTATATCAGCATGCTGGCACTCATTTTGCCGACCTCAGGAGGATGACGGGCCGGGTTATTCCCACATGGTATTAATTCAACAGCTGAGCAAGATTTAAAATCAGGACCCTAGGATCCAAAGCCCACCACCCTAACCATAAAACCAACACCAGGCATGCTTGAAGGAAGGTAGTTAAAAAGAGAGAGACAGAGGCCATTCACCTGCTTACAATATGAGAGCAGCAGACCTTGTGCTTCGGCCTCATTATATATATATTATCCCAAGAATCCAGGAGACACAGATGTGATGTTGACTTACCAAATCACAGGGAAGTGTAGTCCAATGAGTATTATATAATGTGAGCAGTTCTGATACTTTAAGGAGACCTGGAATGATGGAGGATGTCATTGCTTTGTCAGCTGGCTTTGGGGTCAGCTTTGCCATTTTGGCAGCCCATGATTCATCATGGTGATGGTGAGACTCAGAAATTAGAGAGATGGAAGCTTTTTCAGTGGCTGACAATGGAAATAGATGACATGAGTGGAGGAAGTCAGAAACCCAGCAATGAGGAAAGGTGTCCTTGTATGTAAAGGCAGAGAGCTCGGCAAGCAAAGAAGGATACCAGACTGTGTTGAATGCCTGAGCTATGTGAAGGGAGACCGTCCTGCCCGAGCGAGAAGCAGCGACATTTCTTGTGTTGTGACCAGGATGTGATCCATACTGATGGACGACCTATGCTAGTTAGCTGCGTCTGTAGCTTTGAATGTGGATTTTTCTCCAACCCCAGTGATTTGAGATACGTTCCATTGCCGAATGATTCAAAGAGTATACCTGAGTGGCCTCAGGCAGAGTTTGACAAAGTTATCTGATTGAACCATTAAATTTATGTCTGCTTTAACGATAAATTGATTTATACCTTCACTGTAGATTCCGGCCAAATGAGCTGCACCCATTTTTACCTCCGCCCACCGAAGGGGAGACGGAGGTTATGTTTTCACCCCTGTTTGTTTGTGTTTGTCACTTACAAAATCAAAGATTTTTCAAGTATATTGGTCAGTCGGTTTTGTTATTCTGCCTGTCTAATCGTATACAGGTCACAATTATATACCGATGGTCATAAAACTTCACCAAGTTGTCGAGGAAGTCACAACTGAGAAGCCAGTTTATTTTGAGGTCATGGGTCAAGGGTCATCTTGAGGTCAAATTTCTAAAATCGTCATTTTTCATCTGATTGACTTCAAAGTTGAACAGGATTTGCATATTGCGTCACTTAATTGGGAAATCAACGATTCGAGGTAAAATGGTCAAAGGTCAACTCAAGGTCAAACTCCTAAAATCAATTTCAATCTGAAAAATAATCAATTTTCATCCAATTGCTGATCCTCCAATCAACGGTAATCCACCTTCATTTGTGGAAACACAGGCTGCGGCGAACCGGTTGAAATGGGGTAAAGCTCCAGGGATCTGTGGCATCCATGATGAACTTCTCAAGGCTGGTGGAAATGCTGCACTCGTGTCGTTGCATGCAGTTCTGTACTCTGCCTGGAAAACAGGCACCATCCCAACTGATTGGAAGAGGGGCCTTGTTGTCCCTCTCTGGAAAGGAAAGGGTGATTGCCAGGACTGCAACAACTACCGAGGGGTGACGCTGCTCTCAGTGCTGGACAAGGTGTTTGCTTGGATAATTCTTGATAAGCTTCACCACCACATACTTCAGCACCAGCATCCAGAGCAGGCAGGCTTTACACTAAAGAGTTTAACGATTGACCGTCCTTGCTCTTCGGGTCCTCACCAAACACAGACGAGAGTTTCACCAGGGGCTGATTGCAGCCTATGTTGATCTCTGCAAAGCGTTCGATTTTGTGAATTAGGATGCCATCTGGAGGATTGTCAGTCTTTGTGGGATGCCACCAAAACTGATCATTCTGATGTCTGAAATCTGATGTCATTCTGATGTCTGCTACCGAGAGTACTATGAGATGTGGTGGTTCTATCTCTGACTTCTTTCCAGTTGTTACTGGGGTTCGTCAGGGGTGTGTACTGGCCTCCACACTCTTCAGCGATTGTATGGACTGCATTCTGGGGAAGATGTCGGAGAGATCAAGCTGTGGTGCTTCGTTTGCGAGTGTCAAGATCTCTCACCTTGATTTCACAGATGATGCAGTCATCTTTGCGGAGACTCTGGATATCCTTTTGGGGGCCCTCGAGGTGTGAATGAGGAGTCAGAGCCACTGGGATTACGGGTCTCTATTTTGGTCAAAATTAAGAATCAGGCTTTCATTGACGTCTTGGATGCTGCCATCTTGTTTGTACATGTTTGTGGTGAGGATGTTGAGGTCATGGAGAGATTTACTTACCTTGGTAGTGATATTCATGTCTCTACTGGCTGTGAGTCAGAGGTCAATGGACATCTGGGTCGGCCCTGGGGAGTCATGGATTCACTGGATCATGGGGTATGGTGCTGTCGGTACATGAGCAGGAGGACAAAAGTCTGAGTCTTCAGGTCCTTGGTAATTCTTGTCTTGCTCTGTGGATGTGAGATTTTGACTCTGACGAAGGATCTGAGATGGAGTCTTGATTCCTTTTGTACCAGGTCTCTTCAGAGAATTATTGGCTCTTGCTGGTCAAACGTTTTGTCCAATGAGCGGTTTCTGGGAGAGACTCAGATGAGATTTGTTACCTGTATCATCCGTAAGCATTAACTGTGGCTGTATGGACATGTGCCTCGTTTTTCTGATGCTGATCCTGCTCACCAGATTATCTCAGAGAGGGAGCCTCGTGAGTGGAGGAGGCCAACAGGCCGACCACAGAACTTGTGGTTGCATCAGATTGATCAGCATCTCAAGGGTATGGGGATGGGCCAGGCATCTGCCTGGGGGATGAACAGACGGAGGCCCCTGGAATACTGGAGGAAAGTGGACGCAGCGACATGCTGTGCCGGCGCATGTTCCCATTCCTGACCTAGTAACCTTCACCACCGAAGGTGAAGGAGGTTATATTATGCTTTCACCCCTTTCTGTCTGTTTGCCTGTCTGTTTGTCTCTGTGCAGGATATCTCAAAAAGTTGTGGATGGATCTGGATGAAATTTTGTGGACAGGTTCAGTGTGATATGGACGCAATGTTTAGATTTTGGTGAAGATCCGGATCTGGATATGACTACAATAATTTTTAAAGTGATTCTTCACCCTTGTGAGACAGGGCCAAAAGTGATGTATAGCATTATATTTCAAAAATGTATTGGGCCAGATATGTTCTCGTAGTTCAGGCGTTACGGGGCAGATGTATGCATTCTAGCGAGTGCCCTTGCAGTTGAGGCTGTGTTTGTCCACTCCATACCTACATCTGTCTTCTGTAATCTGTATCTTAATTCTCAGTAATTTACAAATTATGTCACAGATATGTATCTGTGTGAATCAGAGAAATAACTTTGCATATAAAATACATCTGCCGTTATGCAAAAATGTTTTTATATTGTTGCTGCAGTGGCGGTTAGAGTAATCCCCCTGACCCAAATATGGTGGATGGGCAGTTAACACACACCATGCCGGATCACCGAGCAGTTTTCCTTCGTGATCACGTGATCCTCGGGGATTTTGGAGCGCTCAGAAGGGGAAGGTCGGCAAAGAACCTGTACAGAACGAACAAAATGGCGGCAATTTGATTTCGAAGCCCAGCCCTGAATGGACAGAGGGATAGACAGACTGGTGGAGAATATATATTGTGTGTGTGTGTGTGTGTGTGTGTGTGTGTGTGTGTGTGTGTGTGTGTGTGTGTGTGTGTGTGTGTGTGTGTGTGTGTGTGTGTGTCTGTGGGCAAACATGTGCGTGCATACCAAACAAAACTATTTGGTAGGTTATTAGTTTCATTCACTCAGGATTATAACTATTTTTAATGGGATGAGCAGTGCTGGAAAATCTTTTTCTCTTGATTACATTTGTCTGAAGGCCAAATGGATGCCGGATTATGCGGCACCATGCTGATGTACACAGGCAATACCAGTTCAGTTTTGTCCAGCACACACCATGTGGAAATGATATTTGGCCAACTGACTGGAAAAAATGATCTTATGCACTTGTCTGTGTACAGTTTCACACCACGAGCTGCAGACAATTACATTTACACCTGTAAGGCCTCAGATCTGCCCTTGTGCAAATGGTTTTCCTTCTCTTTCTATTCCACTGTTCATCTCCTGCACCCCATGTTCCTCAATCCTTTCCTTCCTTCCTCTTCTGTTTCTTTTTTTTAAAAAACTCCTTTATGGTTTTATGATACTCTCAAATTCCCAGCTGCCATTATGAAATCCTTCATCAATGTCTTTATACCTATCCTTGTTCTCTCCATTCTACCTCCACCCCTATTCCTTCTCTTCTTTCCACTTCAATCTCTGCTCCTGGCTCCACACTTTTCTGGCACTTTGACACGTTTCCTGTGCTCCTTTATCTATCTTTCCATACTCCCCCTCCCACCTTCTCCCCGATCTTCTTCTTCCTCTCTCTCTCTCTCTCTCTCTCTCTCTCTCTCTCTCTCTCTCTCTCTCTCTCTCTCTCTCTCTCTCTCTCTCTCTCTCTCTCCCTCCTACCCTTATAACTTCTCTCTCATACTGACCGCAGGCAGAGGAAGTTCCAGTATCTCATCGGACTTCAGCTCCAGCACGGATTTTACTCCAAATCGCAAGAGTGAAGGTATGAACCGAAAGGGATGTGAAAGAAGAGAGTGGATTGTGATGGGGAAGGGTGGGAGGGCATGGGGGAGAATGTTCATTACCCTTGCAGGGTTTTGAAGGATGAACGTTTGTTTACACCAGACTGGTTTATTTATCTTCGCAGAGTTAAATGAATTTCCGCAATGGTTGTGTGATGTGACCGGCTCGCCGTACAACTCCAATTCCATCCTCTTTGACAGTACTTAACACTGTGCAAGTTTCGATTTCAACTCCTTTTTTTTGCAAATTAATGTCACCACCTGCAAAGACACACCTTGAATCTTGTGGCCAAATAATTCCTTGCTATTTTTGCTGCTGATGTCATTGCTAAAGCCATCATATCCATCTTTGTTGAGATGCTGGTTGGATATTTTGTCTGAATTTTAGCGGCAAGCCATGAACCTCGGTATTCATATGGTTTTTAAAGTTTGTGCATGTGATGTATGTGTATAATTATGGTTATACTACCCTCATATCAACTGCAGCAGAGGGAAACTACATTACCAGACAGTACCTCACTCTTTTGCCAACATCCCCTTTCTATTGAATCTTGAGTTGGATTCATGTATGTGGAAACTCAAGCATGTTTTAAAGTGGTCATGAATCTGGCTGTGAATTAATTTTATTAGCTTTGGCGGTGTTGGAGAAGCAAGGGTCTTTCAGAGCATTTTCTGACAGGGTGATGAATGGAAAAACCTTGCAACACTAGACCTCAAGCCAAATGCTTTGTATCCTGCAGATTTGGCACTCATCAAGGTGACTTCCTTGCAACTCTGTGTCTGCTACAGCTATATCCATAACTTACAACCCACACCGATGACTTTCTTCATGTCTTAAAACTTATTTTCCATTAATATAAAGGCTACAAAGTAATTATTGTCATTAGTATGGGGTTGAAGCAGTTCAAGTAAAAGGATATAAATTGAGCGAGTCAGTTCATTCTGGCTCCACAAAGACTTCCCTTGAAAGGTGAGACCGGAAATTTATCGATGTGCCTTGAATGGAGTGAAACCAGCTCTGCCAAGGTGTCAACGAGATGTCCAAGTATTGCAAAAATTGTTGAGGAATTTTTTTGCAATCTTTAGCTTATGATGATGTAAAGAGAAAGCGTGTTTGCAGTTCTCTGTTTTGTGCTGTGATACAGATTCTCACTGTCCATTGAAACTCTTGGATGATAATGACCTGCCATAGTTTCACATTTTAAAATGTTGATTTTTGGCCATTATTGGTGAAGCCAATGTTCGTCTTCAAATACTGACTACGTAAAAGATTTTTAGCAGGGTCCCGCGTAGCGAACGCTGCTCTAAGAGAGCTCGGCGTTGTTCTTCTTCTTCTTGTTCTTGTTGTTCTTCTTCGTATTCTTCTTCTGAAGACAAAACCTTGATATTAGGACTCGGCTTCTTTATATACACGATCCGGATCTCCTTTAATACTAAGCACTTGTACACATCCTTGCATTAAGGGTGTCTTTTGAGAGCATCTATCATGAACTTTTAAATATACTGAAACGCAAATAAAAAGAAACTTACCACTTGTTTGAAATGTAATACAATTGTAACAGTTCAAAATAAAACAAACCAACAATTGTTAATTGAAACATTGGCATTTTATTGATGACATGTCAAGTTTTTGACCAAGATACACCATCTCATAAGTTTGTTCTACAGTACAGAACAGCACAGGGTGCAACGTCAGTCCCCTTTCAATAGCGTGTGTGGCCACCATTGTTTTGGATACAGGCAGTGCATCGTCGGCGCATACTGCCTACCAGTCTTTGGATGGATTGCTGCTGGATTCTGTCCCACTCAGTCCTCAATGTCTGAAGCCATCTGACTTAGGACCATCTGCCTGTCCTGCCTTGCAGTGGTGACTCTTGGCCTCCCTGATCGAGGTCTGTCATCTGCAGAGTTGTGGAGGGTGTCTCTGTCCACCAGGGTCGATATCGTCTGGTGTGAACAGCCAAGGCGACGTGTCACCTCACGGTAGCTCAATCCGCCTTGCAGTATGCCCAAGGCACGCTGCTGTTGATCCCTTGACAATCGTGGCATGTTGATTGAAATTCCCATTTTGCACTGGCCTTTTTAAAGCCAATATCAAGACATCACGTGCAGCTCATTAAAATCATCCCGTACCCCTTGGCTAATCACTCGCAGTCAAAACGGCTGTTCAACAGCTGTGCTATGAAGTGACCATTGAAGGTTCAAGTGACCATCCGTGACTGTTTTGTCTGACAGTGAGGACACTATTGTCCACAAATAAGTTCACACATTTACTACACGCAGTGTTATTGTTGATATTTGAAGTTTTAAAAGGTGGTAAGTTTCTTTTGCGTTTCAGTGTGTATTCGGACATTTGCTTTAAAGTTTGGAAAAGTTCACGTTACTATTCAAAGATTATTCCATTTAATATATTGTAATTTCGTAAATACATTATTTATTTCGTAAATCACGATATTTCGTAAATACATAAATACACTATGACGGGTCTCACTATTGGCTTAATCAAGGCACGTGACGAAATGTCGGAAGTTGTTATTGTTGTTGTTTCTTTTTGTTTTTTTTAGCCAACAAAACCTTTAGGACGCTGCTCTTGGACACATTTGTCTTGTTTTTCTTGAGAATAAGAAACTGCTTGTATGTAATTTCCTACAATTCATCATTTATATTGGATAAGCATGTCTTATAAATATATATACACTGGCAAATATAACCCGTCGCTTCGCCGACATGTCAATAGAGAGGGAGAGAGGGAGAGGGAGAGAGAGAGGGAGAGAGAGAGAGGGAGAGAGAGAGGGAGAGGGAGACAGAGAGAGAGAGGGAGAGAGAGAGGGGGAGAGAGAGGGGGAGAGAGAGAGAGAGAGAGAGATTCAAAGAGAGATAGAGAGAGGGAGAGAGAGGGAGAGGGAGAGAGAGGAAGAGAGAGAGAGAGAGAGGGAGAGAGAGAGAGAGAGAGAGAGAGAGAGAGAGAGAGAGAGAGAGAGAGAGAGAGAGAGAGAGAGAGAGAGAGAGAGAGAGAGAGAGAGAGAGAGAGAGAGAGAGGGAGAGGGAGAGGGAGAGGGGAGGGGGAGGGGGAGGGGAGGGAGGGGAGGGGAGGGGGAGGGGGAGGGGGAGGGGAGGGGGAGGGGGAGGGAGAGAGAGAGAGAGAGAGAGAGAGAGAGAGAGAGAGAGAGAGAGAGAGACACACAGAGAGAGAGACACACAGAGAGAGAGACAGAGACAGAGACAGAGACAGAGACAGAGACAGACAGACAGACAGAGACCTCAACACCTCACCACCTCACCAAACATTGCTATTCATTGCAGGAGGGAGGGGTACGAGAGAGACACACACACACACACACAGCGAGAGAGCAACAGGTGTGGGAGGAGAGTGTGCTGCAATTTATGAGGAGGGGGAGTGAGGAGGGGACAGAGTGAGATAAAAGGGTGGGGTAGAGGAGGAAAAAAAGAAGACAGGTGAGGGATGGAGGTGGGGTTGGCAAAAAGAATGATATGTGATGATTAATGACTGAACACGATAAAAAAAAACCACAAAAATGTGTCAAAACAGCTGTACACACAATGACACAACAGAGTTTGTAAAGTAATCTGATGGCACATGTCTAAAAACTTTAATATTCCAGTTCCAGAAAATTTGTGGGAAAATGAACCTAACACAATCCCTGAAAACATTGAAGTACCACTCATGTACGACCTTATGATCACATCGGGCATGAACATCGAAAACAAAGCATTGTGACCAGATATCATACTTAGGTGCAAAAAAAAACAGAGAAGAAGGCATTACTAATTGAGGTGATAATACCGGTGACTTTGGACGAATGATGCAGAAATCAAGAAAACGACCAATACCAAGACATGGAAGCTGAAGAATGCCAAAGTTGTACCAGTGATGATGAAGAACCTCATTGGAATGATGAAGAAGAACCTTACAGAGATATTAAAACCATCCCTGGGAATATCACTGCGAACGAACTACAGTTGGAAGCCGTGCTACACTCAGGAATGATCCTGAAGATAGCCCTTGGCACAAAACTTTGAAAACAGAAAACTTCACAGTGAATTGTGACCCCTTACCAAAATGAAGGTGGATACTTTGAGCCTACCCTGGGAGGACTCCATTGCACATTCTGAAACACACATATGTAGATATCAATCAATGACCCACACACAGACACACACACAGACACACATACACAGACACACACACAGACACACACACACACACACAGACACACACAGACACACACACACAGACACACACAGACACACACAGACACAGACACAGACACACACAGACACAGACACAGACACACACACAGACACAGACACACACACACAGACACACACAGACACACACACACCCGAGGAAGATTAGATATAGCTCAGAGAGAAAGAAAGCAGATGAGGATAAACTACCTCTCAATACATGGTGCGGTTGGCAGACCAACACATCCCAGAATGCTGAGAGAAAGGTAGGTGGAAGGAATACTGGTGGTGTCTAAGGTGTGGGAGTCAGAGGTGTGGTGCAGTACAATGTGGGGGTGTGGTGTCGTGCCAGAGAAAAATGGGATTGCGAGTCAGTAATGATGCTCTTAGTATGTCCAAAGAAGGCCCCCACACTTTTCAGCACTTGTATGGACTGGATTCTAGGGAGGATGTCAGAGAGATCAAGCTGCGGTGCATCGTTTGGGAATGTCAAGATCTCGGACCTTGATTTTGTAGATGATGCAGTCATCTTTGCGGAGACTTTAGATATCCTTTTGGGGGCCCTCGAGGTGCTGAATGAGGAGTCGGAGCCACTGGGATTACAGGTTTCTTTGGTCAAAACTAAGATCCAGGCTTTTGGTGACATCTTGGATGCTGCTGTCCTGTCTGTGTCTGTTTGCGGTGAGGATGTTGAGGTCATGGAGAAATTCACTTACACTTACCTTGGCAGTGATATTCATGTCTCTGCTGGCTGTGAGTCAGAGGTCAATAGACGTCTGGGTCGGGCCTGGGGAGTCATGGATTCCTTAGATCATGGGGTGTGGCGCTGCCGGTACCTGTGCGGGAGGACGAAAGTCCGAGTCTTCAGGTCCTTGGTACTTCCAGTCTTGCTCTATGGATGCGAAACTTGGACTCTGACCAAGGATCTGAGACGGAGACTTAATTCCTTTGGTACCAGGTCTCTTCGGAGAATCCTTGGCTATCGCTGGTCGGATTTTGTGTCCAACGAGCGGTTGCTGAGAGAGACTCGGATGAGATTTGTTACCGGCATAGTCCATGAGCATCAGTTGTGGCTGTATGGACATGTGGCTCGTTTTCCTGACGCTGATCCTGCTCACCAGATTCTCTCAGCGAGGGAGTCTCATGAGTGGAGGAGGCCAGTGGGCCGACCGCGTGCCTCGTGGTTGCAGCAGGTTGACCATCATCTCAAGGAGATGGGGATGGGCCTGGCATCTGCCTGGGGGATGGCCAGATGGAGGCCCTGGAGTACCGGCGGAAAGTGGACGCAGCGACGCGCTGTTCTGGCACATGCTCCCATACCTGACCTGACCTAGTTTTTGTCCTGCAACTCTTCTGACTTGTATACAAAGAAAATTTTCTGGAATTTTTTTCCGACATAAATAAGGCAACATTGTTTTTATTTGTTTTGCAGCGAGTTCTCCTTCTAGGAATCCGGATAATGTCTGTTCACTTATCCGGTGTTCCGAACAGCTAATCAGCGAAGAGTAAGAGTTGGGGGAAGGAAGGAAGGACTCAGATAGCGTTTTTTTTGGCACCTCGGGCTTGAAGGACGGAATTTAATGGCTTGAAAATATAAACTTATCAGATGCTCGAACTACAATCAGCTTGTTCTCGCTAAAGTTTGTTCATTAAAAGTTTCGAAAATCCTGAGCCAATTTCCCCCAAAATTGCTCGAACGCATTCGTATAACATGCAGAGGGTCAACATAAGTTTAACAAAATTCAATTCCTGATGAAATTTATGTAAAAACATGAAAAACAGCGCTTTGGGTGATCGAGTATTGTATGTCGGGTGCCCTCCTCAACGGTGAGAGGGGCAGAGCTTGACTTTAGCCCTCATGCTTCCTGTTTGAAGGTCAAATAATGTTTGGTTGGGAATCAAACCAATTACATTTAAATATTTATAATCCATATGCAGAATGAAAACGAGAACGGCACGCAGTAGAGCGCATACCTCCACCAGCTGAACAGTTTATGTTTTGTATCCCACTGATAGGACGGATCTAGATGCAAACTTGAACCAAATCAAATCAACTTGGTTGTGTCACTTAAACTAACTCATCCACCTAGTTTTGTCATAACTTGTCCACAAATTTTTGAAATATCATGCTACATATCGTTTTTAGTCCCATCTCTCAATGGTGAAGAATCACTTAAAAATTATATAAAATTCTCGTATCTGGATCCGAAGTCTCACCAAAATCAAATCGCCAGGTTGTGTATGTGACAATTCTCCCTTGTCACACACCCGACCTGTCCACCAAATTTAGTTCGAACCCGTCCACAACGTTTTGAAAGATCTTGCTACGCATTGTTTTTATCCCCATCACTTAATGGTGAAGAATCACTTAAAAATTCTTCTATCCGTGTTCGGATCTTCACCAAAATAGAATTAATTTTCCCTTGTCACACACCCAACCTATCCATCAAGTTTCATCTGAATCTGTCCAAAACCTTTTGAAATATCCTGTTCACAGAAAAACAAACAAACAGACAGACAGACAGACACGGGTGAAAACGTAAACTCTGCCCACCTTCAGTGGTGGAACATACAAAGGGTCCACAGTCTGTGGGACAACATTGAGTGTGAAGACTGGTCACATGATGTAGACCTTAAACGAGGACCCTATTCAAGGGAATGAGGGAACCATTTGGCCCATCATTGTCACGTTGCACTCCTAAGTTATTTTTTTGCTACAGCTGTAAAAAAACAAACAATCTTCTTGATGATTTATTGAAGTCTAAATATCCAATCTTGATCAGGGTGACCCATCTTGTATTTAATAAAGGAGCAAGCAGTGAGATGGGGTAAAAGTAACTGCAGAAAGTGGTAATTAGGTTTTGTTGGAATCTTTTTCTTTCTTTTGTGGTTCGTTGAAAAACATATTTTGATAAAACAACAAACTTTGTAATCAGATTCAATTGGAAGTTGATATGAACACACAATCTGACCAAAAAAAAATGCTTGACCAATAATTTTATCAGTTAAGTCAAATATAATTAGGCTTTATGCCTAGATGACGTGACAATTAATTTTACTTTTAAACACACTTCCTTTGAACCCCCTCACCCACGACCTCATCTTCCCATTATTTTCTAACATTATTTGATGTCGGTTCTTTCTATCATTGTCAAGCAGGAGTTTGTAAATTGTTGGATTGTTCACCCACTTATATGTTGAGACCTCCGTGAGATAGATTCGGTTTATCCTACTGATGCTTATTGTCCTGACAGCGGGACGTGCTAGTATGAGAGGAACCCATGAAGCAGAAAATTAGCAACGCACTTGGCTCACAAGCTAAGGTGCAACACTGCCTTCAAAGGAGTAATGGCTGAATTATTCAAAGCTGTAATTCAACAAACTGAGGATGATAAAATGGAGCTTCCACAGAATGACTCTTTTAAGACACCCAGAGAAAGCCCTGTTAACCACTTAATTTCATCCAAAGAGTGTTAAGATAGTGTGTTAAAATGACTACCAAGTTACCCGTACCTGCACGGGGTTCTAAATGGGGTCGGGATAGGGGCTGTTTGCCTGGTGTTGGCTAAATATTTCGGGTGGTGGGCTTGGGTTCCTTGGGTCCTGAGTTCAAATCCCGCTCAGCTGTTGAATTCATACCAGGTGGGGTTAACTCGGCCTGTCATCCTTCCGAGGTCGGCAAAATGAGTGCCAGCTTGCTGGTATCCTGTGTCGGAGTGGCGACTTGTCCAGGATTGTGTCCGATAGCCAAGGGAGACTGCTTAGGTAGCACCAACGCTCTGCACAGAGAATGGATGGATGGATGGATTGATGGATGGATAGAGGCTCCTATTGTGTTGTATATTGTTTATTATACTCTCATTTCAAATATCTGTCATATTACAGTCACAGGCATGTCAATGCAATCAATGGCTTTTCATATTTTCAAATAAATTTTTCATGTAACAGACACATTTTTAATGACATCTAATATATAAAGCTCCTTCTAACCACTGACTGATTGACTGACTCACTTACTGATATTAAAGAACGGTACCTTCTGGGTGAAATAGAATGCTGACATTTTCCGTGCTGATGGACATCGAAGCCGGTACACCAGGAAAAAAAAAAACAGAAAAATCACAGAATCGTCGGACAACATTCGTAAATGAAAATATAAATAATTGAAAGAAAATGCTGGTGAACGACCTGAGACAATGGGGAAGCACGGTAATTTTGTGTGCCGATGGACATCAAAGTCGATACACCGGGAAAAATCACAGAAACGTCGGAAAGCATCCGTAAGTGAAAATATAAATAAATGCAAAATAAAAGAAAATCAATAAATGAAAAATCAAAAGCAGGCGAGTGACCCGAGACAATGGGGAAGCATGGTTTGTATCCTTACACTTTTTTTTCTTCAAAAAATAACTTACACAATGTATACGCATACCCCGCTTGTATTTTATATTTATGTCTTAACGTTTTCTATTTTTATATTGTGTAATTTCAAGTCACTGACATTTTCTCTTCATTTCTTCATGTTATTATGACAGATCATCATGAAATACTACATTGTCAGTGAAAACCTCTTTTTTTTAATTTAAATTACCTGGCAAAAATGCAAATGGCGTCTTCTGTCATCAAGCCGGCAAGCTGGGAGCAACAATTGGCATTTAGAGCCACATTTCATGCAATTTAAACGCTCTAATGATGATGAGGTGCTCCATTTGAAATAGTTTGTACAATATATGTAACTTTTTGATGCCCAGGGTCTGGAATAAAAAATTGGTATTGGTGTCAAAATCACGAACCAATTGCAAATTAATAGTAGGGTTATGGGCAATATTAAAATCAGATTATGTATTTGATCAATCGGAACACATTGCACAAATGATTACAAGAAAGAAAGCAAACCGTTGGCACACATCATTCTCTGACACAATATGAATCGTCTTCGCCAAAAGGTAAACTTTCTGTCGCCATATATTGTGTGTATGTTAACAACAACGCACCCAGAGGTGATGTACCATCAAGCCAGTAGAGGGCATCTCTGGTTACATAAATCACAATAGCATTAAGCCATTAAAGTATAGTTGCTTTACATTCGTGTACACATGCTCAAAAATTTGGAATAAGCAATCAGAAGAGACAAAGCCAGGCAAGATGTAGGAAAAAGAGCCTCGACTTTCAACTTAACACTTAGTGATGCCGAAGGCCGAGTCTAAGCAGACGATGAAGAGCGCACGCCGCCACACTGTGATATCATCATTGTCGTTATCATTGTGTGTAATTGGAATGAAATTTTTTAAATCCACAATGTCTGCATTTCATAATGCAGCACCTACATCAACAGTCAGCATCTAACGTGTTGCGAAGTCATTGCTGAATGTATTAAGGGCCAAAAACCATGACTTTTCTTTATTTCTTTTCTTACGGATGTAATCCAATGAAAATATAAAAAAAAATTGACAAACACCCTGAGGTTTAACTCCTACTTTTATATGCAGCATGTGCTTGAAGTTTGCCATCATTTACTCGGAGCAGAACTCTACCATTGATGCTGTGCCCCTGGAGGTTCAAGTAGGAATTTGTAATTCGATCAGGGTGCCGGCGATCCTTCGCTTATTCTCCGTGTAAGACACCGTGGGATCTTTAAGTTCCACCAACTAAGGTCAACAGACGGCAACTAAGTTGAATGTCTATCCGGGGCGACGCATTCATTGAAAAATTGCATGGAAAACATCAGGATGATGGTTCATCGCTGGGTTGAGATTCAAACCAAATCTAGACAGCTTGGTCTATCGAGTAAAAAATGGTGTCAATGAAATAAAATTATCTTCTTGCTGTATAAATCGCCTTGGCTGCATTAACAGGATTATATTGTTGAACGAAACACTAAGTTCACCAGATGCAGGTGTGTGGACAGTGGTGACATTAAATGACCATACCTTGTGCCATCAGTGTGGAAACATTGGTAATTTACATCTTAAAACATTTGTTCTATCTGATAAACACAAATCCCATTTACTGTACGTGTTAAATGATAATTGAAGCAGATTGATGAAAGGGAAAAACTACAAGAAGGGTGTATGGGTAACATAAGAATCAATTTAGTGTAAGAGTAAAGTAAGAATCAAACAATACAGTTCAGTTCACCTACAATACAGTTCAGTTCACCTACAATACAGTTCAGTTCACCAACAATACAGTTCAGTTCACCTACAATACAGTTCAGTTCACCAACAATACAGTTCAGGTCAGGTATGGGAGCATGTGCCAGAACAGCGCGTCGCTGCGTCCACTTTCCGCCGGTACTCCAGGGGCCTCCGTCTGGCCATCCCCCAGGCAGATGCCAGGCCCATCCCCATCTCCTTGAGATGATGGTCAACCTGCTGCAACCATGAGGCACGTGGTCGGCCCACTGGCCTCCTCCACTCATGAGACTCCCTCGCTGAGAGAATCTGGTGGGCAGGATCAGCGTCAGGAAAACGAGCCACATGTCCATATAGCCGCAGCTGACGCTCACGGACTATGCAGGTAACAAATCTCATCCGAGTCTCTCTCAGCAACCGCTCGTTGGACACAAAATCCGACCAGCGATAGCCAAGGATTCTCCGAAGAGACCTGGTACCAAAGGAATTAAGTCTCCGTCTCAGATCCTTGGTCAAAGTCCAAGTCTCGCACCCATAGAGCAAGACTGGAAGTACCAAGGACCTGAAGACTCGGACTTTCGTCCTCCCGCACAGGTACCGGCAGCGCCACACCCCATGATCCAGTGAATCCATGACTCCCCAGGCCCGACCCAGACGTCTATTGACCTCCGGCTCACAACCTGTGGAGACATGAATATCACTGCCAAGGTAAGTGAATCTATCCACGACCTCAACATCCTCACCACAAACAGACACAGACAGGACAGCAGCATCCAAGATGTCACCGAAAGCCTGGATCTTTGTTTTGACCCAAGAAATCCGTAATCCCAACGGCTCCGACTCCTCATTCAGCACCTCGAGGGCCCCCAAGAGGATGTCTAAAGTCTCCGCAAAGATGACTGCATCATCTGCAAAATCAAGGTCCGAGATCTTGACATTGCCAAACGATGCACCGCAACTTGATCTCTCCGACATCCTCCCAAAAATCCAGTCCATACAAGTGCTGAAAAGTGTGGGGGCCAGTACACATCCCTGACGAACTCCAGTAACAACTGGAAATAAGTCAGAGATGGTACCACCACACTTCACAGCACTCTCAGTACCAGAGTAGAGTTCAGACATCAGATCGATCAGTTTCGGTGGCACCCCACGAAGACCAAGAATCCTCCAGAGGACATCCCGATTCACTGAATCGAACGCTTTACAGAGATCAACATAGGCTGCAAGCAGCCCCTGCCGAAACTCTCGTCTGCGTTCAGTGAGGACACGAAGAGCAAGGATACGGTCAATCGTTGACCTCTTTGGTGTAAAGCCTGACTGCTCTGGACGCTGGTGCTCAAGCAGATGGTGGCGAACCCTATCAAGAATTATCCGAGCAAAGACCTTGCCCGGCACTGAGAGCAGCGTCACCCCTCGGTAGTTGTTGCAGTCTTGGCGATCACCCTTCCCTTTCCAGAGAGGGACAACAAGGCCCCTCTTCCAGTCAGTTGGGATGATGCCTGTGTTCCAGGCAGAGCACAAAACTGCATGCAACGACGCGAGTGCAGCATTTCCACCAGCCTTGAGAAGTTCAGCATGGATGCCACAGATCCCTGGAGCTTTGCCCCGTTTCAACTGGTTCACCGCAGCCCGTGTTTCCACAAGCGATGGTGGACCACAGTTGATTCGAGGGTCAGCAACAGGGATTGTAACACCCTTGACGTCCAACTCGACAGCTGGGGGATCAGCCTGGTACAACCGCTCAAAGTAACCGGCCCAGCGGGCCTTCACTTCAGACTCCTCTGTCAAGAGCCTACCACTCTCTGCTCGAACTGCAGTGCTCCGAGGGATGGGCTTGGATGAACGTAATGCGCGAATTCCCCTGTAAGCGGGACGAGAATCACCTGTCCACAGGTGATGCTCTACCCCTCACAGATTCCTCGCACATAGGCCTCCTTGTCCACCCTCAGTGCACGTACAGTTTTACGCCTCAGCTCCCTGAACAGCTCAGCTCTGCCATTCAGCCTGGCCCTGCGACTCTGGTCAATGGTATCCAGTGTCCCTTGAGAGACAAAATTCTTCTTTGCCCTGCGGTGAACTCCAAGGCATCCACCGGCAACATCAAGGACGGTGGTCTTGAAGGTGCTCCACAACTCTTCAGGACCCCCAAAGCACCCAGACCCCCAAGTGTCCACTCAGCCTGTTCGCAAACTCCTCAGCTACTCTCTCATCCCTGAGCTTGGCAACATCCAGCCTAGGCTGGGATGGTACCATTCTCCAGGATTTAAGGTGCAGCTTTAGAGTTGCTACAACAAGCCTGTGGTCAGTATTGAGGAACTGAGCACTCCGGTAGACCCTGCAGTTCTGGATCATCCTCCAACGACCGTCAATGAGGACATGGTCAATCTCCTTTGCCACACCGCCAGCGTTGGAATACCAAGTCCAGCGATGAGCTTGTGGGCGCTGAAACCATGAACCAGCCACCCTAAGTCCATGACTTCTTGCAAAGTCAAGGAACTTAGTTCTATTCTGGTTCATAGTTCCTGACCCATGGGGACCAACACACACCTCATAACCATCCCTATCAGTTCCAGTCGATGCATTGAAATCCCCCAAGACTAGAAGTGTATCTCGTCTGGGGCACTGATCAACCACAGACTCGAGTGTGGCGTAGAATGCATCCTTCACGGTAAGATCACTCGCCTCAGTCGGAGCATAAATAGAGACCAGGGAAATGACACCTAAGGAGTGACGAATCCTTAATCTCATAATACGCTCGTTGACCGGTGTTACCTCAATTATCATTGGGGTCAGCTTATTGGACACAGCTACAGCAACTCCTTGGGTATGGTAACCATCAGAGCGACCAGACCAATAGTAGGTGTAACCACCCACCATTATCTCGCCGCAATCCGGTCTCCGAACCTCAGAGAGAGCTGCAATCCCGATGTCCAAACGCTTGAGCTCAGATGATAACAGAGACAGGTGATCATCCTCTCTTAGGGATAGGACATTCCAGGCACCCACCCGAAGGGACCGCCTCAGGTTAACCCAAGGAGACCGCCGTCTGGTGGACGACACCTCAGCACCACTCCGACACACTCTCCCGCAATCTGACCCAGGGATGTTACCCCGTGGTTTCCCTCCTATCAAAGATTGGGGGTCCCGAAGGCTTTGCCCCAATCCCATTATCCGGTGAGCTGCCCTGCGAAGGGAAGCTGCACAGGAGGTACTCCCACGGAGTGGGTTTTCAGATTTTTTAGCGTTTTTGCGTTTTGCGGAATGAAGCGTTTTACGGTGGCTGGAGTGCAAATCCTGCCACCAACCTCCTAATAAGAAGTAACCCAACTGCAGGAGGACGTCCGCAGACACAGTTGGGCACTAGATATGGATGGCCGTTGGCTCACAAGGAGCTCCTCCGCCCTTTGACAGGTTTTGTTTTTAATCCTGCTGGGTGTCCATATCCAAACACCCTCCTCACCAGAAAACCTGGTGGGGGAGACGGTTTAGTCGCCGACAACCCGACCATGGAACAGGTAAGTACAGGTTTACATGGTACCTGTAGCAGGTCACAGATCGAACCTGACCTGACAAGAATACAGTTCAGTTCACCAATAATACAGTTCAGTTCACCAACAATACAGTTCAGTTCACCTACAATACAGTTCAGTTCACCTACAATACAGTTCAGTTCACCTACAATACAGTTCAGTTCACCAACAATACAGTTCAGTTCACCAACAATACAGTTCAGTTCACCAACAATACAGTTCAGTTCACCAACAATACAGTTCAGTTCACCAACAATACAGTTCAGTTCACCAACAATACAGTTCAGTTCACCAACAATACAGTTCAGTTCACCAACAATACAGTTCAGTTCACCAACAATACAGTTCAGTTCACCAACAATACAGTTCAGTTCACCAACAATACAGTTCAGTTCACCTACAATACAGTTCAGTTCACCAACAATACAGTTCAGTTCACCTACAATACAGTTCAGTTCACCAACAATACAGTTCAGTTCACCAACAATACAGTTCAGTTCACCTACAATACAGTTCAGTTCACCTACAATACAGTTCAGTTCACCTACAATACAGTTCAGTTCACCAACAATACAGTTCAGTTCACCTACAATACAGTTCAGTTCACCAACAATACAGTTCAGTTCACCTACAATACAGTTCAGTTCACCTACAATACAGTTCAGTTCACCTACAATACAGTTCAGTTCACCTACAATACAGTTCAGTCTAAAATCTTCGATTTTCTGGTAATATGATAACTTTCAACCCCCAACCGGACGTAGGCTCTGCTAAGGGCTTATATTTCGTGTGCTGTCAGTCTGTCCATGTGTAGAGAGACTCAAAAATTAATGGATGCATTTCTTTTACATCGAGCACATCGATGCAATAATACTTGGGTATGAGGCACATCAAATTATTTTGGGATCGGAACCAAAAGTCCTGGGACATACGTTTTTATTTCTGAATTTTAGCAATTAAAAATAATTACGGGAGCAATGGCACAGGATTATATACACTTTTGGGAACCACTACACGTATATGTACATGCACCTTTGTATCTCCACTACCAACACACAACTTTGGATTCGTTATTTATATATACTTTACCATTTCCACAACTGATATACAGTTCTCTATGTCACCCTATCTTGGTGCTTCTCAACTGGTGGTCAATGGACCATTGGTGGTCCGTGGTCACTTTTTTGGTGGTCCACAGGAATAATGTCCAAAGTCGCACAGTGTGAGCAGGCGTCAACGTCCGGTTATTTTAAGGCGTGTTCACAAACATGCGGCGCGTCATCCATAGTGTTGCCAGTAACTTCCGTCTTGAGGGTTGCGCTGCATACCATAATTCAACAATGTGTTATTTGTTTCAAAGTCTTGGGGAATGACTCAATGAAGCTGGCTAAGCTAAAACTCCATCTCAAGAAGTGTCACCACAACTTGTTGCAAAACGATGAAGATTATTTTGAGCTGCAGTGATCAGCTCTGAAGTGGTAGCTCCTTGACTTTTCAGGCACATTCTATGAAAAGACAAGCGATGCCGTGCGCGCTTCCTACATTGTTGCATACAAAGTTGCACAGGCCAAGAAGCCTCATACCATTGTTGGGCAACTTGTGCGCCCGTGTGCTAAAGAGATGGTGTGGCTTGTTTTTGGTGAGGAAGCAGCAAGGAAGCTGAACGATATATATCTGCCTCTAATGGCACAGTATCGAGACGTACATGAGATATCACAGAACATCAGTGATCAAGTTGTGGATGAAATAAAGAAGTTTCCATTGTTTGCCATACAATTGGATGAATCGACTGACGTCGCATTGTGCTCTCAGCTATTGGTGGTCGCACGATATATAGTTGAGGGAGACTACAAAGACAAGTTGATTTTTTTGTAAGACTTGCTAACCACCACAAAGGCTCAAGATGTGATGGAAATTGTTCACAATTTCTTTGAAGTACATGATCTGGATTGGGTAAATCTTGTGGGTGTCACCACTGATGGTGCATCTGTCATGTTGGGCTCAAGATCGGGCTTCCAACCAAACATTGGTGAAACAGCATGCTCCAATGGTAACCGTAGTTTATTGCTTCATTCATTGGGAAGCTTTAGAATCAAAAACATTGCCTGATCAACTGAACGCCTTTTTCAAAGGGTTGGTGAAGGTGGTGAATTACATCAATCAGGTTGTTCAAACGATTTTGCCTGGACATAGGTTCCGACTTTGATGTATTGCTGTTCTACACTCCTATATGGTGGTTGTCAGCAGGGAACGTACTCAACCGAGTTTTTCAATTGAGAGAGAGGAGTTGGATTTATTTGTCCAGGCTCAAGGGAAAGAGGAATTCCGAGATGTGCTGACAGTCAAACTTAGAACTTGCATATCTTGTCTATTTTTGAAATCTTGAACAAACTGAATCTTCAGCTGCAAGGGAAAAGGTCAAACCTGTTCTCTCACCAAAGCATCATCAAGGCTTTTCTTGACAAATTGGAACTATGGATCGTAAGAGTTGAAGGCAATAATTTGGTTCAATTTCCAAATGTGGATGCCATGCTCAGGGAAAAGAAAGCCATTCAGACACAAATTCTCGATCATTTATGGAAGCTACGGGACGAATTCCAACGATGCTTTCCGAAGGTGGACCGGACAAGCGATGGGTTATCTTTCATCAGGAATCTATTCACAACAGCTGTTAATAGTATTGCAGAGGATCTGCAAGAGGAATTCTTGGATGTGAAAAATGATTTTGCGGCTCAAGAAGTGTTCCAGCAGTGGACCATGGAGAAATTTTGGGTCAGCGTGATCGGGAGTTACCCCAATCTGTCAGCACACACAGTCAGATTTATTTTGCCATTTGCATCAACTTGTGTGTGCGAGACTGGATTTTCATGTTTGTTGCACATCACGTCCAAACAGAGGAATTGGCTTGCAGTGGAAAGTGATCTTCGTTGTGCATTATCAAGTTCCACTCCAAACATTGAAAAGCTTGTCAGTGAGAAGAGAATCCAAAAAGCTGTAAGTAAGAATACATTTCAAACCAAAATGTTTGTTGTCTACTCTTTTTTTTTTTATAATGTCTCCAGAAGGAGGGGTCCAGGAATAATTTTGATTGGCCTGGTGGTCCGTGAACTGAACTGAGTTGAGAACCAGTGTTCAATCTAACATGTTTCATTCGTTCTTCATGCATGTTGTTCGTATCCTTTATAACATCCTTAAAACAGTAAGTTTCCTGTTTGGAATGATTTTCAAATCCTCTCTGCACATACGCGGTTGAGCCGAATTCAAGTCCAAAGTACGGCAAAAACAACAAACTTCTCTTCCTATTCATGTTCCGATTTGTATTCAAAATATAACATTCAATTTAAATAAGTTGTTCCTCGATCATAAACTGACGATCATAAATATGGACATGAACCAATTGTTTCACCCCGCTTTTCACTTCATGTGTGTGGGGTAATGACTGACTGAACTGTAAACTGAGGATTAGGTGCAACTGACTTAGCCTCATGGAAGAACTTCCTGATAAACAGTATTGTGAGTTTTCTTTTCATTACAATGTATAAAAAGTCCTTTGGGGCTTCCCACTCTGCTTGTCACCACTTACAGCTGGCCATGTATAAATGTGAGCTCTTGAAGACTTAAGCCGACAACATTGAGGCTTTGCGTTTCGGACTTGTCGATGGTCATGCAGAAGCAGACTCTAACTGGAAACTGAATTCGCCAAAAGTGAAAAGGCCAGCTTGTGTCTGATGGGAGATCGGTATCCTTGGGATCATAGATTGCTCTCCAGTTGGTCCAATGATGATGGTAACATTTTGGCAATTCGGCAGCAACTGTTTGATGATTACTCGAGTTACGCTGCAAAGCTTTGGTGGGTCGAGGTTGTGTAAGAGCATCACTGGCAATCCTAATTTCAGGAGTAGGTGGTGAGGTGGCATGCCTGAGGGCTCCAGGCTGTTCTGGAACTGTGGGGTATTTAACTGGTTCTTCGACACTCCTGACTTTGTCCACTGATTTGTAGGAAGTGGCCTCCCCTGGGAAGCTTTGGATGAATTCCCAGTTGATTGTTTTTTTTCTGATTCATTGTGTGGAGCAAGGATTGCATGCTCACACAGCCACTCCATGCCTTTGTAGTATTGCAGTACATTTTGGTACACCTTATTGATTGTGGAGATATTTGAATGAAGATACCATGGTCCCAATTTCTATGGTATACTTATGAAACAACCATCACCAACATGAGGCACATGGCCATCTCCACTCCTCAAGAGCAGCTTTGCAAATTGACCTGTATTGTGATCATGTCGAAGGAAGGATCGTATGTTTGTCATTTTTTTTCCAATTTTTCCTCCTTGTAGTTTCCTTATCCTTGCATGTGTGCTTTGCATCCTATTGTCTGTTCCAACCTGATCCGTCCAGTGTGCTAGCTCTTCCATGAGCCTCGAGTATGTATCCAAAAAATAATAAGTTTGAGCCCCGTTGAAATGAACAAGCACACACACACGCACACACACCCTCTTATGGACAGACCGTCACTGCTCCTATGGTTAGCAGTGAGTGTCACGGAAGCAGTGAGGGAAAGAGAGTGGCATTTCTATATGAGGGAGAATTGCATGCTCAGCCGGCGGGTAACCCAGATAGCAGAGCACTGGAACAGTTCACCAGAGGACTTGAGTTAGGTTCCCGGTCTGGGTGCGTAATTTTCCCCCATATGCATATTATATTGTTGCAGATCCGGGGTTCGAGGCTTGCCACGAGGGAAAGCACTCGGGACCCTCCCAAATGCCCGGTCTTGAGGCCGCCGGGTACGGATAACTCCACACGCCGGCGAGTTGCTAAGCAAGCACGGATGCCAATTTGTACTGCCAATCCTGGCAGAGTGACCGTATTTCGTGTGTTACCGTTTCAGGTGGATTGACTACATCAAGCGAGTTTTGTGCCCTCGATGCGTACTTGTATTAAATTTTCCGTATCAGGTGCAGCTGTGCTAAGCTGCCAAGTACGCACTGCCTAATAATAGCAAATTAGTGAGGCAGAACTTCCCGGCTAACCTGCGTGTGAACTACACTGGAACAATAGAGGAAAAGATAGAAAGAGTTGGGTAAATTTATAATATAAGCAATGTATTTATAATTAAGGTGAGGAAAGGGCATGTGGCAAAATATAAGGTTTTCATACAAACCATATGTGCAGCAAGAGAAAGCAAGTATTTGTGAGGTGTGGCAAAGGAAAATAAGAGTTACATACAAAAGTGGACATAGGGCAGAGGCAGAGTTAACCCAATCTAATACTTCTACAATCTTATCTTGTACTAGGACAAGCACCATCAGATTAATTCCTGCCAAAATTAGAGCAACATGAAAGATAGAGACAATTAGAGGTGATTGCAACCTCTGATACCTGGCACGGCCAATGGGCACATGCTTCCCAGTCACTTAAGGCCCGGTCACACCTTGACGTTTTAGCCAACGTATGCCGATTTTTGAATTTTTTTTCTAAAACGCTGGCACACGTTGAATACGTTATGGGTAAGTTTTGATAACATTGAGAGCACGCTGAAAAACACTGCCATACGTCGTTGTACGCTGGCTTATAACGTTGTACTTTTTGGTTGTCCTCAAATTTTTTCATGCTTGAAATTTCACGACGTATGCCGCGTATGACTCACACGTTCCGCTACGCTGGCCACAAGTTTTATGCACGGTCTGCGATCGTTGACAGACGTCAACACATGCTACTTGTAAGTTAATCATAAGTTGAGACACGCCGTGGTAATGTTTAGCGTACCCGAAACTTATTTCTAACCTATGATTAACGTGTTGTTGGCACGTTACGCGATCGTTGCCACACGTCGACAGACGTTGCTTTTAAGTTACTCATAGGCTGAAAGACGTCGGTATAATGGATCGTCCTTGCGTCAGCGTCCACGGCCACGGCCAGGACACTTATTTGCAGCATTCTTCAAACTTCTCTTCGGCATGATGAGGATGTTCACACTTCGATGTCTAGCTTGGCTATGATTCCAATTGTCCATCGGCAGCGTCTATTTAAAATAGTCGAGTTTGAGCGTTTTAACACGTTCAGAAGAAACGCTTCAATTTTCCAAACCCCAGCGTCAAAAAATAAAGGCGAGTGACAGCAATTTAAATCGTTCATTATAAACAATGAAAATAGCTGAGTGGTACCGTTTAAAAGTCGTTGAGTGTAAAAAAAAAAAATCCAATTGTTGAGCGCAAGCGTCTACTTTCAATAGTGGAGATGCAGCCATTTAAATCGTTGAGTGGCAGCCTATGAATAGCAAACCCCACATCACCGGCAAAGATAAACTGCCACACGATATGGATAAGTTAGGCTATCGTTGGGCATAGTTTGTGAATGCCGGCTTCACGATAATTATTCGTTGGCATATCGTATCTATAAGTAATCAAAGCGCTCTATGCACATTATTAGTTCATTGTGCATTTGTCCAACCCGTTATGAATAGACCTAAATCGTAAAAACAAGCTATAGCTCATTGTTGAAAAAGCCCCATAAAAAATTAGCCGTGAAGAACTTCGAACAATGGTGAAAAGATGTCTCCTACCCGTGGACACGCGGACGCAAGGACGATCCATCATAACCCACACCCTGCCCCTCACACTCACCTACTACTGCCAACATGAACAAACTACAACGAATACTGATACTGATACTGATACTGTTACTGCTGACATGGACATCGACTCAAAAAGGACTCGAAAACATTGTTGGGTTCCCCTTTTATGAGCAGCATTTTTATATACCAATTCCCAAAACCGCTGGGAACACGTCTTTATATGGCAGTTGTAAACTAGAAACACGTTCATTTATTTTTTTTTGTCGACCGGAAGACGTCATTGGAATACGTCTACATACGTCAATGTGTGTTGGGACTACGTAAAGAATTGGTTCAAAGCACGTCAAACATAAGTTAGAAATAAGTTTCGCGTAAAAAAGACATTACCGCGACGTGTTTCGACTTATGAGTAGCTTATAAGGAGCCTTTGTGGACGTGTGTAAGCGTCCACATATCGTGTGTAAAACTTACCCCCATCGCATGCGGAACGTGTGTCATACGCCGAGTACGTCCAAAAATTTTGAACATGTTTAAAATTTCTTGACGTACTCTACTTACTACGACGTATGATAGCGTACTTTAGCGTTCTACTCACGTATACCAAACTTACTCATACCGTATTTGACGTGCCACAACGTTTTAGACACATTTTTCTTAGGTCGGCATACGCTGGCAAGATCGCCAAGGTGTGACCGCGATGTTGTCACTTCCATTTCTACGGCAGTTATGATTCGAATCGTTGTGCATCAGCCTTTTAATAGGCTACGTCACGACATCGTCGGCGATGCGTGCAACGCGCTATGCCTAAGTTAGACTATCGTTGGGCATAGGTTGTGTATGCTGACAACAGGTTCAGCATTCGTTGGTATAAGTTATCTATAACACAACGAAACGTTCTGTGTCCGTTACCAATGCGTTATACATAAGACCAAGTCGCTATGAATACGTCCGAATCTTTAAAAAAAAACATTAAAAGTTCAACGTAAGCCAGCGTTTTACATACATTTTAATACGTTGCCATCGCTGGCTAAAACGTCAAGGTGTTACCGGGCCTTTAGGAAGGGGAGGAGGACAGAAAACTGGGGGTGTCTAAATTGTGTGAGTGAGGAGGTGCAAATGAGATGCAATGAGGTGCAGAGAAAGGAAAAAATGAGAAGAGGTGCACATCTTTAGGGTTGCTCTTTGAGCTCTTGTGCATCCACAGCAGACAAGACAGAACGTGTAAGAGGATAGCTTAACAATGACATGTGAGAAGGTCTGTAAATGGAAATGCTAACGGTAGGATATCTATGATCAGTCTGGCATTCCGTTTGCTCGCCCACCCAGTGCTCTGCTCCACCTACTCCGTTCCACCTTCCTCCTCATGCCGCTTATGAAGCCAGAACTCTTATCCTTGCTCAGCACACAGCACTCACACTTCATCAACTATTCAGCACACAGCAACTACTCAGCAATTACTACTCTATGACGCACTGAGTGACTCTTCTACAAACTCGGTGACTCTTCAGCTTGGTTATTTTATCGATGATTGGCGAGGGAGGAGCCCAAAGTCGGACCAGGACAGTCGGTAGGTGTTTTCCATGCCACCATTGGTGTACAAACGCTTTCCCAAGAAGTAGCCCCACCCTTGCGAGGCTCTGAAGCTGAAAATTGTCTCATTCGCCCCCAAACTCAGCCACATGATGGATCTCCGAGAATAACATGGGGCACAGGTTTCTGGGAGCACTTTTTAACCATGAAAGTGTGATGGATACCAAATGGGGGTCATGATTGAGCAGAGTGCCAAGGTCATCCAGGTGACATTGAACAGATTCCAGTGCATTATTGGGCTTTGAGATATATGCCAAAACGTTCTGAACACAAGCCTCTGTTATGGTAGGCAGCGTCCATGGTTCCCAAATATCCTCAAAGGACAGTGGTAGGCGTCCGGGGTGCAGACTGTGGTTGCAGCATTTATAGTGGTTGTGGCGAGGTGGGTGAGCATAGGTTATTGTGGGGATTTTTAGGAAGGTGTTGTGGTGGCCATATCAAGGGTGTAGTGTTGTCGTTTGAGTACGGAGAAGGTTGAAACGAAGTGTCCATTGGGGAATGGCACACGGTTTGAATTGGGTTTTGGCGGCATATGCTAATGAAGCTGTCTGTTAACGTGGTGCATGCTTCTGTGAAGGAGAGGTCGTGTATGCGAAATAGAGTATATAAAATAGATAAAGGAATAGAGAATGGAATTAAAGACCTCCCCGAAAGCCCTCACAACATATTTGGTCCCATATACCCAGAACGCACGTGGTGCGATCGGTGGGTAAATCGAAATATTTGGAGCGTGTCAATTCGGGAGCTGAGCGGGAAATATGTGGAGCGAAATCGAATCAATTCGTCCTTGTCACACACCTAACCTGTCCACAAAGTTTCTTCCAAACCTGTGCATAACTTTTTGCGATATGCTACTCACAGACAGAAGACAGATAGACAAACAGGGGTAAAACATAACCACCGTCCACCTTCGGTAGCGGAGCTAATTATGCATTTAATCTGTATTTCAAGTTTTAAAAATTAAGATGGTAGCAAGTGTGATAACAAATTTGGTGAAACAGTGACTAAATAATAATAAAAAATAGATGATTGCCTGTCATAGTTATTGATAAACTTGGTAGTAAAGAAAATTCTAGGTCAAATCTGAACTGCCAATCTAAAAATGACTGACTTGAGATGCATCGAAACCCTTGACACAATTTTTTTTAAAAATAAAAATATGAGATGGAGAAAAATTATGATTTGAAGGAATTTTAAACAATATTTCTCCTCTCTCAATCTCTTCCTTCTTGCTAAGCATTTCTTACCTGGTTAATATTCCAACAGAGTATACACTTGCATGCCAAGCATGTGAAGAAAGCCCCTGAATACCAAACTCAGTTCCTGTTGTTTACCAACCTCAATACTTGACCCATAGCTCTCAAATCTGCTGGTCTGAAGCACATCAACTCAGTCACAGTCCATCCTTTGTACTTGCCTTAGTGCTGTTCTTGTTTCCAGGGATGGGCTTACACAGATATTTGAGCCTCGTTTCAAAGGCACGTGAGTAATGGATGCCAAACAAAGCACATCGTGAATTTTGGGCGAAATTAAATACAAGTGCATAAAAAGAGATATATTAAACTGAAAAGTCATTGAAAAGACAATATGAAAGTACATCCAATGGTGTCGTAACATCTAAAGGTGTCTATTTTCCTGTTAGGCAGAATGAAGCTGCAATGAAATGCAGGTTATTTGTGAGACTCGTTTCTGATGCCAACCAGATTGTTTTACAAAGTTTGTTTAAAAAAAAAAAAAAACAACTTTCGACCAATTTCCAGACATTGCCTTTCCTATTCTCTGAATCCTGCCTGAGTTGATATACATGCAGCAGATACTGTGCTGTTAATCCCTGACACGGTTAAAGTTTCAGGCAAGGCTGAAATAACAAACATGCCCGGATATCTGTCTCGCTCACTGGGCCGAAACCGTAACAATGAACACACGTGTCAGCAGCACTCTCAACGGCACAGTGCCAACAAGGGCTTTCAGGCAAGTAAACAGGCCAGACTTGTAGACTGATCATTCATTGATTGTTCTTCTTGAAAGTCAGAAATTTGTCAGTCAATTCCATATTCAAAACCAATCAGGATTTCTTCAGTGCAAACGCACAAGACAATGGTTCCTTAGAGACAAGGAGTCAAAAACAAAAATTCCCTTATATGTGTAGATGTACATTTCCAATTGCCTTGAGGAAATGCTACAGGCTGTTGGTGGAACTTTAAATCCATCATGTTTTTGCAATTTCTTATTTTAAAAATGCTTTGGACCCTGGGGATTCAAGGGACATTACTGATGAAAAAAAAAGGACTTCGTAGCCGAATGACTAAATGAACTGTGAATGAACTTGATGAAAACAGTTCTTAAATTTGCCAATGATTAAGAGACTGGAGCTAAAATAAATAGAATAAAATCAGTGTGGTTGTTGGAGGAGAATTTGCTCGCTAGGACATGGGAAATAAATCTTAATCTTTAAACGAAATGTTTTTTGAGCCAAAAGCAAGAATAAGAGTAATAGGAATTTTTTTAAGCTTAGCGATGTGGCTTGTGTGAGAAACATTCAGAACGAATGGTGGGTAAATAAAAAAGAAGCAATTAGCAGATTGAAAGCCAAAACTTAACAATGCAAACACCGTGTCATTACACTGGACAACAAAGATCTTACTACTGGGGTGGAAACATATTTTATAGACTAAATCGAGTATGCTGATTCTGAATCTGAAGTCAGAATTTTCTCAGCACGTCAGGAGTTTGAGTTTATACATATGGTCCAATTACAGTCGCTTGCCCTGGTGGGTGATTCGCTAAGAATAACCATCTGTCCATCCGAGTGATCATAAATTAATATTTTTTGAATTTTTGGTTTCAATTATAGCAATACAACTGCTGTAGAATATTATTTCTCATAAAAAAAAGAACTTTAGTATGCATTTTAAATTATTAAAAATGGATCAAAACTGACCAAGCTGACCAAGCCCCAGATTCGAGAACTGATGTGTGATCCCGAGTTCAAAAATAAACTGAACCCACTTGAGCTTGCAGCATGGGAAGCATTTGTGTTGGTTGTGCAGAAATTTCTTGGGAACCATAGAGTTGAACAGTATGTGGAATTAGTGGAAACATGCTAAAGACCTATCAGCAAATTGACTATAGGATGTCTCTTAAAATGCACTTCTTGCATTCTCATCTTGATTTCTTCCCACCTAATCTGGGTGAGGTAAGCGATGAGCATGGTGTAAGGTTCCACCAAGACATTGTGGTCATAGAAACTAGGTATCAAGGTTGGTTCAACCCAAACATGATGGGTGATTACTGCTGGTTCCTACAACGCAAGACCAATTCCACACATAAGCGCAAGAGCAAGTGTCTCACACACTTCTGAACATGTCTGAACAGTGTCTCCGCTGACTATATTGAAAGTAAGAGTGTAAACTTGAAGTGTTTTTTTCGGAATCCCTCACAATGGGCCAGATTTCCCTCTCAAGTTTACATCCTTCCTAAGATTACCATGTTTTCATGTTTTATTAGCTTCTTTTTTTGCAACTTGTTTATGTTTTTGGTTTGTATACTACACATTATACACGGTGATCAATCAATGTTATCTAAACATGACGTGAAAGTAATTACTAAGCACTGATATTGGATGGGCAATGCGGTGATCTTCAATAAAGCCTCTAATATAGCATGCTGGGTATAATTAATACATATTTTTGCAAACCTGACGTGCTGGATAAATTCTGACTACGGATTTGAAATCAGCGGCCCAGATGTAGCCAAGAACACCTGCATTTCCCTTAGTCGCAGACAAAAAGTTTTTTTTTTTGTTGGCCAGTATTATATCATCAGAACTGGTTTGGATTATCAAGGGCAGGTTTGGTCATCAATTATAATGCTCAGTATAAAGTTTCTTGGCTGGTTTTGGGATTTGGAGACTTTGGTTTTAAAGAAGCATGATACGGTATATGAAGATTGATCAGTAAGTCTGTAACCCAATTCAGAAATGGAAATAAAAGAAGTGTGATCGTTCAATCAAAGGATTAATTGTTCCAAAAGGACTATGTAGAACAGTGGTGGACAATCTAAGCTAACAGAGGGCCTCAGGTCTGGCCCTCAAACAACTCCAATGGCCGCAAGACCCTCTACCCCTAAAATTGTGCATTTTAACTGAAAAACAGCTACATTTTTGTGTTGGTACACGACAGGGAAATTATCTTAAAAAAATACATTAGAGGTTTAAACACATCAATACAAAATAATAAAGCATTTAAAGTCATAAATATGCTCCCCATTTTGTGGTAAGGATTGAAAAAAATTATTTGGATTTTGTGTTGTTTCAGAGGAGTGGGGTGACAGATATTGATGGACCATTCAATGACATTTTGGTGTGTCATGACCTGGAGAGACATGCTTGTGGTGCATGTGCATCCCACCAATTTGGGAAGAACTAGCAAATACCACCCATCTCTTTGCTGATGGGAATATTAGGAGAGAGAGAGGGAGAGACAGACAGACAGACAGACAGACAGACAGACAGACAGACAGACAGACGGACTTGAGGGATATTGGGGGAAAAGGGGGAGAGAGGGAGTGAGATTGGGGGGGGGAGGGAGAGAGAGGCATCACAAGTCGCAAGTTGGCATTTGCAGTTTCGCCACGTGTGCCCATTCACAAACCTTCCTTCGTTATTTTTATTTTTATTTTTGTATGGCAAATCTTCCTGGGAGTTCCCTGAATCCAGTTCATTTTATTCCTTGAAATCCATTCATCCCGTCTCAAGTTATAACATGACAAACAAACAGACAGACAGACACGGCTGCTTTTATAATATAGATTACAAAAAATAAATTTTAAAATAAACAAATGAAAATGCAATTATTTCCCAACTGGAAAATGATAAAACATTCATTAAATTTCACTGCAGGTTTACAAATCTAGCAATTACATATACAATGCAACGAGCACGTCTCCAGGCATTTATAAGCAATGCAATGTTCATAGCTATGATGAACAAGAATTCGATAATATGAATGAGGAAAGTGAAAAAAAAAGACTATCGTTAGGAAATCGTTGCGGCCTGTTCCAAGCCAAGTCAAGGTTGAGCAGGCCAAAAAACATGGCGACTTCAGACCCCAGTGAGGTTACCCTGGAAACGCCTTAAGACCCCAGAGAGCGAGGTGGCCGAGGATCGCCTGGTGAAGGATATAATTAAACAAGGCCGTTAATTATCTTCAAAAAGAGTGTTTTAATGAATCCAAACACCAAATTTTCACTCCTGCACTTCTATTCCATGGAGTTATCTTAGTATGCATGCAAAATTTCAGGCTGCTAGGTTTTATGGTTTTGGAGTTATGATCAGTGTATTATGTGGCGGATGTATGTGCTCTAATGAGTGCCCGACTAGTTGTGAATGTTTTGTTCCTCCTGGATAGGCAGTCATACTTGTAAGCTTTAGCCTCGATCTGTTCAGCCATTTCAGAGAAGAAGATTTTTGAAGGTTTTTAAAAAAAATACAAAAAAAACAATATGGCTGCCAAGCCACATGACTGATGACATCATATTTACCTCTGCGACTGAAGGTGAAGGAGGGTATGTTTTCACCCCTCTGTCTGTTTGTCTGTGTGCAGGATATTTCAAAAAGTTGTGGACGGATCCAAATGAAATTTGGTGGTCAGGTTGAATGTGTGACAAGGACGAACCGATTAGATTTTGGTGAAGATGACAATCCGGATCTGGGTCCGAGAATTTAAGTGATTTTTCATCATTGAGCGATAGGGCCAAAAACGACATATAGCATGATATCTCAAAAAGTTGTGGACAGATTCGGACAAACTTTGGTGGATACGTTGGGTGTGTGACAAGGAAGAATTGATTCAATTTTGGTGAAGATCAGAAACTGGATCTGATAATTACCCTCACCGAAGGAGTGCATATTGCATTTGGGTTGATTTGTCTGTTTGTCTGTTTGTTTGTTTGTTTGTGTTTGTTTATCTGTTTGTTTGTCAGTTTTTCCGCACAGATCTTTCATGTTTTTCTCTGCAACCACTTGTCCGATTGAGAAGAAATTTTCACCATGAGTGCGACTGCTCATTTGGAATGTTTTACTGATAATTTTGACATGACAGGTCACATTGTGTGGCAGCCATATTGGAAAAACGGAAAAACTTTGGACCTCTCTGAAACCGCTCAATGGAAAAAATTGAAACTTGGCACATGTGAAGTAATCCCCATGGGAAACAAGTATGATTTTTTTGGTGATGTCATTGGTGCCTTCATTATGACATCATAACTGCACATGTAGAATGCCACATGCGATCAGTATGAAATTTTTTGAGGGTCGTCTAGGGATAAAACGGTACACAGAAATGTTTTGGATGATGTCATCGGTCACGTGATTCAGCAGCCATATTGGTTTTTTCCTTCTAAAAAAAATCCTTCAAAAATCTTCTTCGCTGAAATTGCGAACAGATTGAGGTGAAACTTTACACATTTGACCGCCTGTCCATGCGGAACAAAAGATTCACACATATGATGTCATAGGTCACATGGTTTGGCAGCCATAAAAAATACACCACTCAACAGAAGTCCTGGTGAGGGTTTGCAATCCCTCATTGCTCTTTTTTAAATTTAAAGATTTCGTAAGTATATTGATGACTTCCTTCCTCTGTTTGTGTGTTTCTGTGTTTGTGTTTGTTTGTAGGCACGATAACTCGAACTGAAGAAGCTACCAATTTCAAATTACACCATGTGATTCAGGAGGGTAATTGCTAGCGCTGATTAAATTTTGGTCAAAATCGGTTAAAGGTCAAGGTCACAGTGAGGTCAAACATCCAAAAGAAAGTTATAACTCGAACGAAGAAGGTACCAATGTCAAATTACACCACGTGATTCAGGAGGGTGATGGCTCGCGCTGATTAGATTTTGATCAAAATCGGTCAAAGGTCAAGGTCACAGTGAGGTCAAACATTCGATTTTTGATGGTTTGGTACAGAATCATCGTAGAAACTTCTGGTTTGCGTCGCTACCTTCTCTAGAGACAGCTTTTATTAGACAAGGTCAGAGGTCAAATTGACGATTTCGTAAGTACCAGTCTATGACTGCTTGTTTTTCTGTTGACCAATATATCCCAAGATGACCCTCAAAAATTTTCCTACTGATCGGATATAGCATTCTATGTCTGCAATAATGATGTCATAACGAAGACAACGATGACATCATAAAAACTAGAGGGGCATTCTTTGACGTCACATCATCACCAGATATGCCTCCACCCACATTATTACATCATGTTACATTCTTGTACCAAGTTTGATTTAAGTCCCTGAACCCAGATTCAAAATATTAAATACTTTTGCCTGTCAGACCATGCTATGATCATGTTGAAATTTAAAACATATATTTCCCATGAGTACAAGATCATAACTGTGACGTTTCACGTCGACTGCTGAAGTGGTTGAAGCGAAATTATTTTAAAAATATTTTTGTTCAAAGCAACATCGCTACCAGACCATGTGACCTATTAGTTATTTGTGAATACCCTGGTATCCATAAGGTTTGGGGAACAAGTGAGTAAAGTTTCCCCGCAATCTATCAGGCCATTCTGTAGAAGATATATATATATATATATATATATATATATATATATATATATATATATATATATATATATATATATATATATATATATTTTAATTTTAGGGTAAATCTATTATGGCTGTCAAACACATGTGACCTATGATGTCATAGTGAGAGAACTTTTTAGATCCTCGTGGAGGATCTCTAAATTTTATTCACGTTGTTGTTCTTCATCTTCTTCTTGTGGACTTTTTTGTTTCACAGCCTACAGTTTTCATCAAAACATCCTGAAACTTGGCAAATATATTAGTCCGGGAGCCAACCGATCAAAATTAAAAAAAAATTGCCCGGTCTGCTATAAAATTTTTGTGTTGATTTTCATAAAGAGACACCCTTTGAGTATATGAAAACCAATGTTGGCAATGGTGAAACTCTTGCGCAACAACACAGTCAACACTTTTGCGAGCCCCCTCTGATAACAAAATGTTGGCAAAAGCGAAGACGGATTTCTTGGGTCAAAACTAAGATCCAGGCTTTCGGTGACATCTTGGATGCTGCTGTCCTGTCTGTGTCTGTTTGTGGTGAGGATGTTGAGGTCGTGGAGAGATTCACTTACCTTGGCAGTGATATTCATGTCTCCGCAGGTTGTGAGCCGGAGGTCAATAGACGTCTGGGTCGGGCCTGGGGAGTCATGGATTCACTGGATCATGGGGTGTGGCGCTGCCGGTACCTGTGCGGGAGGACGAAAGTCCGAGTCTTCAGGTCCTTGGTACTTCCAGTCTTGCTCTATGGGTGCGAGACTTGGACTTTGACCAAGGATCTGAGACGGAGACTTAATTCCTTTGGTACCAGGTCTCTTCGGAGAATCCTTGGCTATCGCTGGTCGGATTTTGTGTCCAACGAGCAGTTGCTGAGAGAGACTCGGATGAGATTTGTTACCTGCATAGTCCGTGAGCGTCAGCTGCGGCTGTATGGACATGTGGCTCGTTTTCCTGACGCTGATCCTGCTCACCAGATTCTCTCAGCGAGGGAGTCTCATGAGTGGAGGAGGCCAGTGGGCCGACCACGTGCCTCATGGTTGCAGCAGGTTGACCATCATCTCAAGGAGATGGGGATGGGCCTGGCATCTGCCTGGGGGATGGCCAGACGGAGGCCCCTGGAGTACCGGCAGAAAGTGGACGCAGCGACGTGCTGTTCTGGCACATGCTCCCATACCTGACCTGACCTCTTCTTTTCCCCTTCTGAATGGGTAGCTCACTGTGTCACATCCACACAACACATATGTGCACAGAAGTGTAGCTGCGACATCAAGAGGATTTTCTGGTACTTCTTGCTCAACACTTCTACCAGCTCATGAATAGGTAGGTATTGATTCTGCCGTTGTATCCAGAGTTCTTGCAATGTGTTCAAGCAGCAGAAGTGATATATACACAGCATAATTATGTCTGTATCTGTTGCATGCACAACAGCTCGATGGTGATCAAGATATTCCACACAATACGCAAGATGAGCAATAATCCTTGTGTCTGCCTCTTCATGTTCTTCACAAGGTAAGTCCAGAACTGAACTTGATGCTGATGTGATGGAAAGAGTGTGACCTTTGTTTTCCATCATACCACCAAGAATGATGGTCACTCCATCCGGAATAGCTTCAGGACTCTCACAAAGGGAAGTGCCAATGAAGTTCTGAAGATTTCCTTTATTTCTTGGATTCTTCATGAGTAAATTCCAGTCCGGAATTTCTAGACTCTTGGATGGTGAGAATTGTCTTGCCTGGTCTGTCTGGTTTCTCCTCTGCTGCTCATCACCCTTCAAAGTATGGCTATCATCAAAATCATACTGATCACCAATGATGTTGACACAGTTGCACATTTCAGGTTTCAACTGCAGGATACACCTGCTTGCGAAGATACAGCTGGGGAAGTTCACCAAATGTTTTTGCACCCATTTTTTGGTATTTATTTACAAATGCCATTGTGTCTGTGTATAGGTCACTCTGTGGTCACCAGATAAACTGTGTATAGGTCACTCTGTGGTAATGATGGCAGCTGTAAAACAACATCCTGCTCAGCTTCAGCAATTAGCACTGCCACGAAATCAGACTTGTTGCCTTTGCGCATTACAAACTCCTGTGCTAAGCGTGGATCAACCTCAAACAGGGATGATGGATAGTCTGTCCACTCATGGGAAAATGCAATCTGTCTTGTGACTGGGTCGGCATCTCGATAGAAACACAGCACACGTGTAGTTGCAGTCTCATCTTGATAGATCCTGATTAAACTCTGTTTCCTTGATGGTTTTGATTTCTTCTGTGAGGAGAAAGTTACCAGCTTCAGTGGTTCAATCTTAATAGAGACCACCTCTTCTGCTTTCATAATGGCTTCCATGCCCTTAGCTTGAGCATGGACCAAGTCTTTTGAAGCAGCCTTCTCACCAGTTGCTCTATTGAGCAGAACCACTTGGTTGTTACACTGGAATGGGTTTATCATCTGCTGGCATATCACTTTCTTGATCTCCTCAACATGCATATGTTCTTCTGTTGCCTGCTTCTGTGTTTCTCCATGATGAGTAGATTCCTGTTGGCCTAGATTAGCCATAGACTTTATGTTCTCTGATACAGCTGTGAGAAATGGTGCTGTTTTCACATATTTATCTCGAGCAGCTGGTGCCTGAGATATGCCTTTGAACAGAGATGTCTTCCCTTCATTGTTGTATGTCTGCTCCAGGGCCATGTCACTCCAAACACCATTGAATTTTCCTTTGGAAGAGTGAACTGTGAAGTACCCAACCTGGATCCAGCAAACCTTAACCGAACTGTGTTCAATAGAGTAAGAGGATTTTGTGGGTAGGGGGAACTTTGGTTGACAAAAATGTTAATTTTCTCTTTAAAAATTGATAGAACTCAATCAAATTTGTTGTTTTAATTAGCCATGGATACCATGTTCATATCACATTAAGAGAAATTAGTATTCTAATGCAGCATCTGCCTATGATAAGAAAAGTTCTAAAGGCCATCTTCAAAAAACGTTATTTTTAAGGCATTTTTCACAAAATTATGTACTTTTACGAGGTTTACTTTCACAAAGGCAATTTTTTTTGTCATTTTACAATGCACTGATTGAATTCTTACATTTAGTTCACATTTATTTTTCATGAATGTGATTTTTTAATTTTTTTAGAAATTTTATTGACAATTGCTGTTTTATCAAATTTTTCAAATCTTCCTCAAACAAAAACGGCCGCCAAAATTTTTCGCAAGAGCTTATGAATTGCCAACATTGGTTTTCATGAACTGCAAACATATATCTAAACATCCTGGGGGTGTAAAATTTTATAGCAGAGGCTGTAAGGTCCAACCCTAAAACAGCCTCGTACACAGGTTGGCTCCCGGACTATATGTAAAAATACCCTGCGCAGAGAGTAACCATCTCTGATTTTGAAAAATTCTCCTAGAAAAAAGTTATGACGTCAAAATATCTCCGCTAATGGAAATCACCTAAAAATTATCTCCGAAACTAGGCAAGCTTTTTGAATTCTGTTTGCGGAAATCGAACAGGGCATTAGCAGAGATGAATTACCGCACATATGATGCATCACTATGACGTCATATCAATTTTTATAATGTCATTCCTATTTTTTGACATTTTTTTGTTTCACAACCCAGAGTTTTCATCGGATCTTCGTGAAACTTGCCATGTATATGCAGAAAGCCCACGCGCAGGCAGTAACCATCTCAGATTTTGGAAATTCTTCCTAGAAAAAAAGTTGACATAATATCGCCGCTACTGGAAATCGCCTGTACCATTATCTCCGAAACTAGGCAAGCTGTTTGAATTTTGTTTGAGGGAATAAAACCAGGCATTAGCACAGATAAGTTATCGCAAACCTGATACATCACAATGACGTCATATTCGTTTTTATGACGTCATCATTAAGAGGAGGAGGATCTTAGCTCATTTGAGCTTGTTGGTCCTCATGGAGAGTTGATCATAAGTCGATGATAAATGGGGCTTCTGGGACACCCATTCAAATGAATGGGGAAAAGGGAAAAACTTTCTGACTCAAGCCCCAAAAGCCCAAAATAGGAGACTGATTTTCTCCCCAACTATCCCCTTCCCTCCCATACAAGCAACAGCTCAAAATAGGAGACTGATTTTCTTCCCACCTATCCCCTTCCCTACCATACAAGCAAATGTAAAATTGAGACTATGAAAGATTGAGACTTACTGATGAAAGCACTTCTTCCCCCCAACATAATAACAGTCCTTTTATATTTTCATTCCACTCAAAGAGTGAACCAACGAATATTTGCCCATGTTCTATTTTAGGGAATAACTTAATTTTCTTATAACATTCATTTCCATCGAGTATATTCACAAAGAATAACTTGGAACTTGGTTCTTGGTTTAAGTGTCTTTGTTGAGCAGAAATGAAATGATAAACTTCTCTTAATGCTCTTATTTGACCACCTCCTGAGCCACATATCATTTTGAGATTGTAGTAAATTATTTTTCCATTGTTCAATTGATAACCATCAAAGTTGTCAGTCCATTCAAGGATACTTATTTTTTTTTTCTTTACATCCTCCAACTTATTTGTAATTAAATTTATCCGCTTTTTTGTTTTATCTACTTTTACCCCGGTTATTTCTTCAATAAGAATTATTTGATATTTCTCACATTCTTTATGTTTCCCATTTAAATACCAAGGCTGATTACATCTCCACTCTTTGCTTTGGTTATTGCTTGGTTCTATCATTTATAAATCAGTAAAAAGACGGCAGTAGCCTTTTAAAATTCCCAACCCAATGTCGTAACACTTGAACTTATAACCATATTGGAGACTATTGATTCCATTCTCTAAAATATATATTTTATCTTCAAAAGCTCCTAATGGTTTCTTATTTATCTCGTCTGTATATATTTGATGTTTATAACTTCTCATTGTATTCATTTTTCTGTACTCTTCCTTCTTTAAGGTTAAACAGTTGTAATAATGGTTAAAGTTTATTCTTTCCTTGATTTATATTTTTCTTTATTCCCTTTAGCTTCTTATCACACCTTTCAATGTTATTATATCAATATACGTAAAAGCATAAGACTTTGATCTCAATCCTGTAAATTCACTCATGAGCTTCCCACCCAATTAATCTTTAAACTTACAAATAACCTTTTTATTCTTCATGAAAACAACACATCACCTGACTTATAATTACTTGTAACATATATATCAATATTATCAATCATATCCTCATATACATCACTTGACTTAATTTCTAATATAAAACTATCTGTATCCAAATATAACAGACACATTATCCTTATTCTTTGATTTTAAATTATTATAGTAATAGTCATACATTAATGACTTTGACAAGGCAAGAATTGTTGTTCCGATATAAATAGGTTTACCCATTTAAACACTCTCTTTTTTACAAATGAATAGCACAAAAGTTCTCTCAAAACACCTCCGCTCACTCAAAACTTGGTCTATTAATTAACTTTGAAGCCTGTTTCCAAGATGTAGCAAGTCTTATGTTTTGTCGATTCCTACCATTTTCCATAGTCTTTCCAAATACAGCATTATTCATTAATTTATAAAAGTCCTTCTCAAAATCTGTTTTTGCTTCTGTTCTCCTTTTTGTATTAAAATCAATATACTTCTTTAACCAATGACTGTTTAAATTTGAAAATCCTATGAATTTTCCTCACTCTCAACCCAACAGATAAATATTGTCTCAACTTCCTTTGATGCAAAACATAACTTTCTTTATCATTTAATGTCATAAGTAGTTTTTCTGTAGATTTACCTTTTATATTAAATGACTGTTGGTAATCACTTAACCATTCTTTTCTTGGACTTTCTTTACCAGGGGCATAAGGTAGGTGTTTATGTTTGTTATGAAGTTCTTCTGGATATATTAAATCAACCTCAAAATAATATCCAACTTCAGCCTCATCCAATTCTTTTTTAGAGGAGACAACAATATTTTGTAAAACTTTTTCATAATGTTTTTCTTTAACCCATTTAAGTTTTCCATAAGGTAAAGATTGAGACATAGCCCACCCAAACAAATTGTTAGCATCATAATACATCAGGTTAGAGTTGTCTTCATTCTTATTATAATCAGGAAGATATTTGTTATTTGCTTTAGCATATCTCTTGGAACATATTTGAGATATTCCTCCTCTTTTAGCCTTCTCTATCATTAAAAGCATATCTATATCAATGATTAATTCCAAATTCTGTTTTGTCATTTTTAACATAGCACTCAAAACCAAATCCAGGGCTGTTTCAGAGTGAGCGGGGTCTAATCCATAAGAATTTTTATTTTGACAGACTGTTCTAAAAGTTTCAAACACAGCCAATAACAATACATCAGTTGTAAGATATAAATCATGACATTCTCAAACATTCTTTATATTAAACTTCTCTCAAACCTTTTTAGCTTGTGTATAATCTCTATCGGAAATATGAGTTTTATTCAACTTGCTATAGAAACTTTCCCTTGAAGGAAGTTGTGTTTCTTTAAACTTCTCAAATGAATCCATGTTGTCTTACGGATATATTCCCTTTTATGATAAGAGATCAATCTCTTCTTGATTTGAGAAATGTGATTTAAGATTCGGTAAGTTTTTAATATTTGATGCTCAGTTAGATAATGGACTTGCCATAAATTTGTGTCAAGAAATCTGATATGGGTTATGGGGGATGTATGAATTGTTTTTGTGAATGAGATGTATTTTTGATCTGTGTTAGGAATGGTAGAAATATCTCCAGATGTCTTTGAAAGTTCAATTACAAATAACTGTGTCGTAGTGAGCGTTGCTGTGAAGAAAGACAGGAATAAAGTTTGGGGGCTTGTAATTAAGGTTACACCGGGAATGAGCTGGACCTCCATATTTTCCATTAAGATGACAATGATCCCTAACTTTTATTTCTCCCTCAATTTTCTCCTCACAAATATGACAGATTCTTTCTAAATTCCTTTTTCTCTCCCTTTGTTAATGACATTGGTTTATAGGTTTTAACTATTATTTCTCTTAGTCTAATGCAGTCTTTTTCCAATCGTCTTACAAACTCCTCTGAGGCATCTTCTCTTCTATAAAGTTCTAACTTGTTGTATTTATCACCAACAGATTATTTGATATAAAAGTACCCCCGAGAGGGAGTACCAGTCATCTCTGCCCGAGGTCGAAAGTAACTCTGTGCCAGACTCGAATAGGGGCAGTTCATAAAGTACGTACGCTCTACTTCCGGGTTTCAAAACCACCCACCCCCCTCTGTATGCAGGCTAGTCACCACCCACCCCCCTCATACATCGCTAATCGCTTGCAAAGCCAGCAGTTCCTAATGAACCGATGTTTGTAAGCCATGACAATGCAGTCCGTAGCAGTGTAATTTACCTTTCTTTTAATATGACCACGTCATTTATGAAAATAAAGTACAAATTGACATTCAAAACAATGTTAATGTCATAAATGAAAGTAAGTGTGCATATAAACTTGTGTTCCATTGTTTTAGTTAAATCTGACAAAAGCTTCAAATGCAATATTTGTCTCGGAAAGTCGCGGTTCTTAATTTTTTAATACTTTTATTTTTGTATGTACGTACTTTTAGAACGGCCCATACGGGGAATCGGAACGAAGTTTGAAGGGCTATAAAATCGGAACGAGAGCAAATTTCAAAAAATGGCTTGTGTTGTTCTAGATAATAGTCTGTAGTATCTGAATCACTAATAACATTTGATCTCTCTTGATAAATGAGGGAGGAGATACGATTTGAAATCGACGATTTTCGCAAATTTGACAGCCTCGTGACGTTGAACTCTTCCTTGGACGACCTTGAAAGTTATATCGTTGTGCACATCTCATTGACCTCTATCCATTCCACTATTGGTTATTTGTCTCCACTCGGTTTGATTGTGGACGGATGGACGGACGGACATACGTACGGACAGACGGATAGACTTCGAGACTGGGGTTGTTAGGTCATCTCTACTGAGATGATAGAGATGACCTAATAATGGAAACCACAAGGAGTATGTTTTTGATATTTATTTGTGCATGATTTATTTGGATTTGGAGAAACAGTATCTATCTTTTGAAGGATACTTTCAAAATCAGCATATATCACAAACGGATGTTTTATAGATTTGTTAAAATCTTTGTATGATATGTTTGAACCTGCTTTTGGTAAATTGATTATGGTTGACTTATGATTACTACAATATTTTTAATGTTTATTACTTATGAAATCTAAAGATTTCGTAAGTATATTGATGACTTCCGTCCTCTGTTTGTGTGTTTGTTTGTTTGGTGTGTGTTTGTGTGTTTGTTTGTGTGCACGATAACTCGAGAACGGAAGAAGCTACCAATGTTGAATTACACCACGTGATTCAGGAGGGTGATGGCTAGTGCTGATTAGATTTTGGTCAAAATCGGTCAAAGGTCAAGGTCACGGTGAGGTCAAACATTCGATTTTTGATGGTTTGGTACAGAATCGTCGTAGAAACTTCTGGTTTGCGTCGCTACCTTCTCTAGACACAGCTTTTATTAGACAAGGTCAGAGGTCACGTTGACGATTTCATAAGTACCAGTCTATGACTGCTTGTTTAATCATTCTTTTGTGTGAAAGGAGTTGAAACATCTTTTACAAGGATATGTTTTACATTTTCTATTGTATAGTTGTGATTTGGTTAATCTTGATAATTTTTTGACGAAAGCATAATGTGATTTTTTTTTCCTTTTGAAGTAAAGTAGAGAATGTCAATGTGTGTTTCATCATTTTTTATAGTTGCTTGAAATTTTTAATCTCTGAACTTTGTTTGTATCCGTTAATCCATAAACATTAACAGATAGATGATTCATTTTCTCAAATTTAGGAATATCTCTCAATGACATTGGAAACTATAAATCTTTAACATTTAATGTATTCTCGTATTTCTTATAATGTTCAACCCTTTCAGATTTCCATTGTGGAGGATGTAAGTGAGCAAGAACAGACCATAGAAAACATTTATTATCCTTGTTTTGAATATTAACAACCACTTTCTTAAGTTTTATCTCTTTTGGTAAATCAATATAAGAAGAAGCTTGAAGAGGATCTGATTTTAAGATGTTTGTCTCTAAAAAGATTATTTTTGTAATTGTAAATCCACTACCAAATCAACAAATACATTGTTATCAACATCTTGTTCTTTTCTCTGGAGTTCATCGTAAACATCACATCTTACAAAATCTTGAAATGATGAGATAAAGTGACTGTCTGTCCTCACATAGGGAGTAGTTTCATCACCTTCTCTTACCTTATTCAATTTTACTCCCATATAAAACTTAAAAGCTTTCATTTCACTTAATGTGTTTTTAATTATAGTCTCAATACTTTGTTTAACCATATCAACAGCTTCAATGATTGAATATTTTCCAGGGTCTTGAAAGTGAAACAATCTTATTTTTATATGTCCTTTAAATGCCCCATCAGTGTTTTCAATGGAGAGTTTCGTGGCACCTTCCCTTTCTTCATTGTTCTTGTGCCTGCGTGATTGAAGGTGTTTATTATAATTTTTTAAAAGAATATAATTATCACATCTATCACAATGTTTTGTTTCTTGGTCAAGTGGAGATATTTGTCTGAAAAGATTGAATGCGTGTTTGTTGGTTTGAAGGTGTTTTTTATAACATTTATATTAATGATTACAAACATCACAATACGTTGTATTCACCATATTTATATAACAAAACTTTGCTTAAAATAAATTTTTTTGATGAAAATTCCATTTAATTTATAGGTGAATCTGTGCTTAAAACCATTTTATCCTCCAATTTTTTTCACTTCATAAATACAATGTGTCAAGACACAAAAGACAAGTTTTAAACAATCTCTTCATTTGTAAAAGATACTGAGAAATATGTCGAGGATGGAAAATTGAATAAAGATAAATAATAACTATTGGATAAAAACAATTATGGGGAATAATATGAGTTCTTCAATTTCCTTCAGTGGAAGGGCTTTTCGTATATCTGGAAGAACATCAATTAAAGTAGCTCTTACAGAAGTTACTCCTCTCCTTCTGGCAATATACTTAAAAGTATAAAAAGCAAGGAAACAAGAAAAAGTATCAAAAAAGATAAACCTTATGGATGAAGCTTTAGAAAGAAAAGATAAGACCATCTGTAATATGCAAGGAGAAATTTGTATTTTTTTCAACAACCCTAAAGATGTAAACTTGATGAAATAAAGGATGTTAATATATCAGGTGAAATGACATTTCGTTCAACAGTAGTTAAGGATCATTTAAAAATGACCTTTAATATAAAAAAAATATAGTAGTTGAATCTGTTAATGAACAAGCTCAAATGAGCTAAGATCCTCGTCCTCTTAATGATGACGTCATAAAATGAAAATGACGTTATTGTGATGTATCAGGTTTGTGATAAATTATCTGTGCTAATGCCCGGTTTGATTCCCACAAACAAAATACAAACAGCTTGCCTAGTTTCGGAGATAATGGTATCGGTGATTTACATTAGCGGCGATATTCTGGCATCAACTTTTTTTTCTAGGAAGAACTTCCAAAATCGGAGATGGTTACTGCCTGCGCGTGGACTTTCTGCATATACTTGGCAAGTTTCACGAAGATCCGATGAAAACTTTGGGTTGCGAAAGAAAAATGTCAAAAAATAGGAATGACATTATAAAAATTGATATGACGTCATAGTGATGTATCGTATGTGCGGTCATTCATCTCTGCTTACGCCCTGTTCGATTCCCGCAAACAGAATTCAAAAAGCTTGCCTAGTTTTGGAGATAATTTTTTAGGCGATTTCCATTAGCGGAGATATTTTGACGTCATAACTTTTTTTTCAAGGAGGAATTTTCAAAATCGGAGATGGTTTCTGTCTGTGCAGGGTATTTCTATATATATATATATATATATATATATATATATATATATATATATATATATATATATATATATATATATATATATATATATATGCCAAGTTTCAGGAAGTTTCAATGAAAACTGTAGGCTGTGAAACAAAAAAGTCCACAAGAAGAAGATGAAGAACAACAACGCGAGTAAGCTTCGAGATCCTCCACGAGGATCTAAAAAAAGTATACAGATATAGATTGTAATGTTTTTTTTTCTACTAATTAAATATGAGTCATTATTCAACTGAAGATTTTGAAGATTATGAGAGTGATAATAGTATCTCTGTTGGAACAGAAAACAGTTATGATACCGAGAGTTTGTGTTCAAACGGTAGTTATGAAAGGAGTTTTTTAATGACTGTGAAAGCACCAAAGATGATACCGAAGATGAATTTTATTTGAAGTAAAGTTTTACTTTATAAATATGAATAGTTAACTAGATTTTGAGCCTCTTGAATTTCGTGATTCTCCACATGACAAATTTGAGAATTGTCTTGCGTGTGAACGACGGGGATTAAACACAGAGTCAAAAGCCTATAAACAATGTTTGTTCTGTGATTATCTTCTCATTAATGATAAGAAATATATAAAAAGGAATATAATTCTTTGAGATTTACACCAAAAATGAATTACCTTACAAGATTGATTTGAGAAATGAATGTAAAGTATGAGGGTGATAATACACCTTTTCTTACAAGAGAAGAGAATGAACAAATGACGACCATGTTTCGTGGATTGATGATTTATATTATTAACGATTGTCATTTTCAGGGAAATATCAACACAAGATATTTTATCAATAAAATAATGGATTATCTTGAAAGTAAACCTGAACTTTGGACAAAACATAGAGTTTCTAAAAAGCCAATGAAAAAATTAAATGGCCTGTTTTCCAAATATATAAATGAATGAATTTTTTAATCATTCGTGAAAATAAGATAAAATTTGACAACCATAAAAATCTTCCAAATTCCTTAAGATGTCTCATAGTTGGTTCAAGCGGATGTGGAAAAACTTGCTGACTTTTAAAGATGCTCCTTACTCCCAACCTTTTAGATTATGATAATTTAATAATTTTGACAAAGTCAAGTTTTCAACCTGAGTATCAACTACTCTCACAAGTTTTAATGCTGGTCTTCAAAAATAAGATATAATTGGTTTATTTAAACTTCAAAACAAACGAAGTGATAACAACATTGAAGATATAATGCAACTATTTTGTGATACACAGAGATATAAAAAGAAATCAAAGCTGATAACTTGTATTCTTAGTGATAACACGAATGATATACCTTCTCCCCAAGATTTGGATAAATCAAAAAAGAACCTCGTTATCTTTGATGATTGTGTTAATGAGAGAAACCAAACCGTAATGGATAGCTACTACACAAGAGGGAGACATTCTTCTTGTAATTGTATTTATCTTCATCAATCATACTTTCAACTCCCTCGTCACTCAATAAGAAACAATGCTAATACTTTTATTTTATTCAAGTTAAATTCAATAGATATAAACAATTTTTGGAGAGACAATTGTTCTACATGATGTAGTAAAAAGGAATTTGGGGATTATATGAAGCACACGACTGAAGAATATAAATATATTGTTGTGAAACAAGATTTGATATTAAAAGATATATATTTTTTATTTTCTAAACAATTACATATATAAATGCAAACTATTATTATAAATCTTGTGGGTAAATTGCTTTTGGAAAACACTTTCATAAGTCAAGGTTCTTGTATCGTACAAATGAGAATATTGTAAATTTGCTTTAAAAGCACCATGTAGTTCGTATTGTATCAACAACAACTAGAGCAATAACACCAGGAGAAGTAGAAGGTGCGGATTATTACTATATTTCAGTAGAGGAAAATATGCAATTGAGGAATGAAGGTCAAATATTTGAAGAGGTTTCTCTTCGTACAACAAAATATTTACATTGTAAGAGTGAGTTAAAGAAACTAAAATCTGGTGGTCTTGGGATATTAGAAACGAATCCAGAAGGAATGAGACAAATTATTTAACATCTGAGTGGTAATGGGGTTAAGATTTTATCATTTGGTTATGATGTTGATGAAGAAACTCAATGCAAACATATGAAAAGCAGAGATACAAGCATTAGTGAAGAAGAAATTACAACTTGCATTAATGTTAAAAAAGAATTTGATGAAATATTTCAAGAAAATGATTTATTTGAACACATCTACTTTAACGATGAAGAAAAGCAAAATTTCCCTGTTGACCTTTATAATTCAGTGAATGATATTTTCCTATCAATAAATGGATGCGAAAGAAAGTGCAAGAAGATTTAAGGAGCATCAAGAGTTGGTTTCAAAAGTTGTAAAACAACAGGAAGACGTACAGAAGAAACACAGACAAAAACTAACGGGTGAAGAAGCATTTGAAAGAAGAGAAGAGAAATTTTTTTAAACCACTTTAAAAAAACTTCCCAAGAAAAAATTATAGATGCTTCCATAGTTCCCACAATAGAATATACTCCGAAAAAAACTTCAAATGTTAAAATATTTCAGTCAAATGATTGAGGAAGAATTAGACAATGTCGGAGAATTAGAATATGATGATGGATCATTTCACCAACTGGAAGAGATTCATCAACCCCCTGATTATATTGTGAAGGCTCTTCAAAACAATGAATATTCAGCGGATTCAAAAACCAAAGCAGGACTCATTCCAACAGAACAACCAGCAATATTTCATCTTGTTCAAGAAAAGGAATTGATATTTAATTGTGAATTAACATTCTTGAGTTCTTCTCAACCCCCTGTTAAACTAACTCTGAAATTAATGTTTCTTCCAACAAAATATGGAAAACAAGATTCAACTTTGAGGGGTCAATCAAAGTGTTTTGATAAACCATTGGATATGAAAAATAAGGATGATAGAGTATATATTGATCTGCTGGACTCTCTTAATTATAGGGATAGTCTATCTGGTAAAAGTAGGAAGAATGAGAAGGAGAAACACATTATTCAGGCTTTAAGTAGGCTTGGTTCAGGTGTTAGTTTTCTTCCAAATGACCCATAACAATTAGTTAATAGACTGTTATTGCTGTTTTGTCATAAGAAGGCTAGAAATAACAATTGTTTTAATGAAGCATCAGCCATTTTAGACCAGTTGATGAACATGAAAATAATTAATAAATGTCAATGCAAAGACATTTTATCCCATATTAAATAAGATGAGAAGCACAATCCTTCGTTTTAATTTCACAACAAGTGACCACACATCTTCATTTCCATACCACTACAACTTGATGCAACAAAAGAATATGAGGCGTCTTTATTGTCTATGGAAACTTATAATACCTTGTTTAATATCACCGAGAAAAATGACGTTTAGTTATAATCCGGGAAGTGGATACAAAACAATAACAGTTTCACAGAGCATATATGAGATTTATCAAATATCTTCCGAAATTGTGCGCCTTATGAACAAAAAATATTGTTTTAGATATTGAAAAACATACTTTAAAATTAATGATTAAACTTAAAAATAACTAGAAGGTTGATTTCACAATTGCTAATTCATTTAAAGAGTTATTGGGTTTCTCCTCAAAAAAGATTGAAACTAATGGGACATTTTAGAGTGACAATGTCGTTCAAGTATCCTCAGGCATAAATTCGGTCTTAATTCACTGTGATTTGATTGATGGCGCTTATAACGATGGAATAAGAACAAATACAATATTTTCGTTCTGTGCATACTCAACCCCAATTGGTTGTAAATTCAATATGGAACCCAAAAATCTGGTTTATCTACCTGTGTCAGGAAAAACCATATACAGAGTAAATTTTCGGATAACCGACCAAGATAATCACATGATTTATTTTAATGGAGTAATTATATCCATCAGAATTCTCCGACGTGAAGTTTTCCAATAAATAAATACAATGGTTCTTGTGAGGAAACATGAGTTGGGAAAATATAAAATAATTACAGGGGATGGGATGTTCCTTTCCCCATACTTCAAGGGTGAAGGTATGTATCTTGGTAGAGGATACTATAAACCTAAGAGACAAAGGGGTGCAGGACATCAATTTAGAAAAAAAGATGGGATAATTGATACTCTAATGGGTATAGGTTCAACTATTCTTCAACATAAAGACCTAATTGGTTCAACTGCTTCAGCTGTGGGAAATGTAGCGGGTGCTATAAAGAGTATAAAAGATGCCCAAAAGGAATCTCATAAATTGCAAGCAAGAAAAGAAATGAAGAAAGGCAAAACTCAGTTTTGTCCCCAAGAACGACAGAAAATAATTCAAATACTTGGGTCAGGGTTTCAAAAGTTTTACCATCTTTTTTTCCTAAATAAATACAAGTATGGAAGCAATTGATAGTATCTATGATTTGGATGATACCATTGTCATCTCAAACTCAACTAAAAAAGAAGTCTACTTCAGGGTAAATGCCATAACTGGAACAGACTGTAATACAAATGGAACAAAAAGTTTCGAAATAAATCATCAACAAACTTATTTGAATCTCGCCGAAAGTTTCTTGTATAAATTTACATTCACTTAGGCTGTGGATACCACAAATGTGACACTAGTCAATGATTTCTTCTGGAAAATGTTTCATAGTGTTCGTTTGTACATTGGAACACAAGATGTTGAAGCTGTTGATTATGTCTGCTGTATCTGAAATGATGAAATTTACACTATGTTCATTTCGTGATAGAATGGGAAAGGGGGCTGTCGAAGGTTTTATTCCTGATGTGTCAACGGGAACAACCACATACCCTGGATATACTCAAAGGAAAGGAACGTATACTGATTATACAAAAGCAGTTAATAGTTTTACTGTGGCAGTTCCTCAAAAAGGTATATTTGGATATTGTGATCATGATAAAGTTCTGTATGGTCTTAAAATTAGATTTCAACTGCAAAGGAATGATAATGAAAATAGATTGCTTTTTGGTGTGGCTAATGCTTTTGCTACTCAGAATAAATTTGTCATTGATGAAATGAGTTGGTATATTAGTGAATATACTCCTAATCTTAAAACAGAAGAGATGTTGAACAGAAGACTTAACTCAAAGAAGCCACTCAATGTATCATACCTTCAAAGAAGATACCAACACGTTAAACTGAACCAAACCACTTACACATGGATTTGGGTGTTCTGGAAGGAAAGCCACGATATCTGTGGCTCATTTTCAAAAAAAACTAGATGGTGATACTGCTACTGATAAGAATAATGCATTGAGTGATAATGCTAAAGTGAAACAACTTCACGTTTCTCCATATGGAACATTTTATGCACGAGATAGATTGGAAATTAATTGGGAAAAAAATGATTATGCTGTAGCATACAAGTCTTATCAAAAGGTGTGTGAAAGCAATGGAAATAAAGAACCCATTTTGGATATGACAACATTTAAAAGTCTGTATACAATCAATGCGATTGACCTGAGTGCTCAAAAGGAAACTATAAAGTCGAATCGAGTGGATACTTCCCTATACATTGAAAGAGAAGAGAGTGAAGAAGTTGATTCATATTGTTTGCTTTTGGAAGAAACAGAATTACAGATTAATACAGATAATGGTGTTGTGATTAGTCTCACATAATTTTTTTGATAAATAAATGAGTAGTAAAGTGCGAACTGGGGTATATGTTAATCAAATAAATCTTCATAAACTATCATCTTGCATTCAAAATCAAAAGCCTTGTATGATTAATTTTAATACAATTCAGAGAAAAGGAGCAGTAAGAATTGATGTTTTGCTCACAAGAGAACAGGTGAAAATCTTGAATGATACTGGCTCACTTAAAATTAAAATGTCAAAACCAATGTTGAAGAAATATTCAACAAGAGAGTCGAGTGGAGGATTTCTCCCATTTCTAATTCCTTTATTTGCTGGTTTAAGTGCGGCTGGAGAATTGACGGGTGGTGTTTCAGCAGCGGTGAAAACTGCCAACGAAAGGAGGCTCAACTCCGGGCTGAAAATTAATTGGAAAGACATAACAAAGAGTTGGAGAAACAAATTAGTGGAAGTGGTGTAATTGTAGATTTTGCTGAAAAACTTGAAAGTCTGCCTGATAAAGTGAGATTGTTAGTTGGAGATATGCTTTCTTCTATTGCACAAGCAGGTGTAAAATTAACTAAAAGGGGTAATGGATTATATCTTTCTAATAAATAAATGAGCATTGATGAGTGGTTTAAAGAATTTGGAAAGAATACAACATCAAATTTAGAACTGATCAAATATTGTAAGAAATTAAAAATTCATAATGTGGTTATTTGTATGAGAGATGAATTGACAAACATGTCTAAACATACAATGAATATTATCATGAACTTAGAAGATAATAACGGGAACGGTTCTCATTGGGTTTGTATTTTTAATCGTCAAGACAAATATTATTTTGATAGTTTTGGTCTTCCACCACCTGTTGAAGTAATAAAATTCTTTCAGAATGGTGTTTATCAAACATTTCAAGTCCAAGAATTGAATTCCAAGTGTTGTGGTCAATTATGTCTATATGTGTTATTTCAACTCAACAAAAATAAAATTTTTAATGACATTATTTTTAATAAATATAAATGACATGTTGGAAAAGATGGTTCTACCTCTGGTGTGTCCCAAGAACTGAATATTGATTTATCAAATTATTACACGAAGGCACAGGCTGAACGACAGAAATATCGTTTAGCAAAAAATATTAATATGAAAAATGCTTATAAATTCATAAATTATCCAAACCCGACTGACGCGAATGACTTAGTGAGATCAAGTGATATATCACAATATATATCCTTCAATAAAACGGCACGTTTTGTTAAAGGAGTAGAATTTACAACCACAACACCTGGTTCAACAAACCATACACCTTTTCTTATTAAACTCAATTATCTGCTTGGTATAAGAAAGAAGAATAATTAATATGAGAATAGAGAAATGGATGTATAATATCTATGATTTAGGATATAATTGGTCTTTTTCATGAAACCTAGAAGACTTACACGATTTTTATCAGTCTCGTAAAGAAGAATATTTTCCTCTTGGTAAGAACCAGGAGATATGTGGAAGCAAAATTAGCACACAACAAATACACGATTTCGGGAATAGGAAATTATATGATGGTGAAGCAATAGTTTATATGACAAAGAAGGAAGGAAATTGGATAATTATACAAAGTCGAGGAATACAAACTGATTTAACAACAGGAAGATGGGGTGGTATTACGTGCCATCATAGTAATCTGTCATATATTTCTGATACATAAATGACAGCAAGAAGGCTTCAAGAAATTATAATTTTTGCATTCAAGGATACCTACAAGAAAAGGGTGTTCGATTTTCCATTCCTTATGAATTGGAACATACACACGGACATTTTGCAATTAAAAACAGGCCTTGTACTGATATTAAAAAACCCCACAAATAGAGATTTGATTAAAATATTAAATAAAAATGAACTTCTAAAGGTGATAAAATGTAAAACTCTTTTAGAAACCATCAACAAATCTTATGGGTTTCCTATTATGAGAACAAGGACAAATGTGTCCAAGAGCCACGTCCTAAAGGTTTTGTCTTCACCAGAAGAAGAACAAGAAGAGGAAGAAGAATAAAAAAACAACAACAACAAAAAACAACAACAACAACAACTTCCGATATTTCGTCACGTGCCGTCACGCCCGTCATGGACTATCTTCGTTCATGACGAGAAAATAGCGTATTTACGAAATTACAATACATTAAATGGAATAATCTTTAAATAGTAACGTGAACTTTTCGAAACTTAAAAGCAAATGTCCGAATATATTTAATAGTTCATGATAGACGCTCTCAAAAGGCACCCTCAATGCGAGGATGTGTACAGGTGTTTAGTATTTAAGGCGATCCGGATCCTGCATATAAAAGAGCCGAGTCCAAAAGGTTTTGTCTTCACGAGAAGAAGAAGAAGAAGAAGAAGAAGAAGAAGAAGAAGAAGAAGAAGAAGAAGAAGAAGAATGCCGAGCTCTCTTTTTCACAGCGTTTGCTATGCGAGACGCTAATAAAAATAATTGTGGATTCAAGAGTATCGCAGAATCCAGATGAATATATGTATGATATTCTATGGGATGAAAGTGGTTCAAGGATAGTAAGGGATGAGGAAGGAGTTGAAGAAACTGAGAAGAAGAGAGGGAGAAGAGAGAGAAGGAGGAGAGGGAGAGGGAGGAAAGAGAGAGAGACTAAATAAATATAAAAATATGGAAACCAGTGAGATTATAAATCGATCAAAGGTATTGTAGAAAATAAATAAATCTCAACGCACTGAGGAGGAAAACAAAGAATTGGCAAGTCTATTAGAAATATATCCATCAAGAATATTAACGTCGGTTTCAGGGAGAACATTTAAACAAGAGAGTGGAGATGAAGAAGAGAAAGAAGAAAAAGATTATATTATTGATGATGTTGATGTAATTGACTTTGATTAAAGTTTTACTTTTTTTTTTCTTCTTAAATAAATGGAGGAGAGAGAGTGAAGACATTTCTAAGGATTCTTTATGTTTTAAAAATTAAGATTCAAATGTGCATGTTGGAAACTGAAAAGGTTTTCACACTCAAGGAATTTTTCACATAAATAAATGAGCTATTTTCTAAAATATAAAAAGAAAACCAAGAGTAAAAATATCTCGTATGTTAAAAGTAAAAATAATATGGTTATACAAAAAGGTACATGTTTGGTGTGTGCCTCAAAAAGAGTAAATTAATCACCAAACACAAACGAGGGGGAGATATACAAAAGTTTTTATCAGGAAGTTTCACATCCATCCAATAGATGGCACACACATTGATGAATCACCCTGGTGACGGTTTTTAGCTGGGTCGGGATTCAAACCCAAGCTCGACAGCTTCGAGGCAAGTGTGCATTCCCCTCGGGCATACTGCCAGCTCAATTAGGATACATTTATTTGATGTGCATTTTCTCTCTCACGTTCACCATGTTTCACTTCTCCAGCTACTCCGAGCTTTCAAGTTTTGTTTTGATCACTATAGTAGGGTAAGACTGAACTTTAAACTGCTCTTCTCCTGTTGTACCAGCAGGAAGTGCTGCATCTTGGAGTGTACTTTCCTTCGGATAGGAATGTTAAGCAGGCTGTCTTGTTAACCCTTTAGATTTTGGGTGTTAAAGATTCCACGCATCTTTCAAAATAATGCAGTAGCCTACAGTAGAGGTGGTAGAGGATCATAAATCAAAAGCCATATTTTTATTCACTCCACACACACCATATCCAATAAACATATACGGGACAAATTTAAACAAATCGGAACCTTAAAAGTTCTGCAGTCACCTCCAATAAATGACACTTTTTCTCCACTAACATTAAAGAGCAAGCATCAGTTTGCTCTAAATTCACAGTCCCACAAAGGATCCACAACACTGTTACAACAGGAAAGAAAAAAAAAACAGAATCTGCACATTCCATAGCTTCACAGCCTGAAAGAGAGCTGATCTCAAGCAGCTGTTTAGCTCAAGCTTTTAGATGTTCTGAGATTCACATGGGAGGTGAAGTGCATGAGGTAATGGTGCAGAGGATTGACAAGTACACACAAGATTGTGAACGAGCAGGTTCAGGATGAATAGTTGAACAAGATGGGGCAAAATTCCCACCCCCCCCCCCCCCCCGTCTACATTTTTTTAAAGGCTCTGGTGGCAAAACTGGCTATAAACTGGCTCTGCTGGATATATAAAAGGCCTTTTAATAAAATTCAATTGTTCCTGGCTGCTCCGAGAACTGTTTTGTGTGTACCACAGACAGGTTAATGTGTGGCAGACATTTCCTGTTGGTGAGGATGCATGCAACTATAGCTGATGCAGCACTTGCTTCTGGCAACCCACTACAGTGTTGGGGTCTGATATATATATATATATATATATATATATATATATATATATATATATATATATATATATATATATATATATATATATTTATACATGTATATGTATATATATATATATATATATATATATATATATATATATATATATATATATATATATATATATATATATATATATACATGTATATGTATATGTATATATGTATATATATATATATATATATATATATATATATATATATATATATATATATATATATATATACATGTATATGTATATATATATATATATATATATATATATATTTATATATACATGTATATGTATATATATATATATATATATATATATTTATATATACATGTATATGTATATATATATATATATATATATATATATATATATATATATATATATATATATATATATATATATATATATATATATATATATATATATATATATATATATATATACATATATACATATATATATACCGGGCGTAGTGGCGTGCGCCTGTAATCCGGCTACTGGGAGGCTTGGTTTGGAGGATCGCTTGATGATGGGAGCTCTGCACTGGGCCGTGCTATGAGAGGGTGTAGAGCAGCTTGGAATCATGGCGAAACCCAATCCTTATCCCTGTGTTGTAAGAGGTGACCAGGGTTGCGTCAGGAAGGGCATCTGGCGTAAAACCTATGCCAAATCAGTATCAGTATTCAGACAAATCAAATAAAACCTATGCCAAATCAGATCATAACGGATGATCAGCTGTGGCGACCCCTAACGGGAGCAGCTGAAAGATGAACAACAACATATACGTATATTAGTGGGGCAACTTAGCATAACAATTGTGCATTTTGTGAAGAAAGCACCAAATTTGGCACACTAGTTGCCTAACATATTATGAACAGATTTGGATATTGGGCCATCTCAAATTCAGCCACTGATGGCTGTGGCAGCCATTTTCCAAAATGGCCATTAGCGGTTACTATCATTTCACTCTAACATTGGTTTGAACATTTATTAAAAGCTGAATTAAGAAAAACATAACCTGTAGCCACCTCAAGTTTAAAGATGGCCACCATTTTGCAAGATGGCTGCTAATTATTTGTTGTACCGGACGACTATCTCACTCATAGAAATTGGTTGTTGAGAATGGTGGCAAACGAATTGTGGACTGCATCTGATTGATATGAATTCCAACTTCGCTTATGTAAAGTCAGTGGTTGTTGAGCATGGATGCAAACGAATCATGGGCTGCGTCTCATTCATATGAATACTGACATCTCACTCATAGAAATTGGTCGAGAGATGTCTGATTTAAATGTTCTGAATCAGTGACACAGTCTGCTCTGTTAATATTCTCTCAGTTTTGTGAGCACTCTCCCTCACACACACACACACACAAAGCTGTGCATTCAAGTGCGGCCTTTTTGCACTTGCAACGCTTCAGACAGCTCTTCTTGCACTTTCACGATACTAGCTCATAGCAGGTGTGGGCTGCTTTGGGTAGCTTCGTCCAGTGTGGCTCGTACACCCCCTCGTCATTCTTGACCCAGCCCCAGCTGGATGGAGGAGGCAGCTCTGGCGTTGGTAGCAGTGTTTGACCCCACACATGGCCTCCTTGGTAGGCTGCCCTCTTCACATGCTCCTCCAGAGATGCCTTGGTTGGCGGGATCAGCTGCATGTTGTTCTTCTTCGCGAAGAGTTTCTTCTGGGCCTTGTCAATGTCGTTGCACGTGCTGGTTCTGTCATAGAGCAATATGACGAACCTCTCGATGGTGTGCATGACATCGTCTGGTATGCCACTTGGTGCAGAGGATAGCTTCAGCAGTGCGTCTGTAAGTTCTGGCAGAATGGTCCAGATTGTCCAAGCAGTCTTCTTACCATGTCCAGCAAAGCTAGATACACTGTCACACCCAGTCAGAACTTGAAACATTGGGAGTGCCTGTGCCTTCTCTGGTCCTAGGCCAGATGCTATTTTGTGGGCTGCCAGGTACCGAAAACTCTTCCCAGTGCCAAATGCTAGCCACAGTTCATCTTCTGGTTGCAGTTGCAGTTGCAGGCCACTGACACAGCCAAGACCACAACATCGGTGTCAACTGTCTTGATCAGTATGTTGTGGTAACCATGTTTGGCTGCATGGGATGCATGCAACAATATTCGACTGTCAGCTTCTTCGTGGCTGCATGGGGCGAGCAAGGCCAGGTCTCGCAGCGGTGGCTTGCTCAGGACTGCCTCTCCATCAGTGATAACCAGCTGCTTGTCATCCTGGTCAAACCACCTGAAGATAGCTTCTGATGGGAACTTCAACAGCTCGGTCTTGTTGGTGTCCACTCGGAGGAAGTTCTGTCAGTTTCCAGGTATAACTGCTGCTCCGACCACGCATCTATGCACTCCTTTTCCATGCTTTGATCTTGCACTGCCTTTCAGTGAATCAGCAACGTAGCGGTCCCAGACCAGGTCCAGGCATGACACAGTCTGAAGCTTTGTTGACAGGGATGGTATGAAGACTTCCTGAGCATTGTCATCAAAGTTCTTGGCTACCGCAGGCTTCAGCATCTGGACAATGACTGCCCCATCAAGAACTAGGCTGGTGGTATCAGGAGCCTCTGATTGGGCATTGGAGAACTCTTCAAAGCATTTGAGGAGATCACTCTTTGTACCTAGATGGAGACTTTCTCCATCGGAGAGAGCTGGAGGACACACTTGATTCTCATGACGAAAGAACTCTTCAAGGTTTCCATCCCTCGTCTGGCAACCGATGTAGAGCCGTGAGAAAAGTGCCACGTCATTCCTGAGAGAGGCCAGCTGCTGTTTCCCTTTGATCACACTTCTCGGGGTGGAAGTGCTAAACACCTTCAGCTTTTTCCGACGAATTGCATCATCAATTGGCTTGGTCCTTTCCACCAGGCATTCTCTGGTGAAAGCCTGGAACTGCTCTTGGCCAATCTTCTTCACATTCCTGACATTCTCAACTGCAGCAGGACCTGCAATTTCCTTTGTGTTAAGGACAACCAGATCCATGCTCTCTTCCTCAAAGGGGTTGCCAAGCTCTTCTATGACGCTGACAAGGGCACGGACATCCTTGGCGAAAGAGGTTTGTTCACTTGGTGTCTGGTCATGATGACGTGTGTCCTCTCACCTCCCCCAGTGTTGACGGCCATCTTGGAACTCTTTTATGGCCCTGGCAACTTTTGGCCCAGCAATCATCCAACGCCGCAGGGCACTTGGGTTATCAGTGAGACCGACTGCTCCACCATCTCCTTTGATGCATTCGTTGTTCTGTTCATGTGCCTGGTCGATTGGGATCCAAGAGAACACATTCTTCGTCTTCTGTACAGTGAAGTTGCCAGCCATAAATTCTCTAGCTACATCTGGGTGCTTCGTTGGGAGTGCATTCATGCCCCTCAGGTGAACAGGGACCCACCTGGTATAGTGTATGTGGTCTAAGGCATGGAACCATGGGACCAGTTCTGTCACGGCATCAAGGTACATCGTGAATGAAGCCTGCCGCAGAGAACGCACATAGACCAGTACCAACGTCTCTAGTTCCAGTACAGTTGCCCAGTACTGAAAGTTGGGAATGTCTTCTCCTCTCTGGTGACACCATTCTTCGAACTCAGGTAGGTCTTCTGCATCATCAAAATACGTCATACAGTGGCGTTCATATGCACGGTGATGCAGGATGTGCAGTGCCACTGCAGTGATTTGATGAGCTCTTCTTGTGCGGGTGACGTGGGCAGCTCGCAGGAAGGAGTCGGCTGTCCCTGGCATTGCAATCTCAGCTTGCACCAAGGCTTGTACCGAGCCACTTCCTCGCAGCCAGTCGCCCAGCGTCTTCAGGGCGGCCATCTCGATGTGGAGCCCACCAAACATCACTACTATCTTTTCTTCACCATACTTCTCTGGCCACTTCCACTGAATCTGCTTTGCCAAGGCAAACAGTGGCTGGTCCAAGGTGATGACAGGTGTCTGGCCAGGATGCACATGTTCTACAGTATTCTTCACCACATCCATGGAGTGCCGGATCATGGCAAATGTGTGGGCACTGTCAAGGAACAGTGGAAGCAGGGCAGTGGGGCTGATGGTTCGAGGTAACGGCGGCTGGCGACTGACATGAAATGCTGACCACGATATGTTCTCGTATGTCCCAGTGTTGTCCTCGAAGAGCCGCTTTGCGTGCTCTAGCCACAAGTATTCCTCCTCAGTCTACTCCTTGAAGTCATCTCTGGTCAAGGACACCACTCTAGTAGCTGGAACAGACAGATTTTTCATGCTGGTAGTGACTGGGGGCACATCAGTATAGTAGTGTGGCAAGTGGCCGACCATCTTCGAGCTAGCATCTCGAGATCCACCAACGATTACAATGCTTCGGTCCACTCCTTCGCCAGTGAAAGAGGGGTGCTGGAGGAGGGAGATGGCTGTACCATGGAAGGACTCTTTCGCTGTCGTTGAACTGGGATTGTGGTCGATATTGTCTATGGCTCATGTTGTGAAGACATTGCTGTGCATCTTTGGGGGGGCCTACCACTTGTTGTCTGTGAAGCTGTTGGCAGGCACTGTTCCCCATCTGAGCCGAGAGCTCGAGAACACGGGCATATGAGATGCTCATGCCCAGGTGTGACAACCTGTCTACTAACTCCCTCTTTCGTGTGTGAGAATGCAACATCATCCCTACGTATGTGGGAACTGGGGTCTCCTGTGCAGCACTGTGCCTGGCAGTTACGGGTCCTGTGGTGTGATGTGCCCAGTTGTGCTTGATGCAGTTGAACTTCAGCATCTGGGCAATGGCAAGTGCTGCAGGGGTTGTTTGCCATCTGATCCTGAATGCTGGGACCCTCTAGGACTAGGACCATGCTTACCAGGGCAAGCAGCAGTGATGGCACAGATTTCCTTGGCATCCTTCAGGGAATCCGTTGAAGGGCTCAGCTTCTTCAAACATGTGTCGGCGCATGGGTCTGTGCAGCACGTGCAAGATGGACCACATCATTATCACTGTCCACATCATAGGCTTTGATGAGAGCAGCCCCAACGTCTTCTTCAGATACCAGCAGGACGTCTCTCCCCTTTGTGTGTGCGCGCGCATGTCAGGGAACTGGGTAAGGAGTCTCTGCTTCAGTCGTGTGGAGTGGACCCTTGTGTCGAGCTTAACACCTAGCTGTTCCATTCTGGACTGATAGAGCTCTACGAGATTAGCTAACTTGAACACCGGTGTTGTCTCCTCATCTAGCCTAGCTTATTCTATGTCAAGGACCAGTTCGGCGAAGACGATACATGATACTTCTCGCTCCTTGTCTTTGTACTTGGGTCCCTCAGACTGGGCCTTTCTAACACGGTTGTGCAGCACTGATAAGCACTTCTTATGGTACTTGGCGTCCTGGGCGACCATGTCCCCGGCACTGAGTCGGCCGAGCAGTTCTGTGTCTTCAAGAATGGCTGCCCAGTCTCGAACTTTCCTGTCTATTTGAAATGTTGCAACTTCGTGAACACCATCGGTTCTTGCAGGTTGTCTGCAGAAGAAACACTGGGCTTCTTGGGCCTTCTCTGTACTGGATGATCTTGAATGAAATCTGGTGTGTTTGCATGCATCTGGTACGTCATGGATCTCTCCTTCTGTCATCAGTGTTCACTTTTCTGCCCTTTGCAATTTTGTATTGTTATATTTGAGCATGCATGTTTGATGGTACAAAGCATTGTTTGCAACCATGGCCGCTTCAATGCCATACCCTTCGTTGAGTCTTTCCAACTGAAGTGTTCCTGGAAGTTGTCCAAGCTCACTGAATCTGATCAAATTGGCTGCGAGTGAACTGTACCCACTCAGAGTCTTTTCGCTTGGACATGGTCAAGTTATTCAATGTTACACTAGGTATCTTCTGTTCACCAGCAACCACCACCGTCAGGATCTGCAATGACACAAGGTATGATAAATTAGTTATGAATTAAACCGGTTTTCTCCTAGCTCATAGTAATAAATACTATTGCCACTTGTAAAATCTTCTGCAGACGCTGGTGACGGCACATAGACAATTCACACCCATCATCTGAGTTACATGGCTTCATTCCCAATACGACCGAATTCATCCATATTTAGGTTACTTCGACCCGATGTGCTGAGATGTGTTGCGATTGACTGTAAGAGTCAATAAAAACGCAGTTTCAGAAAACGGAAGGGGTCCTCAACAAACTGACCAAAACAAATTAGCTTAGCCATGAAAATGGAAACTAGAATGGAAAACTACTTACAAATGGTTTGGCATTGCCATCAATCGAACAAAGATAACCCGAAAACTAACGAGTTATCATGGTAAAGATATCTCACCATCATGCCGGTACGAAGAGAGAACTTCCTCACTCAGTAGCAAACTGGAACTGGCGCCGTGAAGGCAGAACGGAAATACATGCAGAACCTCGTAACCCGGTAATCCGTGACTGAGATAATCCTGACAAAACTGCACCCTGCAAACCAAACTTAACTTGATGAACTACGGTTAACAATGGGATAGCATGGAGAACTCTATGGGCACAGAACAAAATAACAATGAATCGAGTCAACAAGTGTAAGCTGGCAACTCAACCGTGCGCGATTCCGGGGTCAATATGCACGCACACCACTTCTACTCCCATGTGCCAAGCCAATAGTGCTATGAATGTTTATTATTGGTTTTCATTCAGAATCTGTGTCTTAAGAAGACTAATTCGTCCACTTTAACTTTTTTCTCAACCAAATCAAATTGTTACTTTCTTTGACCATTATTGGACCTTTATTAGTGAATAAACTTTCACCATCAACCTGCATTCCTCTCCAGTAGAGCAAATATGTGTCATAACAGTAACCACTGGTGGCCATTTTGAAAAATGGCTGCCACAGCCATGAGTGGCTGAATTTGAGATGGCCCAATATCCAAATCTGTTCATAATATGATAGGCTACTAGTGTGCCAAATTTGGTGCTTTCCTCACAAAATGCACAATTCTTCTGCTATATTTAGCTAAGTTGCCCCACTATATGTATATATATATATATATATATATATATATATATATATATATATATATATATATATTTATATATATATATTTATATATATATATATATATATATTTATATATATATATATATATATATATATTTTAGTATTAATTTATTTGAAGCTCTGACCATTGAGGGCAGAGCTTGGCTTACTGGCCTGACTACACCAACAATTGCTACCTCAAAAATAAAATCATATGCTTGCCATTTTGGTAAGCTTAAGCCATCTTCAGAAGTGTCATATTAACATCTTCACATTCGCCATGCCATCCCAATAATTTTCCCATTTGGTGTACAGCAACCAAGATGGCTGTTAAAAGGATCATCAAATATCGAAAAGTTGGAGCTGATGGGTGACATGAGCCCTGAGAAGGTGACGCTGCATATAGGCCTCAAACTTCAGGCATTAGGCCTTCGACTTCCAGACTCTGGTGTCAGCGTGTGGGCCATTGCAATTGGAATCTAACCAAGCTCTATAACCAGGGTTATTTCTTTTTATTTTGGGGAGAAATTGAGGCAGTGGTTTGTTGCCTATACACTGCCCAAAGAATGGGAGGGATTTTGCAGTTAATTACATGAATAGAAGGGTTTTTGTACGCAATTTTCATACATCCAAGAAAACTTTGAGGTTTCGAGGATGTACATTTGAAGAGTGAATGTGTGTCATCTTATCATCAAAGAAAGGTTCATTTTGACTTCATGGTGGAATTTCTGCTCTGACATGCACTGTCAGCTGTGGAACCTTATACAGAAAGGTGTGTTTCTTTCTAAATCATGTCCAATCAATTTAATTGGCTACAGGTGGACTCCAAGCAAGTTGAAGAGACATCTCAAAGATGATCAAAGGAAATTGGATGCACTTGAGCTCAGATTGGAGTGTCACAGCAAAGGGGTTGAAATACTTGTTGATGCAAAACATTTCAGCTTTTTATTTTAAATTGATTTGGAAAAATTTCCAAAAATATGTTTTCACTTTGTTGTTATGGGGTATTTTGTGAAGGTACAAAAAAAGAAAAAACATCTCAATTTAATCCATTTTAAATTCAGGCTGCAGCACAAAAAAATGTGAATAATTTCTTAAAGCACTGATATATATATATATATATATATATATATATATATATATATATATATATATATATATATATATATATATATATATATATATATATATAACCGGGCGTAGTGGCGTGCGCCTGTAATCCGGCTACTCGGAGGCTTGGGTTGGAGGATCGCTTGAGGACGGGGGCTCTGCACTGGGCAGGGTGCAGAGCAGCCTGGAATCATGGTGAAACCCAAATCCTGATCCCTGTGTCGTAAGAGGCGACTAGGGTTGCGTCAGGAAGGACATCCGGCGTAAAACCTGTGCCAAATCAGTATGCGGATCATAACGGATGATCCGCTGTGGCGACCCCTAATGGGAGCAGCCGAAAGATGAACAACAACATATATATATATATATATATATATATATATATATATATATATATATATATATATATATATATATATATATATATATCGACACACACTAGCAAATACAACCCATCACTTCACTGATGGGAATATTAAAGGGGAGGCGAGTAAGAATGAGGGGAGAGGGGAGGATGGATGGTGGAGTGAGGGGTGGCAGAGGAGGAAGAGAGAAGGGAGGGAGGGAGATTGAGGCAGAGTGGGGGAGCGATGAAGGAGGGGGGGAGCGATGAAGGAGGGGGGGAGCAAGGAAGGAAGGGTGGGGGACTAGGGAAGGCAGCATGAGGGGAGGGCAAGTTAAAGCAGTGTGAGGGGAGGGTCCATACAGACATCACCACCATCTGGACACGTCCAGAGATAACCACCATCTGGATGGCAGGTATACTAATGGTTGAAATCGTATGTGTAGTTTCTGAGAAGAAGTTGCAAGTATTTGTGGATGGACAGATGGACGATACACCATCCCATAAGCTACCTGGAACTACTTTACAGGTGAGCTAAAAACTATCCCTGGGAATATTATTACAAACAAACTACAGTTGGAAGCTGTCCGGGGCTCAGACGATACTGAAGAGAGCCCTCGGCACAAAACTTTAGGAACAGAAAACTTCACAGCTTGGTTCATGAATCGTAACCCCTTACCGAAATGAAGGTGGATGCTTTGAGTCAGCCCTGGGAGAACTCCATTCCACATTCTGAACCTCGCATATGTAGATACCAATCAACAACAACACACACACACACACACACACACACACACACACACACACACACACACACACACACACACACACACACATACACACATACACACATACACACATACACACATACACACACACACACACACACACTGAGACCTGGGGCAGGAGCATTCAAAACCAACAGCTCATACATTCAGCAATCTTTGCACCCCACTGGTCAGCTCCGAATCTGATTCTTACATGCTACTTTGCACCCCCCTCAACAGGGGTGAAAGATGGGGGACTAGGGGGAGGGTTGGGAGAGAGATAGTGGGGGAGAGAAAGAGGGATAGGGGTGGGAGAGAGGGGAAGGATTGGAGGGAGAGGGGTGAGGGATTCCGGCAGATGTGATGCCCAGTTTATCATCCATCTGAGAGACAACAAGCACAGTGATGATTCACCTGGCCTGTGAAACACCGGGAGGACAGTTTAGAGCTTTGTTGGGATTCGAATCCAGGCTACACAGAGTGATCATGCGAACCTCTCGGCTTTCCTGCCATGATCTGGCGATTCCTTATTTCAGAACTGAAAAGATTTTTTTCTCATTGTGATCATATAATTTCTTTTTCCTTCCTACCTCCAGTGTAGAACCACGGAATCGCAATTGAATGTTGAAGAACACACCAAGTGGCTTTGCGACGCAATGTACAAAACGTTTGAAGAAACTTTTAAAAGCGCGAAACGTTTAATTTTTATTTGTATTTATCTATGCTGAAGTGATGGGTCATATCACATCATCAAAAATGGGAAATGTCGTAGAAAATAAAATTTCACATTTTCAGCGAGGCAGCCACCACCTGTTGCACCACAGAATAAAACGTGGCCAATCAGGCAAGTGGCCCTGAACTTTGTTCAAATCGATCTAAATACAGTATTCAGTGACAGTCCGAATATTGTAGAGCACTGTCTTAAGCACTCCAATGAAACGGTTGATAAGAAATGGCTCCCTTGGCATACAATTGACAATCACCAACCATCATATTAAATATATGCCTCCTGGAGACACCTGGCATGTCAAATATGTCCAAATTGGACAAATGATCTCTTATCTAGGAGTCGGAACTGTTTGTAAGTTCGATTCTGGAGCTTAAATTTTGTAATTCTCCTTAATTTAAGAGATACTTGTGGTGATCGCATGAGCAGAAATGAACTAAAGCAACAAATGCTGACGTCTCTAGGTATTTATAAGCATTGCAATGTACAGTATGCAGCGATTTGTAGCTATGATGAACAGGTATTCCATAATATGAGTGAGGAAAGTTAAAAAATAAACTTTATCATTAAGAAATCATTGCGGCCTGTTCCAAGTCAAGGCAAGGTTGAGCAGGCCAAAAAACATGGTGGCTGCAGACCCCAGTGAGGTTACCCAGGAAATGCCTTCAGACCCTGAGAGCGAGATGGCTGAGGATTGCCTGATGAAGGATGTAATTAAATAAGGCTGTTGGTTGTCTTCAGAAGGGGTGTTTTAATGAACTCAAACATCCAATTTTCACTCTTGCACTTCCTTGGAGTTTTCTCAGTAGGCATGCAAAGTTTCAGGCTGCTAGGTTTTATAGTTTTGGAGTTATGGAGGAGATACACACATACACACACACTGATATTTATTAGTGCAGATATTGTCACGGAGCTGGTGGCCAAGGTTAATCCCCCCCCCCCCCCGACCCAATTTCTGGTGACGGGCGGTTAACACTGTCAGGCTGGACGGTCGAGTGGTCTTTCCTTAAGAGGAGACGGACACTTTGATCCTCAGAGATTATCACGCACAGCAGGGGAAGGGCGCAATGGCGGTGTGAAGAGGGCACAGAAATAGATGCACGGGTGTGTTTATACTCGAACTCCATGACAGATGCACCAACACAGCCACTTAAAATGAACACATTTAAAGAAAAAAGAGCGATATTTACAAAGGACAAGAATCAGATATAATAATAATCATGAGAAAAATTGTCAAAGTCGAGCTGACTCTACACACAGATTTAAATACATACAAGGGGAAAATGAAACAAAGAAAAGCCCTCCTTTGTCCCTGCACTTAGCTGTGTGCTATAGATGGTCTTGAGGGAATGTGGAATCGAGGCGCTTCTATTTTCACGTGTAGACGCATGCAAAAGGGCGCCAAGTCACTCTCTCTCAGCGGGACAAACGTACGTCAGGCAATTTGTGAGCGTATTCAACACCAAGGCTCAGAGACCCCATGCAGCTGCTTCGTGCATCGATTGTCCTCACCGACCCACTATTTGACATACACGAGGCTTGCGGTCCATTCCGCACCACCCAACCAAGAGCCAAAGGCCAGCGTCTTGCTTCACCATGTGAGCCAAATCGACTCAACAAGAATACAACAATTGTGCTGTCTTCTTAATGAGTCAAGGGAAAGCCAGACGTAAAGCCCTGTTCTGACAGGCCATCTCCGAGCTAAGTTCTCTCTCGACTGTGTGCGCCCCTCACTCAGCACTTGTGCGTTATATCTCTGAACTCTGTCTGACATCACACCAAACCCCCGTTTCCTCCTCCGGGGTGTGCCTTGCTCGCACAAAAGCGCTTGGAGGCAGGGCTTCTGCCTGCTTGGCACATTTAGTTCAATTGTAAATGCAAAAATGTCGGAATAGGTTACAGGGGGGCAATTACATACTGGGGAACATATTCTTAATCCCTGTGTCATTAATATCGCACCAACCCCCATGTGGTGACATGTAACACTGAAGCTCAGTTTCACAACTTAATTACATTGAGATGTCTCCTACACGTCCACGGACCAAAGAACTCTATTCAATCCAATCGTTCCTATTAAATTCCTCCATCTACCCCCATAACCATAACAATATGTATACATAGAGCACTGGAGATATATATATATATATATATATATATATATATATATATATATATATATATATATATATATATATATATATATATATATATATATATATATATATATATATATATATATATGCTTGCACATTGTAAGCAATAACGAGCCGTGCTTCCTCATTGCCTCGGGTCACTCACCTGCATTCATTTTTTTCATTTATTTCTTTTCTTTCATTTTTCATTTCTTGATATTTCCATCTTCAGATGCTTTCCAATGGGTCTATGATTTTTCCCAGTGTTTCGGCTTCGATGTCGGTGGGCCGGCAAAATTTCAGCTTTCTACGTCACCCAGAATGTACCGAACTTTAATCAGTCATTGAGTCAGTCAGTCTTTTCTCAGTGGAGAAAATGAGTCAGTGGTTTGTATGTATGTGTATATATATATATATATATATATATATATATATATATATATATATATATATATATATATATATATATATATATATATATATATATATATGAAATTTAATTGCCCCAGTTTCACAAAACATGTTCCTGTGTTATGTTGCATGACACTATTATAGGCCTGAGAGGGATATGGCGTGTCAAAGGACATTTCGACTGCACTTCAACAGACATTACATATGCCTATTGGTGAGACAAAACGACATCTGGGTGACAGAGTGGCTGAGCATTTAAGATCGAGATGCTTAAACACAACTTGTCTTCCAGTAGCGGCACATTTTAATCTTGCAAATCATACCAAGGATAATTTCCAGGTGCTTGTTATTAAGGCGTGTTCCAGTGATTTGGATAGAAAGCATTCAAAGGAGAAAGTCATTCTTCACCTGGGTACCATACAACCCTAAGGAATTAATGTTACATTCCCGGCTTTTCCTCACGCCAATGTGTTATGAATTTAATAATTCACCCACCTGCCAATAATCATGCATGTTTTGGATTTGTTATATATTGCGTCAGATGTTTGGGTTCTTCAAATCTTCAATAAAGGGCCTGGAAAGTTGGCTGTTTATTTTTTCTCTTTTCACTGTCAATTATTCATCCTTGATCTTTCCTTTACTGCAATTTCACTGACGTCGACTATTATATGCTAGCAGGGACCCGTGGAACACCCACATAATGTAAAATGTAACTTGAAATCCTCAACTCTCCCCTCACTCACAAACCCCAAAACATCACCCCCCCCACCCCCAAGTCCTCAATCGCCACATTCCAACCCCAACTCCTCACTCTCACCCTCCTCTTCCCATTTTGGTTGGTACTTTGGTTAATTTTACACCTCAAGTCAAATTGGATGACAAAATTTCCCAACCAGAGGGAGGGGACACGTTCCTCCCAGACCCTCACCCCCTCCATGACCCAAACCTCGCAGAATCCCACACTCCTTCAATCCGATTGCTCCCTCGCACCATGGATACTATCCATCCTCCTGCTTTTAATTCTCTCAATGTTGCCAACTATGCAAATGGTGTGGACACACTGAGTGGACGTGGTACGCACAAAATAGCAACCTGCGTCTGGTTAACACATCGTTAAAAGCAAATAATAAGAGGGGTTTTCACAATGTTGTGAGATTACCAAAATTCCTTGGACATTGCCTTATAATCATGAATGAAATGGATTTTCTGGTGTGGTCCCTGGTCAAGTTTAAAAAAAGAAAAGAGTTGGAAACAGACGGCTGCCTCTATCTCTCCCAAAAATAAAAAATATATATATAAACCTGTGTTGCAATTCAAGCAAAAACATGTTCACTGTCTATGTGCATATATAATACATCGATCATGGTTATACAAAGCCTGGTGTTGGCTTAGTGGTTAGGGTGGTGGCTTGGGATCCAAGGGTCCTGAGTTCAAGCCCCGTTGGCTGCTGAATTAACACCAGGGGGTTGACTCAGCCTGTCATCCTTCCGAGGTCGGCGAAATGAGTGCCAGTGTACTGGTCCCGGTGTATGCCCCGGTTAGAATAGGTATACCATATCCCTGTGTGTCGTAAGAGGCGACCAGGGTTGGCGTCAGGAAGGGCATCCGGCCATAAAACATTGCCTCAAGAAAAAGCCAAACCCCTGCACAGCAGGGAAAAATGGCTGTAAAAACGGTCATATATATATATATATATATATATATATATATATATATATCATGGTTATACAGCTCAGATAGATTCCAATTGCACTTTATACTAGAGGCCTGAAGCACGAGGCTTACACCGTTACAAAGGCCTGTCATGCGATCAGCTCAAACCTTTCAATATTTGATCATTTTAACAGTCCCATTGGCTGTTTTACACTGAAGGGAAAACTTATAGGGAGGGCATGGCAATTGTGAATATGACCTTTCCCAATAAGTCTTTGCCTTCACATAAGACCAACATGGTGGCCGAATGATGCCTTTAATGAATGGAAGAAATGTTACACACAAACAGATGGACAAACCAGTGCATTATTATCCAGATAGATGTATAGAGTAGTGTCAAATTCTGAAAATCATCATATTTCTTAACAGAAAGATATGGAGTCATATCTCTTCATTTTATAAAAAAAAAAATTGAGAGTGATCAAAGCAGCGGTCGGCCTTGTACACTGCCCAGGTTCAAGTTTTGCGTCCGATTGAAAAAATTATGATTTTCCTGCAGGTTTGGATTGATTTGAAACAACTTTTACTTTATAATTTTTCTATCCAAGGAGCATTTTCTGCGTTTCAGGGTGGGACAGACAGACAGACAGACAGACAGACAGACAGACAGACAGACAGACAGACAGACAGATGGTATTCATCTATTATATACATAGATAGCAAGTATGTCCACCCTATTCCTTCCAAAGCATTGAAATGATTCAAAGGATACTTTCAAATGATTTTGTTAGAAACTCTTCTGAAATGGTGTTCCACACTTCTTCCCAGACCTTCCAAAAATCATTTAAATTTCTGGGATTTTTTATTTTATTTTTATTTTTCCAAATTAATCCCATGCAGGTTCAATGATATTGAAATCTTAGTCTTGAGGGGGGGGGCATTCCATGTGTTGAAGGACTCCAGTTTCCTCTTTATTTTGGAAATCTATACTATAAAGGAGTTAAGTGTTTATTATCTCCTCCAAGACAAAGCGTCAACGATCCACAAAACGCAGCTGTATTAAACTTAGTATAAATGACTCTGGATCGCTATACTTTTTAGTTTGCTGTCATGAGTAAATGAGCAAAAATTAGGGGGGTTTAAAAGTGAAGCTGAGGCTGCTGAGTATTAGCAATGCAGCCCGAAGTATATCACCGAACATGATTGGTCCAGTGCTATCACGTGCCTACCACAGAACATATCACCACCACCACCTCTGCCACCCATCCATGGGAAAGGTAATCTACTCGTAAGTTTTAATTATTCCAGCAGAGTGTTTGGGATAATTATCTTACTGTAAGTCTTGTACCACTGGCGATAGCATGGTGGATTAAAATTTGTTTGTACAGTACCTTGCTGCAGACAATATATCATCAATTTTCTGCAATGTTCCAACACCACCTGATGATATGCACCCCAAAACATAAATTAAACCTCCTCAATGCTTAATTGTTGGCTTAAAGAAATATTATTTATATGTTTCAGTTTTTTGTCATCTCACATACTGCCAATTCAATAAGTTCCAAATAACTGAAACTTTGATTCATCTGGCCAAAGCACCTTTAACCATTGTTCCATGGTCCAATTTGTGTTCTATATATTGTAGCTTTTTAGTCTTGTACCCCTTTCTTAACAGAGGTTTCCTCACTGCATCACATCCTTTAAGACCTGATCTTAAAAGTGACTTTCATCCTGTTGATGGATGGACAATGACAGCTGAGCCTTCTGCCAGTTAGGTTGTCAATTCAATGCTTGTCGTCTTTTTATTCCTAAAGGATATTTTCTTCAAGTCTTGTTGGCGTCATTGTTGGACAGTTTTTGGGTCTTCCAGTCCTGGTTTGTTAATCACAGATTATGTTTTTCCTTATTTCTTGATTGTGCTTCTGATACCACACCTTGAAAATCGAGTGAGGCGAGCTATTTCATTCATGTTTTTCCTTTTGTTATGCAGAAACACAATTCTATGACGATCTTATCGTGACATTTTAGCCATTTTATTTAAAGCTGACAGTTAATCCGAATAGATCTGTATTCTGCATTGTGAAAAGTAAGCTTTTAGCTTTGTGGATGCATAGAGTGGAACCCTCAATACTAATGACTGTGAAAACCTGACAATGCATCATCAATTATACTGGCAGCACCACTCCCACTCTCTTGGCAGGAGTGGCCATCTCAGCCCATCTTCGGTGGGATATTTAAAGTGCTGATATTTCCAAAAAGTAATACTTTCTTCTGGAACAAACTGTACATTTGGAAAAAAATTGTGCTACCATATTTGGCATTGTTGCATCATACTGTCATGTTTGTCTGCTATAAAACGCAACAAATACAGAATTTTTCACAGTCATGTTTTTTGGAACACACTGTACAAGTGAGAATTATTTTGGGGATATACCATAATCATATTTGGCCTTGCTGGACAACAGTTGGGGTATATATATATATATATATATATATATATATATATATATATATATATATATATATATATGTATGTGTGTGTGTATCTCGACTCCTCCCATGCTCTTCAAGCTGGAGAAGCTGCATAAAGCAACCATGAAAGGCTACCCAAGGTATTCCCTTTGCTGTTTCAAACCCTTCCAGAGTTCCTCCACAGCTGTAAGAACGTACAAAAATAGTACACACATGAGAATCCCAATGCTACACACCCCCTCAGCTGCTCGACCAGTTTCATTGCTTGTTGGAAAATCATCAGCGACAGCGCAGAGATAAATGCATACCTATGAGACTCCCAAGCATGTACCGCATGTAAACATCCAAAGCAGTCAATATATAAATGAAAATGAAGACCCACCCACATCTCTCACCTGTGAATGGTAGGAATAACCAATTAGCTCTCACCTAATCAACTGAACCCAGGTGGCTCGGATTATATAAATAAAATTGACTCCTATTTTCTTCAAGCCAAGAATCATTCGGCAGCTGAGGGAATGTGGAGCATTGGCATTGTCATATGCGTACAATTTGTGAACGTCTTTATAGCTGTGGAGGAACTCTGGTAAGGGTTTGAAACAGCAAAAACTTTACCTTGGGTAGCCCTTCATAGTTGCTTTATGCAGCTTCTTTGGCTAGAAGAGCATGGAAGGAGTCAATTTATTTATATAACCCTCTCCCTCTCTATTGAGTGCAGCCTGTGGCTGCTGGTTGCGTCATTGGTTGGGACGTGGCTATGCCTCTGATGCAGTGTCCCCCTTACCAGTACACTGGTACTCATTTTGCCGACCTCGGAAGGATGACAGGCTGAGTCAACCTCCTGGTGTAATTTAATTCAGCTGCCAACAGGGCTTGAACTCAGGACCCTAGGATCCCAAGCCGCCACCCTAACCACTAAGCCAACACCAGGCTTATATAACCACATCTACCTGGGTTTAATTGATTAGGGTGAGAGCTAATTGGTTATTTCCTCCATTCAAAGGTGAGAAATGTGGCTGGGTCTTATTTTTTCATATGTATGTATATATACTCCACTGGTCAGAAGTTTTAGAACACCCCCATTTTTCCAGTTTTTATTGAAATTTAAGCAGTTCAATGTTTCATTGTACTCTGAAATTAAAGCATAGAACAAATAAACAATTGCAGATAAAAAAATAAATCATGGAATCATTTTGTTGAACAAAATTTAATCTAAAATTTTGACTCATCAAAGGAGCCACCTTTTTCAGATATAACAGCCGAATATACTCGTGGCATTCTTTCTACAAGAAGAATTAAAAACCATCCCTGGGAATATTACTACAAACAAACTACAGTTGGTAGCTGTCCAGGGCTCAGTGACGACCCTGAAGAGAGCCCTCAGCACGAAACTTTGAGAATAGTCTACAGCAACGAAACTTTGAGAAAAACTACACAGCTTGGTCTATGAATCATGACCCCTTAACAGAATGATGGTCGATACTTTGAGCTTTCCCTGGGAGGACTCCATTCCACCTTCTGAAACTCGTATATGAAGATATTAATCAGTGACACACACACACACACACACACACACACACACACACACACACACACACACACACACACACACACACACACACACACACTGGAAGGAGGATACTTTGAGACCTGGTAGCTCTATTTTTCACCACCTGAAACCTACCCACATGTGGAGACAGTAGACAACAGCAACTTACATGTACACACACACACACACACACACACACACACACACACACACACACGGGCACACACATGACGGTAGATACTTTGAGACCTGTGAGGGCTCCGTTCCACTTTCTGAAACCCGTATATGGAGATAACAGCCAACGTTCAATAACCACTAACATATACACCGGTGCCAAATGCCGTTGTGGTAATACACTTTATATACATCCACACACGTGCAAATGTACACATGCATAAAGTAAATAAGAACGACACACAATATTTACCTTGAATCAGCATTCTTTTAAAGAGGATTTAAAGTGGGAAATTTAATTCAAAAATATATCAAGCTACAGAACACAAAATGTCGGCCTATACTGTATGCCTTCACGGCTAAAACAAACATGGCGAACACCTGGTCGAATGGATGTTATTCATGTGTTTTATATGTATCAATGTTAAAGTGAGAGTTGGATTATAAATGGAGATTTCACCAAAAGGATAAGCAAAGCAGTCATGTAAAAATAAAATTGCACATTTTCAATGGATAAGACACCTCCCAATGCACCCTCTGCATGGCACCGCGGGACGCAAAGGTGGAAATGTACATGGAATCGATGTGAGATTGAAAGCACAGGTACTTTTCCCAAAACGAACAACCAAGCAGCTTGGAGAACGCTCGTAAAGGGGCTTATGCACTCGAGCAAGTACTTCAACGAAACGGTTGATAAGAAACGGCTTGCTTTTCACGTGATTAGCAATCACGGAACTGTCATATTAAACATACACCTCCCGGAGACGCCCAAAATGTCAAATATGTCCGAATTGGACAAATGAACACCTTCCTCGGAATTAAAACTGCTTGCACGTTCGATTATGGAACTTAAATTTTGTAATTCTGCTTAGTTTAAGAGATTCTCGCGGTGATCACATGTGCAGAAATGAAATAAAGAAACTAACGCTGACATCTCTGCGCATTTATAAGCATTGCAATGTACCCAGTGATTCGTAGCTATGATGAACAGGAATTCGATAATATGAGTGAGGAAAGTTTTTTTTTAATTCTCTTTAAGAAATTGTTGTGGCCTGTTCCAAGTTAAAGCAGAGTTAAGCAGGCCAAAAAACACATGGCGGCTACAAACCGCAGCGAGGTTACTGAGGATATGCCTTGAGGCCCTGTAGAGAGTGGTGACTGAGGATGCACCTGATAAAGGATGTAATTAAATAAGGCCGTTAATTATCTTTACAGTGGGTGTCTTAATTAACCCAAACACCCAATTTTCAGTCATGCATTCCTTGGAGTTTTCTTAATTTGCCCACAAAGTTTCAGGCTGCTAAATTTTATGGTTTTGGAGATGTGGAGAAGAAACACTGACACACACACACACACACACACACACACACACACACACACACACACACACACACACACACACACACACACACACACACATATATATATATATATATATATATATACACATACATATACATGGAGTGTGACGAGCACTCCCTGATCTCCATTGAACATAGTCCGACGCTAAAGCCTTACCTCCAATATGGAGGCCTCAGCTTGGCGACTCTGTCAAACCGCCAAAGATTACATAGTCACCATCACTTGAACATCAAACAGCTGCCAATCAGGATTTCAGGCTTGTTTACCCTCATCAGGTCAGGATACCACTAAATATTTAACCAATGATGACTATATTCATCATTTAAACATCTGATGCACCTCCTGACAGGTATGGTGAGCATCGCCGTGGATTCTGTCTCACACAGTTAAAAAAAAGTAATCCGCAAAGAACATCCGGCTATCTGCCACCCAGATGATTTTTCCTGCGAATGCAATCCCTTCAACCACAAGGCACGTGTTGTGTGTATATCCATATATCTATAGAATATAGGCGTGGCCAGTGAGCTCTCTCCGGCATTCTCCGCGCAGGCTCGCGCTACACAGCAGGCACCACGGTTGGGGAGGGGAACGGACGGGTTTACCGGCGCTCTCTAAGTGCGGATGCTCGGTATGGGGGGGGGATTGTTGATGCCCGGGACGGGGGATTGCTGATGCCCGGTATGGGGGGGATTGTTGATGCCCGGTATGGGGGGGATTGTTGATGCCCGGTATGGGGGGGATTGTTGAGGCTCTCTCAGTACGTTGACGCTCTTTTGTCGAGACGGGGGTGACCGGCGCTCTCTCGCGCAATGCTCGGTATGGGGGAGTTGACGCTCTTTTCCACGAGTTGACACTCTTTCCGAGCACTCTGGACCGTACTGGCTCCGGCAAGCTCTCCCTGGCTGTGGCCTCCACGTTGCCCCTTTTCCTGGTGGTGGTCCCCACGTAGCCCTCTGGCTTGCCACTGAGCCCCTCTCCACGTCCCTGCTTTGTTCACCAACTCCCGCTCTTCTCGCCCCTCAACTCTGACTTGAGCTCCGTTCTGTTCGTCCTTCCTCTCCATCGACCGGCCCCCGTCTGCCATGAGCTCCGTTGTGCTCGCCCTTATATAGGCCGGGGGAGCGGAAAAATCCGACCCCCGACCCATGACCCCTGACCCCGGCAAAGCCGACGTGGTAGGAATCACCAAAGCCTCGCCCTGTCAGCGTGACCCCTGACCCCGGCAAAGCCGACGTGGTCGGAATCACCAAAGCCTCGCCCTGTCAGCTCAGCTTCATTCCGCCGAGCTGATGGTGGTGTTATGCATCGAATCTCTGTCCGCCAACGCGGCTTCGGCCCACCCGACGAGCCGATGTGTGTGTGTGTGTGTGTGTGTGTGTGTGTGTGCGTGTGTGTGTGTGTGTGTGTGTGTGTGTGTGTGTGTGTGTGTGTGTGTGTGTGTGTGTGTTTCACCGGGGCTTCGTCCGGCCGAACCGATGCGTGTAACCCCCCGAAGGTTCGTCCGCCAGCGCGACTTCGGCCCCGACTGAGCAAATGTGGTGGAAATCACCAGAACGTCGTTAGACCGCGCGACTTCGGCCTCGAAGGAACTGACTTGGTAGAAATCACCAGAACGTCGCTTAGACTTCGCCATTTCGGCCCCGACGGAGCGGACGTGGTAGAAATCACCAGAATGTCGCTTGGACCGCGCGACTTCGGCCCCGACGGAGCGGACGTGGTAGAAATCACCAGAACGTCACTTCGACCACGCGACTTTGGCGTTGTCTCTGGGACGAAGGCGATGCCATGTTTGTGGGGTAGCGCTGTTGATGGTAGTGGAGGGAGAAAGGCGAAGGTGGTGGGGGTTTGGTTGTGGGTGGTGGCGATTTGGTTGTTGGGGGATGATTGGTCCAAAATAATGATAGAGAAAAGAAAAACAGCTATCTCAAAGGATCACAGCCCTGTGAACACGGAAGTTTCCTCTAAACAACGGTGGGGAACTATCTGCACATAAACTTACCGGCATAACTGATCTAAGGACCTTTCTGGTGTTGTGCAAATTTCCACAGCCGTAACACTACCCCTCACCTTTTTACAGACTCGTCCCGAGTCGCCAAATTTTCGTGTGCCATCATGTATAGTTCTCCCCAAATACATTTTACCTTCGGATCCCTGAGTGCGACGTTCAGTGTATTTGTATCCCCAAAATAAATAACCTATGGGCTGAGTAACTAACTAAACAAACCCACTCATACGGACGACTTAAATAAAATGCCGGCGCGATGACATACATGCCGGGGTGCACTCATATCCAATACACAACTTAACAACTTAACCTTATAATTTACACTATTCCATGGCCCAGGATCGATGGACTCTGCAAAGAGAAAAGAAGTTGGCAGGGAGCCAGGCTGCTCGCACGCAGTCTCTGGCTCATGCAATGCAGGTGACAGGGAACGTGACCGGATGCTCACACGCAGTCCAAGACCTCCCCCTTTTAAAATGAACGCAGCGAACACAATGGCGCACAGGCTGCGCAAACGCAGTCTCCGTGTCGGCTCAAGCAACACAAGCAATGAACGATGCATGGGACGTTGGTGCAGTCCCGTGTTGCAGCTGCCATCAGGGCAGTCCCTGCAAATTTGCGCGGTGATCCTGGCGCACATGGTAATGACAGGGGGGCGGATGCCAAACACAATGGGGGCAACTGGACGAGGGCAGCAGGCATGGATCATGGCAAAGGCAGGCAGGTAAGGCATGGCATGGGAAAACAAGACCGTTGCAACAGCCGGCAGATGAAGTTATCGGTACAGGCCTTGAAGCATACACCCAGCCGATGACGTGGCCGGCACAGGTCTCGTAGCAAACACAGCCGGCAGATGAAATTGGCCGGCCCCTTGCCTTGTTCTGGAGGTTCGTGGAGGGAGTGCGGTGGTGCTGGCCACTCGGAAGGTGGGCTCGGACCTACCCTACTGTCTCCCTCCCAACCTATCGCGTTTGCCTGTCTCTGTCCATACCCACTCCCTTAATTTGTCAAAACCCAATTTAGCCCCAACTTTTTTTTTCACTTCCCCTCTATGAATCGACCCCGAACCCCCTTTATCGTCTTTGTTCGGCTAACCTATCCTGTCCTAACCTACTCCCAACCCCTTCGTTCCCTTCCTGGAGGGGAATAAGGGAGAGCTTGCGTCCTGTGTCGAGGCCCAATTCAAGCCTCAGAATGGCCTCCTCAGATTTCAGCGATCTAACCCAATGTGGGTCCAGCGGCCCACAATGAGAGCGAAGGGATGGATGGTGCGGAGGGGTACACTTCCTATCTACTCTAACCATTATTACTTAAACTACCCCGGGGCTTTCAACAAGCGCCTCTCGCTTAAATTCTTGGTTCGAACAACCAAGATTCCCGTCGCCTGTGTTGGTGTCCTCTCAAATTCCATGCCATGCCCCCCAATTTTGTTCCCATGGCTGGGACGCGTGGCTCCCTTGGCAGGCACTACCCTCTGCCGATTCTCCAACAATGGCACTCCCCGGAACTTCAACTGCCTCCAAGCCTACCAGCTCCCCAAACACCGGGGAGTGCCCTCCCTGGCGACTCCCCTGAAACGCTCACATGGCAGGCTGGCACCCCGGGCCCCTTTCCGTGGGTCGCCCGTGCCCAGTACACTGCCCACGCGGCCAATGGCGCCCTGGGCCCCCGCATCATGCAGGCGCACACATGCCCTCTACGCTATCCCGGCCCCCACTGGACCCTTGGCCTACCACGGCCGACAATCCCAGTGCCCGGGGTACCCACTCAGCGACACTCACCGCTCATAGCCACGCTCCCAACCCGTCAACAGGGCTCCTGCACCCCATCCAAGCGGGTATCGAGCCTACACTCCCACCAACAGCAAAACGACCTCCATTTTACAATTTCGCTAACCCACTAACTCACATTACACTAACCCCGGGGTCCCTTGGGTGGGAATCACTCCTCCCCCCAATCACTCATCACACCATGCATAACCCATTCACTCCATACATACAGACCTGCTGGCCTCACTCACTCACCAAGTACATTTCCGCTCTTCAACTCGCATTCCATCGCTAATCACTGCCATTCTTTTATCTGCATCCCCTAACTACCTCGTGCTCCCTCGTCGTCCCTTACACTACAGCACGTTCCATTTAATACTACGTAGCTAAGCTACGTCCCCACTACACACTCAAAGTCGTCACTGTCCTCAAAATAATTCCCCCTCCTCAATCTCAACGACAATCCCTCCAACTAATCCATTTCACGGGCCCCATGAGGACTTACCCCTGCCCCATGAAGCCGGTCTAACTATCACTAACCCTTGCCCCCTAACTAGTGTCATCCTGTGCCCTAGCAAGAGGGTCTTCCACCCCTTGCCTGGGAATTGTGTTCACCCGAAGCAAGGCTTGCTTTTTTTTTAATGCGTAGCCAGCGTGGCAACTCGCAACCTGCGCTTTTTGCCCATGACGTCATGGCAGCTGCTCGCGCTTGGCGCACCTCGTCCCTCCTTGGACGGTACCATCCGGCAGAGATACCCCTCCTGCCGGATTCCAACCCTACGTGCAGCCATGACGTCACCCTGCGCATCCAAAAGCAAGCCTCGCGTTTCGAGGGGTTCCCCACACGAACACATGTGCTCTGCCCGTCGGAGCTTCACACACACGCTCGTGTGGAGAACCCATCTGGTCCAACTCCGTTGTCCAGCCTAGCTTTTGTCGGTCGCGGGATCGGCAACATTCACCGCGGGCGTTTCCAGACTGGGTTTCACTCCCGCAAGCGCGCACGTGGGGGTCTCATGCAAAGCACGTCCCGAACCTCGCGCTCGCCGCTGGGTAAACCCGGCGCGGTCCCCACTCCAGCTACCTCCGCTACTCGGCCTTTGACCCTCTGTCGCCGTCGTCGTCTCCATTCCCTCCACGCACACCTGCGTGTCACGACGCTCATACAGCACTCCATTACATTCACACCGGGAGACACGGCTGCGTGCTCCCGCATGCCCACCGTCATCTCCCTTATATACAGCGACCTCACACACGCTGTTCCTCTCACACTCGGCCGCTCACTCACACATGGCTGTTCGCTCACGCATGCCATACTACTCACACACGCGGTGACACTCACACACAGTGTTTCATTCATACATACCGTTTCACTCACACACGGGTTTCACTCCCACTCGGGGTGTCATCCACCCACGGGTTTTCATCCACCCATGGGGTCTCTTTTATACTCGGGGTCTCATCCACACACGCGGTCGCTCTCACACACGCCCTTGCACCCACGCTATGTGCGCGTTGCAGCACGCATTTCACCATGCTCGTGTACACACACCTCGACACCACACACGCCGGGCCAACCACGCTTGGGATTCGTGCCACCTCAATGGGTTGCGGGGCCTCCATACCCCCGAAGCTCTCCGTGCACCCGTCGACAGCACTCACCCCCTCAACTCCGCGAAGCTCGACTGGACCCACCTGATCGCGATCAGCTTCAAGGGAGCATAGCGTCTCCCTCCGTTCCTGAAGGAGGCTATCCAGCTGCTCGCACCGGGTCACAAAACATTCTGCCAGCTCCCCCTCATGGTCCTCCATTACCTCAATGTGTGTGTGCTCGTCCTTACCCCCATCTAATTCACCCTCCTATCTACCGTGTCTCTGTTATTTCTGTCACCTCAGTCTCTTCCCTTGTTATCCGTGTCTCTGTCACCATTAATTTTTCCGTCGTAGTCACCTCCACGTGTCTCGTCCTACACGTCTCCTGTATTGCACGTCTCCCGTATTATTTTGACCTCCCCCGCCTCCATTGCGGGGCCGACAGCCGTTGTACTCCCTCCCAGCTCGTTCGCTCCAACACGTGGCGCCGCCATTATGCCCGCCTGCAGGCATCGGCCTATTTGCTGCATCTCACCCCGCAGTGTTTGCACATTGTCATCCATTTTATTTTTCCATTCTACACGCATTTGCATCCATTTTCGCATTCATTACCACCAGCATGGCGCATAGCTGGGACATGTCGGGTGCACTCGGCTGAGCCGATTCGGCCTGGATCGGGGGGTTTGACGGAGAGGGGGAGGGGAGGTGTCATACACCGCAGCCGCTGCCGCGCCCATTTCGAACCCTGGGTCCGGTTGGGGGGGGGGGAATTGTTCCTGCATCACAAACATTTCCTGCTCGGGGTTTCCGTCCTGGGCCATGGATTCTATCATTTCTTCCCTCATTTCTAATTCCCCTGGCACCCGCTCTCCTTGAAACGCCATCTTATTTCTCGGGAGGAATTAATTTAGCTCACTCGTAATTTGGAGCGAACGGGGGGTGGGGGGGGGGGTTGCTTCGCACACCCCAGGTGCGACTCCCTTAAATTTAGTTGGAGACCGTGGTGGATTTGAATCCCACACTCCTGTAAAACAGTGTTACGAATTCCGGCCCGCCCGGCGTGCGATCGGCCACGGACTCGTGTCGCGACCGCGTCGCCCGGACGGGGTTACCGGCACTCTCTCAGCGCGGATGCTTGGAATGGGGGGGGGGGTGGGGATTGTTGATGCCCGGTACAGTGGGGATTGTTGATGCCCGGAATGGGGGGGATTGTTGAGGCTCTCTCAGTACGTTGATGCTCTTTTGGCGAGACGGGGGTTACCGGAGCTCTCTCAGCGCAATGCTCAGTATGGGGGAGTTGACGCTCTTTTCCGCGAGTTGACGCTCTTTCCGAGCACTCTGGACCGCACTGGCTCCGGCAAGCTCTCCCTGGCTGTGGCCTCCACGTCGCCCCTTTTCCCGGCGGTGGTCCCCACGTAGCCCTCTGGCTTGCCACTGAGCCCCTCTCTGCGTCCCTGCTTCGTTTACCACTCCCGCTCTTCTCGCCCCTCAACTCTGACTTGAGCTCTGCTCTGTTCGTTTTTTCAAAAATTTCAAAGTCCTGTTGCTAGGCAACGGTGGTGTCCATAGCAATGGTTCTCATTTGCACACAACTTTGACTTTGAAACTTTTGAAAAATCATTAAAAAAAAAAAATTCGAAAATCAAAAATCGGGCCACAAGCGACTGTGGGCAGTACATTCAGCCATATTGTCAAAACTTTCCAGCCGGATCCGATGAAAACTGTCGGAGAAGATAGACTTTGAATGAACCCTGGTCGAAAACAATAAAAAAAATGAAGTTCGTTATATCTCAGAGACTATGAGT
>NC_140964.1:107375119-107377619 GCF_056783735.1 Eptatretus burgeri | reverse complement strand
AATTCATGATTCTAGCTTCAACCCCCCCCCCCCCATCCACTTTCACAACAATCCTCTGGAAGAAGTCTTTTCTTTCAAGCTTCTGGGTCTCACTATCTGCCATGACCTTTCCTGGGAAAGTCACATTTCCAACCTCGCCTCAAAAGCTAGTCGCCGACTGGGAATCCTCCGTCGTGCAAAGTCCTTCCTCGGCCCTCTTGAGCTCCTGACCACTTACAAAGCTTTTGTCCGTAGCCTGATGGAGTACTGCTCTCCCCTCTGGGCTGGTGCTCCTGCCTCCCACCTTTCTCGGATTCACGCTGTCGAAACCAGGGCATTTTAGATCATCGGCATCTCCCGCAATGAAGCTGAGTCTTTGGGCCTCTCACTCAATCACCGCAGGTTGGTCGGTGGTCTTTCTGTCTTCTACCAACTCCTCTCCAGCCTTGTCCCCCCTGCTCTCTCTGCGATTTGTCCCCACCACATTTCCACAGGGCGCTCACGGTCTGCCAACAACCCCCTTCTGGTAAAACTACCAAAATCACGAATCACTGCTCATCTTCACTCTTTCATTCCTCTTTTTTCCCGCCTTTGGAATAAACTTCCTCACTCTATTCTTTCCCATTCTTCCCTCCAGGCTTTCAAAACAGCTGTTCACCACCACCTCTTATCTTCCCCCATCCAAATCCTCGATCTTTTCTACCCCCGATAATCCACCCAAGCCCACTTCCTTCATTTCTCCTGCTTTCCTTCCTGAAAGTCCCTGAAATGTCCATCTTCTCTTCGCCATGTTCCCCGTCCCATCCCCATCCCTCTCCCTTCCACAGTTCACCTAATGTGTTTGTTCCCCACTGTTTTGTCCCTCCCACTCCCGCCCTTCTTGTCTCATGCCCCCTTGCTGTGAGTTGTGTGTTTGCTCTCATACGAGCCTCGACCAAGGTATACAAAAAAAAGGGTTAAGGCTGCAGATTGTTTTTTCGTTAAAATACCCCCACATTTAGAGCTTTATTGGCCGTTGCTTGGCAACGGAGGGGTCCAGAGCAACGTTCTTTCTCACACATAACAAGGACATACCATGAACCTACCACACCAGTTTCATGTATATATGACTCAGTCTCTGAGATATAACGAACTTCGTTTTTTTATTGTTTTTTGACCAGGGTTCATTCAAAGTCTATCTTCTCCGACAGTTTTCATAGGATCCGACTGGAAATTTTTGACAATATGGCTGAATGTACTAATACTGATAAGGGTAGAACAAATCTCAAAAAAAATTTTTTTTCGACTTGTTCGACTACCCAACAGACAGAAAGGGATGAAAACATAACGTCCTTCACCTTTGGTGGTGGAGGTGAAAACAGCATCTTGTGAACCTTGATAACCAATAAAATTTGCCCAACAGCTGCCGCTTCTCACTGATTTACAACTTGTTTCACTCTTTCACCAAAAGCATTTGGGAAGTGTTATTAGTTGTGATGTGTAGGCCAGGTATTGTTGATCTTGCCAATTTCGAGATCATCTCTTTGGCTCACAAATAAATGTTTCTTCTTATTCACTTGACTTTATACAGTTTTTCATGGCTACGTTGGTATAATTTATCAACATATTCACCCAAAGTGCGAATTTATTATTTTGTGTTTCATTTGCAAATCATACTGATGCTTCTCAAGAGTTCACAAATAGCTCCCACCAACTGAAGGTGCTGCCCTCCCCAGTAACGTCCACCACACATGTCTGTTGTATACCGTATCAACTTCCACAGTTATTTTCTCATTTACAAAAAGTTGTATAACTCTTTGACCAAGAACTGTGTGAATGTGTCTTTTATTGCGATTTGGTGTCTCTCGGAATTATGGATGTTGCCAACGTTGTCTTTCTCACTTACTTTGTACAAAACATTCATTGATTTTTATCTTTTGAATTCAGCCAACAGAGATAGCATTCAGATGTTTGGGTTGAGCGTCAGCAATGCTAATGGGATGTAGAACGTGATTGTGACTTAGGATGATCAGAGGAGCACCGAGGCCAAATTGTACCCTTAGGCTCGGCCTAGTTCTGCACCCTTGAGGCTCGGCCTAGTTCTGCACCCTTGAGGCTCGGCCTAGTTCTGCACCCTTGAGGCTCGGCCTAGTTCTGCACCATTGAGGCTCAGCCTAGTTCTGCACCCTTGAGGCTCGGCCTAGTTCTGTACCCTTGAGGCTCGGCCTAGTTCTGCACCCTTGAGGCTCGGCCTAGTTCTGCACCCTTGAGGCTCGGCCTAGTTCTGCACCCTTGTGGCTCGGCCTAGTTCTGTACCCTTGAGGCTCGGCCTAGTTCTGCACCCTTGAGGCTCGGCCTAGTTCTGCACCCTTGAGGCTCGGCCTAGTTCTGCACCCTTGAGGCTCGGCCTAGTTCTGCACCCTTGAGGCTCGGCCTAGTTTTGCACCCTTGAGGCTCGGCCTAGTTCTGTACCCTTGTGGCTCGGCCTAGTTCTGCACCCTTGAGGCTCGGCCTTGTTCTGTGCCCTTGAGGCTCGGCCTCG
>NC_140964.1:107315119-107370119 GCF_056783735.1 Eptatretus burgeri | reverse complement strand
CTTTTTTGCTTGACATGCTCTCTGCCTGTGGTGCAAAAAGCTGCCTTCACTCCTGGATTTCTGAATTTCACCACTCACACAGTCAATGCATTGCTATCAATGGAACCCTCTCCTTTCCTCTCGCAGTGGAGGCTGTAGTGTCCAAAAGTCATGCTTGGGCCGAGTCTTGTTCTTCCTAAAAGTAAACAACCTCTTTTATACTTTGGAACCCTCCTCTGTTACTTGTTGCAGACAACTCTGCATCGTGTCATAGATTACCCCCCATTGCACTGATCGACATACAGCAACTGCATGACTCTCCACTGATCTGGAATTGTCTGATAAATGGAATTTGCCCTTCAAATCTGGAAATTCTTAGTCTTACTGGGGTGCTTTGGAAGGATCATCAAACTAACTCACTCATTTCCACTGTTGCATGCATGCTGATGATTCGTTGATCTCACAGTAATCACGAGAGGCAAAGGAAATGGCCGAGAACAAACTACTTCATTCCAAGATGCATATATGCGCGCAGGGCTGTGTCACTCGACAGCGGATCTTTACACTCAACAAAAAGAGGACCTACATTATTGTTTGCAATATTTTTGCAAATGCACCACATCCATGGTGATCCACTGGGAGAGGATCAGTTTTCTATGATTAATATCACATTGTACCGTGTAAAGACAAGGCTTACGAGTGATGCTTACACCCAAACAGGATGGAAAACATATTTATTAACTGGTCACAATGGTTTCCGTCTTTCAGAACTAACTGGACATCGGTACGTTCAAAAGTGATAGATAACACCTCTTAACAGTGAGTTGCCATAGTGATGAATGGACATGGAGCTGAAAAAAGGTTGCAGGACACCAGGACTGTCCTGAACCACCACCGGAACCACAAAGAACTTGCAGATGCAAGATGCCTCAAACAAAGGAAACACATTGTGTTGGTCCAGCTGTTCAAAGGAGTGGAAGGACCTGTTCTTAGGATTGGCTTCTCAATAAATAACAGCTCTCAAATGCAGACATCTGCAACATGTGCAGAGCAATTCTGAACCCGTGAGATACATCTTCGGCTGAATCTTCCAATTCCTCCAGAAAAGACTTTGTGAGCAAGGTTGACAGCCATTCCACATTATGCTAAAGCAAGAGCAAGCCACGTGGACGACTGATTTTTTTTTTCATGCAAGCTCCTGGTCCGTTCTCTTTTTAGCTCTCCATACTAAACACGGCCTCATGTCCCAAAGAACAATCGCATGTATGACCACACACACCCAATCTTCTCCGGGCATGCAGTGAAATTCAAAATGCAACAACGAAATTAATGGCCCAGGATCTTTCATCTACACCCCGCAAATAAGACTTTTGCCACCAGTCACTTTGAACTGACTTTCCCATGTACAACCATTGTTCAATCAGAATGAGCTGCTCATTGTGTCAACTAAATTGCTGATGATGTGCTTACTATATCTCACACCCATATCACTATGACTATGTGTGTGTGTGTGTATATATATATATATATATATATATATATATATATATATATATATATATATATATATATATATATATATCCATGCATTAGACCATACTCTGCACAGAGTGCTGGTGCTACCAAAGCTGTCTCCTGGGCTATGGGGCACGATCCTGGACAGGTCGACACTCCAACCCAGGATACTCGAATGACTCAATCATCCCAGCAAGCCGGTACTCATTTTGCCAAACTCAGAAGGATAACAGGCTGAGCCAACCCCAACTGGTATTAATTCAATGCCCAAGCAGGATTTGAACTCAGGACACTAGGATCCGAAGCCCACCACCCTAACCATTAAGCCAACACCAGCCATATGGCTATATATAGTATATACAAAACGATTTAATGATGAAATCATCACAGTAATCATGACTATGCGAAGTTCTTTCTTTTAAGATTTTGAAATTGTGTGGTTAATGATTTGTCCTCCTCTTTACCTGTATTTATCAATTACCCTGTGTACCCCACCCCATCCTGCACCCTTCCACAGATTTCATGTGTCTGTTCCCCACTGTTTTCTGCTTCCCTCTCCCATCCCTCCTGTCTCCTGCTCCCCTTTGTTACACGTTCTGTGTGTTAGCTCTTATACAAGCCTTGACATTGTATATTTCAATAATAATAATAACTAGAACTGCCACTTTATAACTGCTGGCAGTGATGACCGGGTACCCAGTCCGTCCGCCATTGACACAACTGATACAACATGAGACTTAAATCATAGTCGCAAAGTTTCGCATTTATCGGATAAGCGGTGCCAGAGAAAACATTATTTAATGGTGATACAACCACAGGCCTGCTTCGAGACGGCGCGGAACAGACGAGTTACGAACCGGGCAGCACAAAGCGTTCAATTTCCTTATTACTGGCGAACAGATTCAAATAATTAAATAATTCTGGCTGCCAAACCGCATGACCGATCAGGTTGAAATTTTAAACGTTTGTTTCGCATGTCGGCTAAATTACAAATGTGAAGTTTCGTATATATAGAAGCAGTGGTTCCAGAGTAAACATTAATTAATATTTATCCTTCAATCCAAGATGGCGGCCAAACCATGTGACTTATGACGTCATAATTTTCAACACATGTGCAAACACGAATGTAGACGATAAGCGCAAATTTTCGCTTCGCTAGGTTAAGCAGTTCCAGAGAAAACATTATTTAATATTTTTCTTAAAACCAACATGGCTGCCAAACCCTGGGCCCGATCGCGTTGAAATTTCAAACCCTCATTCCGCATGAGCGTTCCACCATAAACTTGATGTTTCACATTTATTGATGCAGTAGTTCCAGAGTAAACATTAATTAATATTTTTCCTTCAATCCACAATGGCTGCCAAACGTTGCGTCGTACCTCAAAGGGGGTGAGAACTTTTTATTCGTCATGGAGAGGTGGTCATAGTGGTGGAGTTTCGCCTGGATCTGTTCAGTCCTTTCAGAGAAAAATACGTTTAAAGATATTATTTTTTAATCCAAGATGGCTGACGAACCATGTGACCTATGACATTACAAATTTAAATTCTGCTTCCAACTGGGTATTGGAACACGTTTCTGAAGTTTCGTGTTAATCGGTAAAGGTGCGTTTTTCTATCCAAGATGGCCGCCAAACCATGTGACGTGTGACATCATAATTTCTACCACGCATGCACAGACAAAGGTAGATGATAATTACAAATTTTCGATTCGTTTGGTTAAGCGGTTCCAGAGAAAACATTATTTAATATTTTTCTTAAATCCAAGATGGCGGCCAAACCATGCGACTTATCAATTCTAAATTAACAAACTTATATCGCCTTCCTGTCCTGAATATAGTTCTGAAATCTCCCCTTCATTGGGCCAACGCTTCTGGAGAAGAAGATGTTTGAAGGTTTTCGGGTTTTTTCAAGATGGCCGCCAAACCATGTGACCGATCAAGAACAAATTAACAAACTTGAGAAAGGACCTCATGGGGAATATATGTGTGAAGTTTCGTCTTAATCTGTCTTGCCCTTCTGGAGAAGAAGAATTTTAAAATTTATTCATTTTCAATCCAAGATGGCTGCCGAACCTTGTGACCAATGATATCATAAATTTAAATTCTGCTTTCCATCGTCGACCCGAACAAGTGTGTGAAGTTTCTTGAAAATCGGATAAGGTCTATTTTTCTATCCAAGATGGCCGCCAAACCATGTGACTTCTGAGGTAAAAATTTTTTACCATGTATGCAGACTTGAGGGAGGAAGGCAATTGCAAATTTTCGCTTCGATGGCTTATGAAATACCAGAGAAAACATTATTTAATATTTTTCTTAAATCCAACATGGCGGCCAAACCATGTGACGTATCACTTCGAAATTAACAAACTTGCATCGCATACATGTCACGAATATAGTTGTGAAATCTCGCCTTCATGGGACCAGCGCTTCTGGAGAAGAAGATGTTTGAAGGTTTTAGTGTTTTTTCAAGATGGCCGCCAAACCATGTGACGTATCAACAACAAATTAACAAACTTGAAAGAGAACATCAGGGGGAATGTACGTGTAAAGTTTCGCCTTAATCTGTCCAGCCCTTCTGGAGAAGAAGATTTTTTTAATAAACACTAAAAAACAAGATGGCGGCCGAATTACGTCATCGATGACGTCAAGAAAAACATTTTCGTCAGTGATTTTAGGCGTAGATGATGCTCAGAATTTTTCAGATTTTTCCTATACGGCGTTCTACTTGACGAATTTTCACCGGTATATCGCTTCACCTATGACGTCATGAAAAATCACACGTGTTCCACATAGGGAGCTTAGTAAAATGTATCAAGAGAAAAATTTTTCCATTGCACGGTTTCCGAGATACAGATGTCCAAAGTTTATCGTTTTTTTCAAGATGGCGCCCGCACCACATGACCAATGACGTCATAATTATAACGTGATTGTGCTATCAAAAAAGATACATACTGTGGTGAAAATTTTGTGTCAATCGGACTTAGTATCCCAGAGAAAATGATTTTTAAAGCGAAAAAGGGTGCAAAATGCCGGCGGAAAAAGAAAAATAATAATAAACAGAAGAAAAACAATAGGGTACCCTGTACTGACAGGGTACCCTAATTATAATAAAATTTGGACAATGGTGTCATTCCCCAACATTAGAAATCTTCAATTATCACACCAGTGCCAAAATAAGGGAAACAAACCCAGTGAGTTGAATTATTACCACCAAGTCACCTTAAACATTTAATGTAATGAAGTGTCTTGAAAGGATATTGTTGAAATTCTTGAGAAGTCGAGTCGGGTTTTTAGCTCACCTGAACTTTATTCAGGTGAGCATATGTGATCGATCAGTGTCCGTAGGTGAGTGAGTGAGTCAGTCAGTCCGTAAACACTTCATTCATTATCACTTGAACCAAGTACACGATTTTGATGAAACTTGGCCACAAACGTCATATATGATGCCTAGCGAGGGTGTATTGATCCCCATCAAAATCTGCGCTCATTAAGGCGTTCTACGAGGGATTTTTAACCCCGCCAAATTTTTTTTTTGGTATTTCCTCTCTTCTCCAAAACTACACACACAATTTCGATGAAATTTGATCACAACCTTCTTCACCTGTACTATAGCAAAATTGAATTGTTTTGTATTAAACTTAATTAAATTAAACTTAATTTTGTACATTTACATTTTGGAATCACAGGATATCAATTATCAAAATGATCGCAGAAGAATGTTACCTGCACAAGGTGAGAAAACCATCCACCAAAAGCCCCTGTGTGGTTGTATGCTTTTTGAGCTTTCTTAGTACCTTTGAACTATGTAGCCATAAATAGTTAAATGGAAACTAAACTCATGTTATAAAACTGACAATCATTACTTTATATCTAACCGTTATTGGATTTTTCACTTCCAATCCTCATGAAATAATTTTCATTATTTAAAGAAAATATAACTTCAGTGAATTTCTTAGTAATAATTGCAGAGGTATACTTTGTGGGTTTCTGGTCACCAGTGAAATCAATGATTTTTTTTTGGAACATCTCAAGGGTAACAGCTCGATATGAATTTGTTCACCGGATAGCGGTTTACAGCTGTAGGTTACTTTATACGTCATTCATATTGTGACGGTCATGAAACTGGCCCGCAGGTGAATGAACATCAATGACACATGGGAGTTCCCTTATCAGATGTATGGTTAGTAGACGTGTGTGCCCAGACATGTCCCCACCCATTGTCTAAGGGAAACAGGGTATATGCTTTGTGGGGGTTTGTGTAGGTCTTCTTCCTCCTCCTATATACTATCCTCTTCTTCCTTCATTCCTAATTAAATACTCTTATTCATGGCTCATATTACGGTGGTTGCCATTTCATGTACCACATTGTACAATTCGTTCTCTCTCTCTCTTTCCCAAATTACCATTTAACATTCTTCAAGTGTATATCGGGTACAACCCGCTATTCGTAAATTACCTTTCTTTCCTTTATTAACTCTCTTGTACAGCAATCACACACAACCACATTCTGAAACACAGCACCCACAATTCAGACAACGAAGGAGAGAACAATGTTCCTGTTTTCAAATAAGCTGGGTGGGAAAGACCGCTTGGCAAGAAATCCCATGAAATGAAAAAGTAGCGTTGGCTCAGGAGAGGACTTCAACTCGGGAATGATTGACAGCAAAAGGAGGCTTTGGCTGGTGAGTGCACCAATTAGGTCACCCATTGTCGCATGTCCTTTGTTCTCGGGAAATCCACCCACCATGAACTGATTCCCCCCGTTCAAGTTGCTTACAAAGTGGAATGCACACTGTTTGCTGCTGTCGAAACGTGCTGGGGACCCCGAGACCTGTTTATGCTGAGGAAGGAGAGACCACCGGTGGAATTTGCGCCGAGACCAGGACGAACTGCGCCAGATGGTGCTGAGAGAACAGCTCAACTGTTGATCAAGCACAATGCAGAGATGTGAGAAGAAACAAGCCAGGAGGACCCCAGTGGGGGAAGTTAGTTCCAGCATCGACATACACTATCTGTCTCCTCCTGTCCTCTAAGAACCCCTATTCATCGACCAAGACTCCTCTTGACATTTCCAGGTGAGGCTTTGCCTCTAACTTTGCCTCACATTTTCCTTTAAGCATACATCGCCCACATCCTTCTACTTTCCATACCCCTCATTATTCGTCATTTGTTTCCTGTTTCGGGATCAGCTCATGTCCATCGACGTTTGCCACGGTGAGTCAAAGGCTGAACCAATGGCTTGCTCTCCATGCATCTTCTTTTCTTCCTCTCTACGTTTCCTCAGTACCATTCTGCTGGCACCATATCCTGTGTGTAGCTGATGTTGTGGAACTCTTAATATTCAATGTCCACTCGAGGCAAAGTACAGTTCAATCAGAGAATATTTATTCCTCATGATATCACGGAGCGAAGGAGCATCATACAATGGTCTCCGCTAAATCGGAGTCACAAAAATCATATATATTGTTGCGGATTTCGCGCCCGCCGGCGTGCGACGGCCACGTAACTCGAATCGCGGCACGTCGCCCACCGGACGGACAATCCAGTCGTGACCCTCTCGGACTAACGCCGGGAACCAGTCACGGGTGGACCTTTCGGTCTCACCGCGATCGAGCCAATCAGCCCCCGCGTGGGATAGGGTTGCTCGCCAAATTCGAACTACCTAAGTACCCACGCGGAGGGTAGACCGGGCGATCACACCTCGCCGCAGGTCGACTTCGGACACGGGCCACTTAAGCGACCCGTTCCGACTATCAGAATAACCGAGCGGTGTTATCGTCGACCTCGACGGTTCGATTAATTATCGGGCGTACTCAGCCCACTACCAACCCTTTACGTGAAGCAAGATGGGGATTCAATGGAGGAAAAGACGAAGCGAAGCGGGAAACAGTTCAACAATAAAGCACATTTATTCGCGACGAACGGAAAGCACACAAATACAATTCCACCAAATGCACACAAAAAAGAAAACACAATTCCATTTACACAAAAAGCAAACATAAAAGTGAAAACACAGTGCAGAGCTAATTCCGACTACCGAGCACACGGCAACACTTATACAATTCTACTTCACAGACGGCGCCGACAACACATACCCAAAACCAAGGAAAAGAAATACCCTCAAGAATGAGGTAGGCCTGGGGCCGAGACCTGGTCGGGCCTACCCGTCTGGTGATGAGACGCGGAGCGCGCGATGGCCCCGCAACCCGCGGGCCTCGTGGACAGTGCCTGGCAGGGGGGTGGGAACGGGGCCCCCTTGGTCGCACTATCTCAGCGCGGGGGGAAACAGGAGGGGGGGTTGCTGATGCTCGGGGTATAGAGGATCTTTATTATGTGCGACGAGCGTCTCCACCTCGGCCAGGTCGCGCTGCCGGCCTCCCTCGGGCGCGCAGCTCCTTGCACGACGCGAGCACCCTTCGTCCGACTCGCCGCCTCTCCACAGCTCGTCCCCTCCGTTCCGACTCCAACGCACACGACGAGCAGCTCCACCGCCCGCGAAGTCTTGACTCTCTGTCCCGACTCCTTCGCCTCGTTCCGACTCCTTCCTTCCTCGTTCCGACTTTTTTTACTCCTTTGACTGACGAACACCGTCCTTTTATCCCCCCCGTAACTTCGCCTTTGACCCCCTCCCTTTGACCTTTCACCTCGCTCCCCATTGGCCCGACAAAAAGTGGGCGTGAAGGCTTTTTGATCCACAAATTTGCATATATCGATCGCCCTGGGGGCGAGCCAGTCGCCCCTCGCTCACCGATTGGACGGCAAAAAGTGGGCGTGTGTCGTTTGGATCCGTTTTTGAGCACAAAATCCGTGATTTTGTACACGCTGTTCAACGTGCGCCCTACACGAGTCCAGCATCGGTGCCCATGAGTGGCGCGAGATGACGGTGATGCGATGGTGGCGAGTTGTGACGGTAAAGGTCGTGGCGGTTGTGGTGAAGCGGTGGTTGTGGTCGGTGGTTGATGTTGTGGTTGTGATGGTGGCGATTGGTCCAAAATAAAGATAGTAAAAGAAAAACGGCTATCCTGAAGAGTCGCAGCACGTATAAATGACATGTATTCCCACTAGACAACGGGTTTGGGCCTAACTACACATGCACTTACCGAGATACCTCACCTAAGGGACCTGAATGGTGGTTTGCGAATCTGGTAACCACAACACTACCCCCTTCCCTTTTTTACAGACTCGTCCCGAGTCGTCAAATTTTCGTGTGCCATCATGTGTAGTTTTCCCCTAGTACACTTTACCTACGGATCCCTGAGTGCGACATTCATGGTATTCGTGTCCCCAAAATAAATAACCTGAGGGCTGCGTAACTACCTAAACAAACTCACTCACACGGACGACTTAAATAAAATTGCCGGCGCTAAGACATACATGCCGGGGGCGCACTCATATTTACAGTACATCTTAACCTTAACTTACAAATTTTACACTAAACCATGGCCCAGGATCATTGAACTCTGCAAAAGAAAGCAGTTAGCAGGGAGCCAGGCTGCCCACATGCAGTCTCTGGCTCAAAACAATGCAGGTGACAGGGAACGTGGCTGGCTGCTCACACGCAGTCCAAGGCCTTCCCTTTTGAACTGAACTCAGTGAACCACAACGGTGCTTGGGCTGCACAACGCAGTCTCCGTGCCAGCTCAAGTGGCACACGCAATGAGCACAACGAATGGATGGATGAATGGATGGACGCAAACACGGTGCACGGGCCGCCACTGCAGGCCCGTGTTGTAGCTGCCAACAGGGCAGTTCTCGCAGCTTGCAAACTGTTGCCTTGATCCTGGCGCACATGGAAATGAACAGGGGGGGGGGAAAGCAAAAATTGAACGGGGCTGGTGAACGTGGGCAGTGGGCATGGCATGGCAAAGGTGGCAGGCAAACACAGCCCGCAGAAGAAGGCCGCTGCAGGCAAACACAGCCGGCAGATGAACTGGCCGGCACAGGCCTTGAAGTAAAACAGCCAGCAGATGAACTGGCCGGCACAGGCCTTGAAGCAAACACGGCCAGCCGATGGCACAGGCCTTGCAGCAAAACAACAGCTGCCGATGAAGTTGGCCGGCCTCCGCCTTGAAGCAACACACGGCCAGCCGATGAAGTTGGCCAGCCTTTGCCGTCAGTGGAAGTTGGTGGAGGGAGTGCGGTGGTGCTGGCCACTTGGAAGGCGGGCTCGGACCTACCTACCCGTCTCCCTCCCAACCTATCGCCTTTGCCTGTCACTGTACATACCCACTCCCTTAATTTGTCAAACCCCAATTTAGCCCCAACTTATTTTTTTGTTGTTTTTATTTTTACTTCCCCACTATAAATCGTCCCCTAACCCCCTTTATCGTCCTTGTTCGGCTAACCTATCCTGTCACCTAGCCTACTCCCAACCCCTACGTTCCCTTCCCGGAGGGGAATAAGGGAGAGCTAACGTCCTGTGTCGAGGCCCAACTCAAGCCTCAGAATGGCCTCCCCAGAGTTCGGCGATCTTAACACCAAGTGGGTCCAGCGGCCCACAACGACAGCGAGGGGATGGATGGTGCGGAGGGGTACATCTCCTAATCTACCCTAACCATTAACTCTTAAACTACCCCGGGGCTTTCAACAAGCGCCTCTCGCTTAAACTATTGGTTCTAACAACCCAGATTCCCGTCGCCTGTGTTGGTGTCCTCACAATTTCGGGCCTCGCCCCCCCCAATTTTCTCTCCGTGCCCTCACACGGTCTCCTGGCTGGGACACGTGGCTCCCTTTGGCAGGCACGACCCTCTGCCGAATCTCCCGCTATGGCACCCCCGGGCACTACACTGCCTCCGAGCCTACCAGCTCCCTAACACCGGGGAGTGCCCCCATGGCACCTCCCCTGAAACGCACACGTGGCAGGCCGGCCTCCCGGGCCCCTTTCCGAGGTCACCCGTGCCCACTGCACTGCCCACGCGGCTAATGGCGCCCGGGCCCCCGCACCAAGCAGGCGCACCCGTGCCCACTACTCTATCCCGGCCCCCCATGGGCCCTTGGCCTACCGCGGCCGACTGGCCTGGTGCCCGGGGTACCCACTCAGCGATACTCTCCTTTCGCAGCCACGCTCCCAAGCCCGTCAACAGGGCTCCTGCACCCTCCAAATGGGTCTCGAGCCTACTTTCCCACCAACAACAAAACGACCTCCATTTTTCAATTTGACTAACCCAGCTAACTCACTTTACTCTGACCCCGGGGTCCCTTGAGGCGGGAGTCACTCCTCCCCCAATCACTCATCGCACCATGCATTCCCCATTCGCTCCATACACACAGACCCGCTGGCCTCACTCACTCACCAAGCACATGCTTCCACCTCACTCAACATGTACACGCTTCCAATTCACTCACCAACAACTCTTCAACACACACACCACTGAACTCTGCCATCCTCCTAACTACATCCCCTAACTAACTCGTGCTCCCCCGTCGTCCCTTAAACTACAGCACGTTCGCACCCAACACTACGTAGCTAAACTACGTCCCCTCTACACACTCACCAGTCTGTCTCTGTCTCCTAACTCAAAAAATTCATTTTATTTCCCAACCTAAAGCTCACTAAATCCCTCTACCTAATCCATTCCACGGACTCCATGAGGACTTACCCCTGCCCCATGAAGTCGGTCTAACTAAGCTAACCCTTCCCCCTAACTAGTTTTCCATCCTGTGCCCAGGTAAGGGGGTCTTTCACCCCTTGCCCAGGAATCCTGTACACCCGAAAGTGAGGCTTGCTTTTTTTTTTTTTTCATGCGCAGCACCTGCGCGGCAACTCAGAGCTCGCACACTTTGCACCTGCCCGTGACGTCATGCAGCTGCACGTGTTCCTCGTCCCTCCTTGGACGCTACCATCCGGCAGAGATACCCCTCCTGCCGGATTCCAACCACACGTGCAGCCATGACGTCACCGTGCGCATAAAAAAAACACAAGCCCCATGTCTCGAGGGGTTTCCCACGCGAACACATGTGCTTTGCCCGTTGGAGCTGAACACACGATCGCGTGGAGAACCCGTCCGGTCCAAATCCATTTACCTGCCTAAACTTTGTCCGTCCGCGGGATCGCAAATCCACCGCGTGCGTTTCCGGACCGGGACTTCACTCTCGCAAGCGAGCACGTGGTGGTCTCGTGCGTTGCACAGCACGAACCGCGTGCTCACTGCTGGGTGAACCCGGCACGGTCCTCGAAACAACCACAGCCGCTACTCGGCTTTCTCTCCTCTGTCGCCGTCGTCGTCGCCATTCCACACACGCATACCTGCGTGTCACGACACACACAGTCCACACCATCACATTCACACGGGGAGACGCGGCTGCGTGCTCCCGCATGCCAACCGACATCTCCCTCTCATACCGCTCTCTCACACACACGGTCTCCCTGGCACACAGCGACCTTGCACACGGCCGTTCACTCACGCGTGCCTCACTACTCACACAAACCATACTACTCACACGTGGTGCTCCATTCACTCGCGCGGGGGCACTCACCCGCGGTGCCTCACTCATACACGCGGGGGCACTCATCCGCTGTGCCCCATCCCCCCACCGCCCCTCCCTCATCCACGCGGGGGCACTCACCCGCGGTGCCTCACTCATACACACGGCGACACTCACACACGCGGTCTCTTCCACACAACGTCCCTCCCTCATACACGCGGGGGCACTTAACCGCGGTGCCTCATCCACACACCGTGCCTCACTCATACACGCGGGGGCACTTAACACGGTGCCTCATCCACACACGCGGGGCACTCACCCGCGGTTCCTCACTCATACTGGCCGTTTCACTCACACACACGGCCTCTTCCACACCACAGGTTCCTCATCCACACACGGTGCCTCATCCAAACACGGCGTGCTGGGAAGCACGCACTCCAGCACTTTCATCGCCACCACACCACTCACACACAGGGTCGCTTCCACACACGGGGACGCACTCACGCCTTGCACCACACACACAGGGACAACCACACTGGGGATTTGTGTCCCCACAAGGGTCTCCGGGGCCTCTATACCCCCCAAGCTCTCCAAGCACCTGTCCACAGCACTCGTCCCCTCAACCTCGCAAGCACGACCGAACTCACCTGGTCGTGACTCGCCTCAAGGGGCATACTCCCTCCCCTCGTTCCTGGAGGAGGCCATCCAGGTGCTCGCACTGGGTCTCTACCCAGTCCGCCAGCTCACCCTCACTATCCTCCACTACCCCTCCGTGTGTGTGTGTGCGTCACTTACCCACGTCCTCACCGTGCAGTCTCTCCTCTATCGTTCCCTTCCCGGCTACCGTTACTGCCAACTCTTCACCCTTTACCTCCCTTGTCTCCACTATTATTTCCGTTGTCACGGCCTTCATGCCCGCCTGCAGGCATCGGCCCATGTTCTGCGTCGCACCCCCCAGTTCTTTCATTTGCTTGTTCATGTCTTTCATTTCGTTTTTATTTCCGCATTCATTTGTGCCAGCATGGTGAATAGCTGGGCCATGTCGGATGCACTCAAGTGAGCCGTTTCGGCAGGGGTTGGGGAAGGGTCTGGGTGGAGAGGGGGGGGGAGGTGTCATCCACCGCGGCCGCTGCCGCCTCCACCTCGGGCCCTGGGTTCAGTTGGGCGAGTCCGTGTTCCTGCACAATCAACATTTCCTCCCCGGGGATTCCATCCGGGACCTTGGACTCTACATTATTACACATATACATTTCTAATACCCCCCGGCTCCCGCTCGCCTTGAGACGCCATCTTGCTTCTCGTGAAGGGTTAATTTGCTCGCTCGTAATTTGGAGGGAATCGGGGGTCGCTTCTCTCACCCCTGGACCGATTCCGTGAATTTCGCTGGAGACAGGAGAGCCTGTTGTCCCGCTCTCCAATACCAGTGCCGCGAGGAGGGCGATGAATTTATATCCCACTCCTGACACCAGTGTTGCGGATTTCGCGCCCGCCGGCGTGCGACGGCCACGTAACTCCGAATCGCGGCACGTCGCCCACGGACGGACAATCCAGTCGTGACCCTCTCGGACTAACGCCGGGAACCAGTCACGGGTGGACCTTCGGTCTCACCGCGATCGAGCCAATCAGCCCCCGCGTGGGATAGGGTTGCTCGCCAAATTCGAACTACCTAAGTACCCACGCGGAGGGTAGACCGGGCGATCACACCTCGCCGCAGGTCGACTTCGGACACGGGCCATAGCGACCCGTTCCGACTATCAGAATAACCGAGCGGTGTTATCGTCGACCTCGACGGTTCGATTAATTATCGGGCGTACTCAGCCCACTACCAACCCTTTACGTGAAGCAAGATGGGGATTCAATGGAGGAAAAGACGAAGCGAAAGCGGAAACAGTTCAGCAATAAAGCACATTTATTCGCGACGAACGGAAAGCACACAAATACAATTCCACCAAATGCACACAAAAAAAGAAACACAATTCCATTTACACAAAAAGCAAACATAAAAGTGAAAACACAGTGCAGAGCTAATTCCGACTACCGAGCACACGGCAACACTTATACAATTCTACTTCACAGACGGGGCCGCCAACACATACCCAAAACCAACGAAACAAAATACCCACAAGGATGAGGTAGGCCTGGGGCCGAGACCTGGTCGGGCCTACCCCGTCTGGTGATGAGACGCGGAGCGGCGATGGCCCCGCAACCCGCGGGCCTCGTGGACAGTGCCTGGCAGGGGGTGGGAACGGGGCCCCCTTGGTCGCACTATCTCAGCGCGGGGGGAAACAGGAGGGGGGGGTTGCTGATGCTCGGGGTATAGAGGATCTTTATTATGTGCGACGAGCGTCTCCACCTCGGCCAGGTCGCGCTGCCGGCCTCCCTCGGGCGCGCAGCTCCTTGCACGACGCGAGCACCCTTCGTCCGACTCGCCGCCTCTCCACAGCTCGTCCCCTCCGTTCCGACTCCAACGCACACGACGAGCAGCTCCACCGCCCGCGAAGTCTTGACTCTCTGTTCCGACTCCTTCGCCTCGTTCCGACTCCTTCCTTCCTCGTTCCGACTTTTACCACTCCTTCGACTGACGAACACCGTCCTTTTATCCTCCCGTAACTTCGCCTTTTACCCCCTCCCTTTGACCTTTCAACTCGCTCCCCATTGGCCCGACAAAAAGTGGGCGTGAAGGCTTTTTGATCCACAAATTTGCATATATCGATCGCCCTGGGGGCGGGGCCAATTCGCCCCTCGCTCACCGATTGGACGGCAAAAAGTGGGCGTGTGTCGTTTTGGATCCGTTTTTGAAGCACAAAATCCGTGATTTTGTACACGCTGTTCAACGTGCGCCCTACACGAGTCCAGCATCGGTGCCCATGAGTGGCGCGAGATGACGGTGATGCGATGGTGGCGAGTTGTGACGGTAAAGGTCGTGGCGGTTGTGGTGAAGCGGTGGTTGTGGTCGGTGGTTGATGTTGTGGTTGTGATGGTGGCGATTGGTCCAAAATAAAGATAGTAAAAGAAAAACGGCTATCCTGAAGAGTCGCAGCACGTATAAATGACATGTATTCCCACTAGACAACGGGTTTGGGCCTAACTACACATGCACTTACCGAGATACCTCACCTAAGGGACCTGAATGGTGGTTTGCGAATCTGGTAACCACAACAATATATATATATATAGTCCAAGGAAAGATGGGGAGAAGTTTAAATTGCCAAGGAGAAGAACAGAGGAGGAGAGGAGTTGGGTCATAACGATCCATATCTGACCTTGACTGAGCCAGTTTGACCTGAGAAAAGTAAGGCAAGGGTACAATTGTACAACAGTAGGCAAAACAATTATAGACAGAACATTCTTTATAAAGCGAGAGAGAAGAGGACAGGGAAGGAAGACAAAGGACAGACAAAAGCAGCAGATACAAGTTCCAATAAAATACATTTGATTAAAATATGTTTGATTATAGGTTCCAATAAATGAGTTACAGAGAAATGAATACATGTCAGTAATTGAAACAGTAATAATTAAAGAAAACAGGTGTTTAAATAATTGACTAAATTCGTATGCATTAAGTAAGCAGTACGTATGTAATAAATCCACATTAATCATCGAACTACCATTTCAAAAAGAAGTCTGCTTCAACACTGATTAAGGTAAGATTGTAGAAGGGGAATAAGCGCTAAGTACAGTATTGGAATCTGTTCTTTTGTGCCTTTTCTTGATTGTTTGCTGTGCTGTGCATGTGAATATGTGTCTTTCATGACTGATTTGTTATGCTTGTAAATATGTGTCTGCTTATTTGGGTAAACGGTTTGTCTCATTCTCTTTGTTGGCTGAATTTAGTGTATAAGACGAGATAGACGAGAAGTTCTGCCCCATTGATTGGCTCCGCAATTAGCCTGTGCATACTCAAAGTTCTGTTCAGCCATACTTAATAATTAGACGGGTGCGCAATGAAGTTGCATACCTCCATTGGCATCACCAAACCACGGGAAAAGGCAACGCATTTTAGAGCGAGGATCCTGCCAGGTTTGGCTGTATCAATCCACATCTGTAGTTACATGACAACCCTTCGGGCCACAGACTTATCTGGTGAACCCCATTCACCTTCACCCTCGTGGTGAAACCCGAACCCCAGTTCCATAACAATATGGTGAAATTCTTAGTCAATGATGTGATCCCTGGGTGGAGGTAAAACCTTTCTGTAACTATCCCTCCCTTATCTAGCTTTAGGAATGTGAAGCAAACATCACATTATCTGAAAACATCTGTATTCACGCAGAACGCTTCCATACACATCACTACATTATTACTCTGCACGTGTGATGCGAAAAGCAGGATTAAGCAATTGGTTATTTCTGTATGTGTCTGTGCATCCAACTACAAATCTTCTTCTTCTTGCATATGGCAGCTTAGCTGCCAGGGTAGCTATCATTTATTGGAAGCACGACTGTGTCACTGATGCAGTGCCCCTCTACCAGTACACACTGATACTCATTTCGCCGACCTTGGAAGGATGATGGGCTTAGTCAACCCCCTGGTGTATTAATTCAGCGGCCAATGCTGCTTGAACTCAGGACCCAAGGATCCAAAGCCACCACCCGAACCACAAAGCCAACACCAGGCTTGTATCCAACTACAAATGACAGTTTATGATTGAGAAACAGCTTAATTTCATTTGAATGTTGTATTTTGAACACAAATCGGAAAACAAACCTGTAGTTTAGTCGTACTTTGGTTCTGAGTTAGTCCATGTGCAGAGAGGAGTGAGGTTTTTCTTTTTTTACTCTGGCAGTCAAACAAAATTGAAAATCATTCCAAACAACAAACTTACTATTTTTTTTAAGAATCTCACAAAGGACACGAAGAACGAATGTAATGTGTCTAAAGTTGCTCCTTCCTTCCTCTCAGCACACCTCCCCCCTCTTCCCAACCACTCAAATCTAATACCTCCCCCTGTTTGCTCCCTTCTTTAGCATACCTCTACCAAGTCTCATCCTTCCTCCCTCCCCACCTTTCCCATCGCTCTCCTGCACCTTGGCCGTGCTTGCCCTCATCATCGCCCCTCCCTCTCGAAGCAACATTCACACTCTTCCCCCTCCAAGCTTCCCTCTCACCTTTCCTAAAAACTCCCCCCCCCTCACCCTTCACTCTCCAATCTTCCCCATCACTCCCCCTTCCCAACCACAAAGCTGACAACTTCCCCCACCCTCCCTCTTCCATCTCATTACTCCACCTCCTCCAATTCTACCCACTCCCTCCCATCCCCTCCCTCGTCCTCCTCTCCCCCCCCCCCGCCCCCAAAACCTCTTCCCCTCCCTCTTCCTTAACAGTGTGAACCTCAAACAGCCAGAGCCTTCGCTCAAACCTGACAGATCTTTCCATACAGGTTGCCACTGACAAACCACACATAATCTGCTTAACAGAAACTTTCCTCCTTCAAGGCATCTCTGACTCCCTGGTATCTCTCCCTGGTTACTCCCTCCTCCGGGATGACAACCCTGAGCTTCGTCCTGGTGGCTGAGTTACTCTCTTCATCAAAGACTCTATTCCTCACTCACCATGCACTTCCCTCTCTCCCCCACACCCCCAGTAGTACCACCAGCTACGGCTTCCCCTCCACTCCCACCTTATGTTTATATGTGTACTGTACCATTCACCAAACAGTTATGACTTCATTTACATCTCGCTCTCCTAAAACATAGACCAACTTCAATCCTCTCATCCCAACTCTCTCTTCCTCATATGCGGTGACTTCAATTGTCATCATGCCAGTTGGTTGGGTGTGGGTACCTCTCTCACTTGCCATGGCGCTTCAGCAAAAGTCTTCTGTGACCCATTTGTGACTGACACAATCTGTAAACTTCCTGACCCAGATCTCAACCAACAGTACTCCATCTCTTGTGGATGTGATTTTGGCTAATTTCCCTGAAAATATCTGTTGTTCTTCCTTCGCTCCAATTGGTTCATCTGATCACATGCTTGTCAAAGTAGACATCTCTCTGGCTGGTATTAGAGAACCACCAAAGCGCCGTCGAGCCTGGCATTTCACTCAGGCTGACTGGCAGGGACTTCAAGCAGCCATCAAACCTCAAGACTGGTCTCCCATTTATACTTCCTCTGACCTCAACTTGGCCTGGGAATTCTTTCAATGAAACTTGCTCTCTCTTGCATGCACAGATTTATCCCACCTCGTCTTCAGTTGTCCTACCGTTCCTCCTGCCCATGGTTTACTGAAGCATGTGGTGAGACAGTTGGCCTGAAACAACTTCCCTTCACCTCATGGAAGGCTAATCCAACTAAAGGCAATCTCGGTTCCTTCCACAAAGCTCGGATAAAGTGTGTGGCGACACGCAGGAGAGCCAGAAAACAACATTTCTCATCTCAAGTCATAACTCTTAAACTTGTCTCCCTCCATGGCATGTAGGTAAGTCTGTTTCTGGTGTATGTTCCCCCTCGATCCCCTCCCTTACCTCAAATGGCTGCACAGCTGACAGTGCACATGAAAAGGCTGAATGCCTAAACTCCGTGTTTGCTTCAAAGTCTTGTGTTCCAAACCCATCGCTTTCTGTACCCACCTTATCTCGTCACACTAGGCTGTTCCTGGACTCTGTGTCCTTTTCTCCTAACAAGTTGGACAGTTTGCTGTCAAATCCCGACTCAGATTCTGCAACCGGTCCAGACAGCACAGCCCACGTGTCCTAAAAACCTGCTCCTCTGCTTTTGCTCATCCCCCCCCCCCCAATCTCCTTTCTCAACAATCCTCTTGAAGAAGTCCTTTCAATCAAGCTTCTGGGTCTCACTATCTGCCATGATCTTTCCTGGGAAGCCACATTTCCAAGCTGACCTTCAAAGCCAGTCACTGACTGGGCATCCTCCATCGTGCAAAGTCCTTACTTGGCACAGCTGAGCTCCTCACCGCATACAAAGCTTTCGTCCACAGCCTAATGGAGTAATGCTCTCCCCTCTGGTTTGGTGCTCCCGCCTCTCACCTTTCTCGACTTCACGCTGTGGAAACCAAGGCATTTAGGATCATTGGCATCTTTCGCGATGAGACGGAGTCTTTGGGTCTCTCACTCTCTCAACACAGGCAGGTTGGTGGTCTTTCTGTCTTCTTCCATCTCCTCTCTGGCCTGGCCTCCCTGTTCTGTATGAGATATGCCCCCCGCCCGATCTTTCTGCAGGGCGCTCATGGTCCGCCAACAACCCTCTTCTGGTAAAACTACCAAAATCACGAATCACTGCTCACGTTCACTCTTTCTTTCCTCTTTTTCCCCCACATTTGGAATATAACCCGACTCTCTTCAATGCCACTCTTTCCTCCAGGTCTTCAAAACAGCTGTTCACCAACTTCTCTTATCTTCCCCCATCCAAAACCATGATCTTTTCTACCCCCGTTAATCCACCTCCTTCAAATTCCCTGCTTTCGTTCCTGAAGGTTCCCTGTCGTGTAAGGACCTGAAAGTCCCTGTACTGTCGATCTTGTTTACCCTGTGTACCCTGCCCATCTCTCTCCCTTAAACAGATCTCCTCATGTCTCTGTTCCACAGTTTTTTTTCCTTCCCTCTCCCGCCCTCTTGTCTCTTTCTCCCCTTCCTGTATGTTCTGTGTTGTATTAGCTCTCATACGAGCCTCGACAGTGTATCCAAAAAAAAGAAAAATGAAAAGGTGGTGTAAAAAACGCTGTATCAACAGCGGTAAACTTCCATTTTTATTTTTGAGGATTTTGTAATCTCTATTTTATTTCAATTTAATTGATGCAAAACTTTAAAGATAGGAGGGACTCTCCATCGATAATATTTTATTGATAACTCTGACATCATAGATCACATGGTATGGCAAACATATTATATTAAAGGAAAAAAAAAATTTGGACATCATTCTCTCTGAAACTGCTCAACAGAAAAAATTGAAACTTGCCAAATGTCAAAAACCCCCCTCTGGGTTATAAAGGGTGATAACGTTGACGTCATCTGTGAAGTGGTATTCTACCATAATTGGCTGAATTTAAATTATTTTCCGAAAAAATTTGAAACTTCATATATGTGATTGATGACCCGATGCGAGTGAAGAGTTAAATTTATGACATTAATAACCCATGCCAAGAAAGTGTATGAAAATAGTGTGCGTGCATGAAATGGGTATATGGGCCATAATAGTCGTGTGTTCAGTTGACGATGGTATTTTTGTTCAGAATATATGCGCAAGGTGAGACTATGTGCTCCACGAGTGCCGTTCTCTTTTAATAATGTTTTCACAAACGCTCAATGTGAGATGTAAGCTGAAGCTTGGTTATTATAAAAATTAATTGACGCGTTTAGAATCTAAAAAGGCAAATATTGAGAGTTTGAGTTAAAGGATTATATTTCTGTGATGTAAACAATAAAACAGGTTCTTGCGAGGTATTTCCTGCTGAAATAGACCATTGCCAAAGAAAGTACAGACGGCAAATAAAACTACATCTCGTGGTCAGGGACAACCAACTACAAAACAAAGTTCAGAGGTCTCGTTAATGGAACAACAATGGTGACTCTCGATGAAGTGGTCCACTTGTGTTTTTCCAACTACATACAACTTTCTTTGGTCATCGAACTACATGCATTTGAATAGAGGTTTGAAGTATTATTACATTCTTGGATGCAATCCTTTTTTTTTTTTTACTTCACCAGCTACACAGGATGCATTTCTGTCTTTGTCACAATGTTGTTGTTGTTGTTGTTGTTGTTGTTGCTGCAGCCATTGGAATATGGTCCAAGCTCGATTTGAGCGCTTGAAGTTCTAAATCCTATTCAGTGGTTTCACGAAGTTCTTTGTTCCTGTTTTTCTTTGGCCAAATGTATTATACCAGTCTTGTATGTTGCCACCAAGTCACAATGACACTCATTAGAAAACCTCTTCACGGACTTAAAAACAGTGACTGATCTAGCTTGATCAACCAGACCTCAACCAGGAGTGTGGGCGGTCTATGCTTGGAACATTCATCTCTTTCGTCATTAGTCAAATGCAACTTGAGTTTTGCAGCAGTGCATAGAGCAGGTATAATTATTTTTGAACAAGAATTATCATTTTTTTTAAAAATGGGCCATTTATATTTGAAGATCATACACACTCAAGATTCCTTGATATCCTTATACACAAAGCTATCGTTCATAGCATCGGTGTGCAACGAAAAGGGATGTCTGCATAGGACCAAAGGTGGACGGAGGTTGTGTTTTCGCTCCTATCTCTTTGTCCGTCTGTCTGTGAGCAGGATGTCTCAACACGTTAAGGAAGGATTTGGATGAAACATGGTGGACAGGTTGGGTGTATGACAACGACAAATTGGTTCAATTTTGGTGAAGATCTGGATCTTGATACGAGAAGCTAAGTGATTCTTCACCATTGAGAGAAAGGGCCAAAAAGTATACATAGCATGATATCTCACAACGTTGTGGAGGGATTCGGACGAAACTTGGTGAATGAGTTGTGTAGATGACCAGAACAAGCTGATTATGGTCTGGATGCAGATCCTTCCTGTCGGTGGGATACAAAACGTAAGCTGTTCAGCCTGACGGAGGTATGTGCTCCGCGAGTGCCGATCTCGTGCTTGTTTTGTCTTGCTGAGTCTTAAGGGATTTGTCAGATCAACTAGTTTTTATATTTGGAAAAATACCATTACAATAGAATAATAAATCTTTGTACTTTCACTGCATGTTACAAAATATTTTGGCAGAATTTATTGGCTATGTTAGTTGTCCCACAATTGCCTACTTTACTGTAAGATATCATCAGGTCAAACCAGACACTGTCGAGACAGAGACAGAGACAGACACTGGAAAACGTTCAATGCACAAAGTTAAAATACAAGTGAGCAGAAAGAAATACACAAACACAAATCAGAGATTTTAAAAAAATTACACAATATGTAATATATAAAAGCAAGTAATGATTAAAAATAAAATTTCATATCACCATGAACCATTTTGCACTACACACTCCGAAAACATCATTTCTACTGAAACAATTCCAACATTGCGCAAGTTCTGGTAAAAAAATAAAATTCGACACACGGCCGACCCAGCATCTCAGAACTAAGGCCAGCAGACAGGACTTCCAGGTAACTTCCATCCAAGGGACGACACATTTTGTGATGCAATACCCTGTTTGCGAAGCACCAGTCCAACGGTTTATAATGAGGCTGAGAATCAAACCCAGGCTAGTTACCTCTACTCCATTGAGTTGGACAAGTGTGGTCCCACTGCACCGTCCAGTCAGACTTGTGTGCTCTCGTCTATGGTCACAGATGAAGAGATAGTGACTTACTCCGTGGAAGAGATGGTGGACTGCAGGCAAAACCAATCTGCCCAAATTAAACTGCCAGACATGTCAGTTTAAATGGACTTTGTGGACTTTTGAAAACTACCAGAGAGATGGACACTTTCAAGAGTATACAATCTGGGCCAGCTGAGGAAGAGCAGAAAAGATTGGAAGGTAAATTGGACTTGATCAAATCAAGCAGAGAGTTAGAGGAAATATGAGTTGGGAATCTAACAAATTGAGTGATGCCTAAAGTGTCGCTGGAATATTGGTGTAGGTGTGAGAACAGTGAGGCAAACACACAAACACCACCATGGTGTTTTATACACATGCACTGTATATAAAAGCACAAAAGTATATTATGGAAAATTATATATTTTAAAATAAATTTTTATCATCCTTTTTATTTAGTTATTTGTTTATTATTATTATTAATTTTTTTGTGTGGGGGGAGGGGGGAAGTGGTTGGGGATGGCAAATATTGGTTGAGGGTGAGGAATGAACATCCACAGACAGCACATTCACCTTTCAACGAGACCATCTCGCTGACAACCCAATCACGACACATTTAAGCAATTACCCATCCATACATCAGCTACTTACCATTCCTGCAAATATCCATGTACCACACCTATCACCAATGTGTCTAGATACCCATCTCACCAATATTGAAACCTATTTACTGTTTCTGTTTCCACGACCTTTATTGGGAGACCATTCTGTGCATTAACTACTCTCTGAATGAAAGACCATTGCCTTACTCTCCTATTCTCTCTCCAATTCTTTATTCAGGCTATGGCCCCTGGTCCTGTCACTGTCCATTCTTTTGAAAAACCTTTCTGGACTTATTTTTTTCATTAACTTAATCGTCTGTATCATATCTCATCGCAATCAACTCCTTTCTAATGTAAAAAGTCCTGTCTCCTTCAGAAGCTCCTCATAGCTGAGTCAAGCTCGCCCCGTGGAATCAGTCGAGTCACTCTACGCTGGGACATCTCAATAGGCCTTTTTTACGTGAAAACATCAAGCCCCAGGGGCGAACTCACTCCGGGGTGGCCCCTGGGTTGTGAAACATTTTTCACCCTCGAGTTCACCCACCCCGGCATCGTTTGACACATGTTCAGTGCTAACCGTGTTCCATTTGCCCTGGGCTCGTCCATGAATGTTTTACACTTGAAGGATTAAATTTGGGGAGAGAGATCACTGTGTGTGCACAAGCATTTGATGAGCTGACCACACTGGAAGCTAAAAGTTGTGTAGGCAGGAAACAAATGCTGTTTGGGTGCAAAATCAATCAAAAAAAAAAAACATTGCAAATATTTTCGTGGTGACTACCAAGTTTGGCTCCAAGCTCACACATGCAAAAGTGAAAAAGGGACAATGCAGAGTGAACAGCCACAGAGAACCCATGCTTTCATGTTTGTAAAGTTCTGGTGTTAATGATAGAGAGGCAATGTTCGAAGAGAACGATCAGTTTTATTACAGTACCAGAATCACCGCGCACCAAGCGGAGCGAAGCCCCAAAATGCACCGCGCCCAGGTCCTCGCTCTCTTTACAACATCACACGCCAGCACTTCCGGTCCAAGGAACACAAAGTCAAAACAGCAAACTAATGTAATACCACTACAATGATGACCTTTGTACCCTGGTTCTGTCATATTGTGGGGCTCATTTTCTTGGCATGGTTTGGGTGCAGTCATTCCTTTAGAAGGTAAGGGTCTTTTAGAATACCAATCGCTATTTACTGATACTGAGTGATCATCTTCACCCCATGTCGCAGAATTTATTTCCTGCAGGGAGGAGTGTCTTCCAGGATGACAATGCCTCAATCCACAGAGTACTTGTGGTCACCCAATGGTTCGATGAACGTGACACTGATGTGATCCACATGTCATGGCCTTCTCAGCCACCAGATCTGAACCGAATCGAACATTTATGGGATATTCTGGAATGACGCCTGAAACAGCATTTTTCACCTCCATCAAACAGGTGTGAGTTGATTCACTTTTTCGTGGAAGAATGGTGTCACATCCCTCCTGCAGAATTCCAGATTCTGGTGGATTCTAGGCCACAGCGCATATAGGCCGTACTGGCTGCACATCTCGGTCCAAAGCCCTATTAAGTGACTTTACATTGGTGTTTCCATTTTGTTGTCCACTACCTGTTTGTGTGCATATATATGATTATAGATAACCGGGCATAGTGGCGTGCGCCTGTAATCCGGCTACTCGGAGGCTTGGGTTGGAGGATCGCTCGAGAGGGTGGAGGGCGGCCCGGAATCATGGCGAAACCCAATCCTTATCCCTGTGTTGTAAGAGGTGACCAGGGTTGCGTCAGGAAGGGTATCCGGCATAAAACCTATGCCAAATCAGTATGCGGATCATAACGGATGATCCGCTGTGGCGACCCCTAACGGGAGCAGCCGAAAGAAGAACAACAACATATATAATTATAGGTGTGTGTGTGTGTGTGTGTGTGTGTGTATGTATATATATATATATATATATATATATATATATATATATATATATTGTTACGGTTGTAGGGGAAGATGGAGGAATTTCATAGGAAAGTTAGGATTGAAGAGAATTGTTTGGTCCGCGGACGTGTAGGAGACGTCTCAATGTAATTATGTAGGGAGACTGTGAGTTTAAGTGTTATGTGTCACCACAGAGGGGGGGGCGGTGAAACGGTGTCAATTAGATAGTGATGAAGGATAAGTTCCCCCAATATGTAATTGCCCCCCTGTGACTTTCCCTGTTTTTGTATTACAAACCATGGAAGAATTGCGCTGTTATAACATGACCAAGTAGGAAGATGCCCCACCTCCAAGGGTGACGTCTGGCGAAGTCACGCCCCCGTGGCTGATGATTGATGGGCGTGACCTCAGAAGCTCGCCAAACGTGCCAAGCAGGTAGAGGCCCTGCCTTCCCAGGTTTCGTGCGAGCAAGCCACGCCCTGGAGGAGGAAACGGGGGTTCGGTGTGACGTGAGACAGAGAAGAGGAGGAACGCACGAGGTCGGTGTGAGGACCGCTGCAGATAGACTCCCATGAGGTTGTCGTCATGGTCGGAACGTGGCTAGGATGGAGGATCTCACTTTGCTTTCCTCTCGACATGACAAAATGGCTTTCCTTCGACGCATGAAGAGACGGTGTGATTCTCACATTCGTGCTGAGGCGATTTGGCTCACGTACTGAGCAGGACTTTGCAGGCAACTTGACACCATTCTATGTGCATCTACATATGAAAATAGAAGCTCCTTGAGTGAAGCATCTCTCTGTGCCAAATGCCAGAATAAAGGAGGGATTTTCTTTTGTTTAATTTCCCCTTGTCCATATTTAAGTCTGTTTGTCGAGGCGCCTCGACTTTAGACTAGTTTATCTCACGATTATTATTATATCTGAAATATTGTCCTTTGTAAATATTTGTCTATTTTCATTAAATCTCACGGTTATTTTAAGTTGCTGTGTCTGTGTATTTGTCGCGGGGTTTAAATATAAACCAGTTTTTGTGCAGTTTTACTGTGCTTCCCCATGCCTCCGCCGCTCCACCATTGCGCCCTGCCCCTCCCGCACGTGTTGTGGTCTCCGAGGATCAATGTGTCTGCCTCCGAATAAGGAAAACTGCTCGGCTCTCTGGGCTAGCGGTGTTGACGTCTCTCCACCACAAATTGGGTCAGGGGTTTAACCTGGACCACCAGCTCCGCAACAATACACACACACACACACACACACACACACACACACACATATATATATATATATATATATATATATATATATATATATATATATATATATATATATATATATATATATATATATATATATATATACACATTATTGGAACGGACTCTGTCTCCCTAAAGGACATTATGGGACCCAGGGACTGCTGCATCTAAACTCTCATGAAGCTGAGTGGAGGCGCTCCACACAAGCAGCGATTCTGTGTGCGGTGTGGTTTGGTTTCATCAATTTACCTGCACGGTGATTTCAGCATATCCATAGTTTTCGAGCAAGTATGGGATTTTTTTTGGTTGTATTATAAACGGTTGATAAATAATGGGGATGGGGACACAGAAAGCAGAATGAGAATAAAAATAACAGGAAAACCTGATCAGCACGCTATCCTGAACGGTCACAGCAACGGCTATCCTTAAGACTATTCTTAATATGGGCAGACTGGGTTTGGAACACAAGACGAACAAAACAGTTAACAGTGTGGTGTCGGTGCCTGCATGGTCTTCCTGATGAAGCTTTGGGAGGTGTGGTGCAGGCTTGTCTTACTGGTTCGCAGAGACACCAATGACAATTTAGTGCAGGCATGCCTTCAGACCCTTTCTGTCTTACAGACCTCTCTCCAATCGTGGTGTCTTGTGTGCATGCTGGCATCTCTCTCGGTCTCTGTGTCACTCTCGGGTCCCTCTTGCTCTGTGTGGCTGTCCTGTTCTCTGACTCTGGCCGGTGATCAGCTCCCCTCGCCGCGTTTTCTTGCCTGGCTGCCTGACCACCCACAGAGAGGTCTCCTCCCCTGCCCGAGTGTCGCACATGCACTCTTTCAGTAGCACAAGTGTAGAGCATGTCCACGGGGTTGTACTTATCTCATGTGGATGCACTATCTGAGGGGCCATTGAACGGTGTGAAAAGACAATGGGAGTGATTTGAGAGTTAAACACAGATGGAAGATTCGGATGATTTGTGGGTGAGCTACCTGGATATCTGACCCTGATCATTGTTAATTGTGGTTCCAAAAACTTACAATAACGCTCCTTAAGAGATATCTGATGAATAATTATCCCACCACTATCCCCAAAGTCATTTTCTGAACAATATCTTTCAACAATGAAGCACACAAGCCTGCGAAGTAAGATCCGTGTAACCTGTTTAGTTGATGTTGTCCTTTTCTTGTGTTTTAATAACTTTTCAATGACTCTAATGTACCCGGATGGCTCTTGTTATGTTAGTGTTGTTTGGAGTTCGCTTGACCCCTGGTGTATTTGAACGATAATTAAATTGCCATTCTGGTGAGTTGCCAGCAGGAGGCCGATGCTTCATGTAATTTCCAAACAATGTGAAGCTGGTTGTGTTATCTGTGACCATGTTCAGTGTGTAGGCCGATTGGCCTCTTTCTGTGTCTAAACTTTCATTAAACAAGGTGGTTCAAGAACTGATGACACATTTACAATTGCCATTGCAAGGGAAACCGGCATCCTTTTCTGAGCCTCCCTTTGTTTTATTTTCAGGGAAAATGACGTGCTGGGGATATGGATGTGATTAGGCAGGAAACTTTACACTTACTGGTAGAGACCTGCCGAGCCACATACCACTTAAAATGTCAGTAAAAATACATAGTGAGACTTTTGATGTAGTTAGAGTGATAAAACTAACTATCCACATTGCTTCACAAGCTCCTCAAGTCTACGTAGGTTTGGAGCTAATGATAGAGGTTGGAGCAAACAGCAACAGCATGTAGTTCCTCTTTCGATGGTTTTGCTTGATGCTGTCCAGGTCATCTGTGCTGACTGATTACCTTTGATGGCTAGTGACTGCGCACACTCCCAGGACTCTGTCTCCTCTTGCATCCCAGTATTGTTGCTTATCTCAGGCAATTACACTCCTAGTAATGCTTTGGAAAAGTATGGTGGTGACCGCAGAGCATAGCTATGGAACCAACCCTGACGTCCTCACATTTGTTTAGCTTTCCAGAACATTTCCTCCAATTACAGAGCCAGACAGCCCTTTCCCAGCCACACAGGTCAACCCCGGACCTCGGCTTCCGGCATCCCAGGCCTTTTCTCTCCTGCTCCCTTTCTCCCCCCCCCCTCCTTCCCACCCTTCCCTCTTTCTCAACAAGCTGATTATTATCTAAGGTTCACTGGTTTGATTCCCACACTATTTTACATATTTTTTGCTTACAGACATTGCTATTACAGGGGTAGCAGCTTTCAGTTTGTTTTGCCATTATGTTTACATTACTTGCTTACTCTCATTTGAAAATGGTACCCAGGCCTTGTGTGCTGTGATTTGGAAATCCTGTCATTTTGTAAATATTTGCATATATTTAGTAATGAGCAAAAATAGACATTAAGCCAATAACAGGTAAATAGGTGAAAGCCTTGCTTTCTGTGATGCTACGTGATACAACAGTGTGCGCTCAATTCCAGCTCTTTGTACTTTTGAAGGTCTTGTACTTTCAAGGTCACTCACTGTCAGCCTTACGAGAGCACATATGGACAGTTCCTCAATGTAGAAGTGCAAATGAAAAGAAAATCTCCAAAAAATCCATTCCTTACTCATCGACGAATGAAGTAACCTTGAATGTGTGCGGACTTGACGGAGTGCCAAATAAGGACGGCAGCACAGTATGCAGATGTCCCACTTGCTGATTGTGAGTGTGAAAGTCCACAAGAGATCATTCTATTTTTTTTTTTTCTCCAGCAGGAATCTGTAAAGCATTATTCGGCAAACTGCATCGCCCAGGCAGCTCACGGGATTAAGCTTTCTGTACGGAGGGCCAATCAAGCAAATAAGGGCCTACAGGGCCCAGCACAGCTGTAGACTGTAGATGTCAAAGTGACAAGTGTGGCCTAGTATATATTCTTATTGCTTGCCTACAGCAGCGCTGCTAGTTCATGAGGACTTGCTTTCCATTCATCATGCGTCTCGTTCACATCTAGAAGGTGACAAGAGAAACTCAGCACTTGTAGATGTTAAATGTCTAACTGTACCTTTCAATAGGACAAGGCCATTGTGTGACGGATTCAAGAGTCCTATGCTGAAATTCCATTGAGAGGCAATGGCAAACTTCCCAGTCGAGTCGTTGCTCGGTAAATTCATTGTTTTCACAGCTCATGCTTTACTTCAGTGTAATGACACTTCGGAATCCAATTGGCCACCTTTTCAACTAAATGCTGTTCCGACATGTTGGGGGTGGCGGCTTCATCTCGCTGCACAGGGCTACGTGATCGGACTCGATTTGGAGATTTTCAGTGGTTGATTTAGAACCATTTTGAAACTGAAAATGAAATACCTTGCTTATAACGACGATAAATCTTGCTGAATGTGATCACCTTTTCAATAAAGAATTTTTTTTTTAACCACCTCTTCTCAAATATTGCTCCCTCTGCTCTCTCAGTCATCCGACCCTTTTTAGCAACCCCAGAATGCGTGCATTCTTCCTTTAACCCCCTTCTGGTTAAACTTAAATAAAATCCAGGCTGACTCCACACCTCAACTCCTTTGGTGCTCACTTCTCCCACATATGGAACTATCTCCCAAAGGCCGCGCTTTCCCAATCTTCCCTTCACTACTTCAAATAGACAGTACTCCGCCATCTTGTGTCACCCCCACCCCCCCCCTCCATTCTGACTCGTGGATCTTTATTACCCCCATTAACCCTTCTTAACCAAACCCTTTTACTTGCCTGTTTCAGTGTTTCCTCCCCCTCTCTCTTCATTTTCCTGTTTGTGCCCAATTGTTTCCCCTACTACCCCATTGTCAATTTAACCTTGCTCTTCCATGAGCCTCGCTCACCTTGGAGAGAGAGAGAAAAAAACAATGTCACATCAGACTGAATGCTGTATAATCCAGATGGCGGTATAACACAGGATATTATGTCACATTAAACTGAAGCTTGCTTTGAGTGATCATAAACTTTGGTAACAAAACACGTTCTGCAATGGTGGGTTGCTGGAGCAGCTCCTGCTGTGCTTTGCAGCTGCCGAGCAGGCGAGAGGTCAGAATGCTCACTACCAACATCTGTTTGGTGTTAAATGTTTTTTAGTCTACATTTTCCCAGTGATAACACATTACATAATTGTTTGACTGCTTGAACGCTTTCTTCATCAAGTTGCTACATTTGGTGAAACTTGAGTTGTAAATATATTATTTCAAGTTTTGTTTGTTACATTCATTTTTGTATCTCTTTGAACAGTAATTTGAGAGCTGCATGGGACTGAAGTTTTTTTTTATTTTATTTTAGGTTGTGATGTCATGTTGAGGGTTTTTTTGGGCATTTTCATGATTCTTGCCATTGCGGGTTGGCGATGAAGCTCGCTTCACCTGGGTCCTTCTCCCTGACCTTTCCAGCATGGGTGACCCTTCCGGTATTGACGTAGTGATTATACCACTCTTGGGGTTGTCGGAACACACAAACTATAGCGCCAGTATAAGGTGGAGTAAATGGGACAAGAAGAAAAACGAATTGATCAGGCAGAAAACAATCCTCTTTCAGATTCTGGTTACAATTTAAAAAACTGAAATGTAACTTGATTGGACACACAGCGAGAACAGACAACTGGGTGGACAACAAGCATTAGCAACTGGCAAGAAATAGAGGTGGACCAAATATAAGATCAGATCACAAATGAGACCATGAACCATGCTCTACACAGACTCACGGTGCTGCCGAAGCAATGGCTCTGGTTACAAACCTGGATGGGTCACCACTCCAACACAAGAAGTCAGGGCAGAAATTTGTAATTTGTTCATGGTGTTCACCTAGTCTTCGCAAAGGACACCATGGGATCTCTATCGTCCACCAACAAATGCTGGCAGGTGGGTTGATAAGTTTAATGTGGGACGGCACACACATCACCCTACCTGTGAAACACCGGGATGACAGTTTATACCTGGACCTGGATTCAAACACAGGCTAGACAGCTTAGAGGAGATTATGCATACTTCTTGGCTATTCTGCGAGTCCCCAAGATAAGATGGAGAAATTAAATTTAAACTTACTGCAGATCAATGGCTTCAAATTACATTTAATAGAACAGACAGAAGGCCTACTTCCTTCAGTGGACGAAATAGGCAGATCAAGTCAAGTGAAGTCATCTCTTTCTCCTTTTTCCTTTTCTCGATCACCCTCGTTGTACATTAGCCCACAGTTGGCTTTGCTTTTATTGAACAACACAAACAGTGATGTATTTCTCAATATTATCGATTGTTGACGTTTGAATCCGATTATGATGAACGTACAAGACTGTATATTCACCCTGACCTCCACCACTCCTCAAACTTAACACAACATCCAATTCACCACATTCTGATTGGCACCTCTGAATGTTTCAGGCTGTTGGAAAACACTTGGCTCTTGTTAGACCAGGCAGAGATTGAGGATTGGAACCAAAGGATTGTATGGAATGATTATACTTAACAGAACAACATTTAGTCCGTTATCATTGAACAGTACTTACCCTAAGTGTACGTTGGCCTATTTTTATTTGGAAGCATTTGTCTACTTATTTTAAATGATGTGAATAAGAAAGTTGAACGAGATCAATTTATCATATTCTCATGGGTTATTGCGTCATTCATGGACAAAAAAATGAATGACACAAACAATAAGTTGGAACCATCAGGTTTTTTTTTTTTGAAGACGTGTGCTGCAAAGCTGAGAATTTCAAGCTTTATTTAATTGTACTGCAGAAGAGGAGAGAAAAGGAAGTTTGCGGTGAGGTGGTGGGGGTGGGAGAGGGTGGTACCCTGTAATGTGTCGTTCCATTTTCAGATCACAGACTTGTTTTGATTTTCTTATCAATCAACTTTCAATAGTTTCCATCGATATATATATATATATATATATATATATATATATATATATATATATATATATATATATATATATATATATTCAGTGGGGAAACATGATTCTAAGTGAAAAGTGTGAGGGAGAGGAGATTGAACTGCTATTATTTATTTATTTATTTATTTATCTATAATATTCAGTCTGAAGTCAATTTCGGTGCTGCCAAAGCAACCTCATGGCAAGGAGTGCACTGGGTGGTTTGATTACACCCAGCGGTAGTCAGGGCAGGAATTTGTTTACGGTGCAGGCGATAGCTCACTTTCCTTGCACGAAGGTCACTGTGGGATCTTGAACGTCCACCTACTAATGGCGGCAGACGGGACGCCCAGTTTAAAGTCCATCCGTCAGACGGCACACACATTGATGAATCGCCCTGTCTGTAAAACACGAGGATGACAGTTTATACCTGGGCTGACATTCAAACCCAGGATAGATAGCTCACAGATGAGTGTGCATGCCTTGAGGCGATGCTGCAAGCACTGTACTGCATTATTAAAAGATAATATTTATTTATTTTTGAATTTTCTTTAAATTCAAATTCTCACAGACTTCCTAGCCATATACGCAGTGCAGTGAAGGGTCACTTCAAAATGCCTAAGGTCATGGAGTTTCATTAGGATCTTGACCTTATTGTAGACAAGGTATATATTGCACGAGATGTGGCTTCAGCCAGGTTGGGGACTTATATCTTGGGTCCTGTCCAACCGTCCATCCATCAATCAATTATCCATACCCTTTACTTGAAAATACCTGAGTGCATTTCTTTCATCTTTGGCACATATATGTAATAATGTTTGGGCATGAAGCACAACAAATGATTTTGGGATAGAAGCCAAAAATCAGGGGATATGATTTTATTTCAGAATTTTGTCAATGATTTTTAAAATATTTATGAGAGAATAGTACAGGATCACCACTAAAGACATAACACCTTAAATGACAGACATACTCCCCCTTATTTATTTATACACACTTTACTATCACCACTACAAACATAGCACCTCAAATTATTTTTTGATATACACTTTACCCTGCCCACTACCAACATATGACCTTGAATTATGCATTTATTTATCAACACTTTATATCCACGACCAATACACAAGCTTTGGGTATTTATTTATTTATTTACATACACTATTTCTTCCTCGCTTGTGATGTATCGCCTATAATTATTTATTTGTCTTGAAAGTTGATCCCCAACCCAAGCCTGAGTCTGCTCTGTGGTCTCAGCTGACCTGGAGACTGCTTGTCTTACACATTGATCCTCAACCTGAGCCAGTGTCTGCTGTTGAGTCTCAAGTGACCTATAGACTGCCATTCTCTTTGCATCTGATTTGTTTCTACCCATCAGGGGCCTGCTTTTTATGGCATTTGGCAGTATTTATAATGCAAGTAAGGTAGGTTAAGTTATTTCTTAAAACTAGGTTCCCACTGTCGTGCGATCCGTTACGAACGCCACGATTGGCCATTCATAGCTGATCATGGAATTTCTCTGAAATTTCAGGTTTGGATATGAGGTGATGCGAGTTGATACGTTCTGATACGATTTGTTGCGCTCGGATGCGATCTGTTCACGATTTGTCAATTTCAGGTGTCATGATTTGTCACAGTTTGATCTTCCATTCAGATATGATCACATACGTTCTGATAGGATTGTTTCGATTGAGTCCACGATTGGGTCTCGATCTGACACGATCATCACGATCGGGATCTCCGAATTGGGACTTGTGATCCGTTATGAACGCCACGATTGGCCATTCGTAGCTGATCATGGAATTTCTCTGAAAGCTGTTCCCACTATCAGGATGCGTGGCACGATTGAAATCGTGGTCTCACAGAGCGTGGTGTTTGTCTTGTCTAAGATCAATCCCGATCACCACGATTTGGAAGCACGATTAGATGCGATCTGTTGCGCTTTGTTTCGATGCAATACGATGATCCTGATTAACAATTGATCGTGTTGATCGTAGAAAAATTTTGAACCGTTCAAAAATTTTCTACGATTCACACGATTGCCACGACTGACCTCAAGATCTGATAGGATCACCACGATTAGTCCACGATTAAGACCACAATTTCAATTGTGCTGCGTATCGTGATAGTGGGAACAGACTATAACAGAAGTGTTCCCTTGAAAATTCACTGTCAGAATCGAAAATATATTGGTGGCCCAGAGACAGATCGCTTAACATGCAAAGTTCGTTTTCATTACATGGGAATGCAATAATAAAATATAATAAATAAAGATCGAGTAATTAACATCAGTTGCTGAACCGGTGTAATTTTCACACAACAGGCAGGGAGGATTAAAGGTGGGGGAACATGAGCACGGTGGTGTTATAATATATCCGGAGGCACAATGCCTCATAAATAGTCCTTTCCCAATTAATCTCTATTTGCGCAAGTGAAACCACCAGCAATGCTCTGGTGGGAATCTTACAATACAGATCTATGTGACACAGTAAATGAAAGTTAAAGAAGCAACACACCTTGTACTGAGACTGAAAGGATTAGAGGTAGGGGAGAAACGTACCAAGGGAATACACAGTTTCCGTTATTAGCTTGCATACATATGACCTCAACATATGATCTTCACAATACATATCACTCGATCGCTCCCCGGAAAAAAAAACCCAGGCAGTGTGTAAGCAACATACTCACTTGAGGCCTGAACACAGAGCTGTTAAAATAAACCTGTGTAAAGCAATCTTTTTGACAAGAAAAAGAGCAATCAGAGATTGGAGACCCTCGCCAGGTCTTGTTTTCTGTGGTGTTTGTGGGGTTTTGTGTGGCGTTTGTGTACTGGTGTGTTACGTAATTAATAAGAGACATAATTAGAACTGCCACTTTATAACTGCTGGCAGTGATGACCGGGTACCAAGACATCCTGCTTTGATGCAACCCTGCTTTGATTGGACACCTGACCTTGACCCATGATATTTTAAATTATCATTCAATTGAATTCAGAATGGGATTAAAATAAATTCAATTCATATCAAATAGAAGACCAAATAGCTAGTAATCCAAACTCCTGCATTGGAGTAATCAGAAGGAACTATCCGAGGGACAGCACACCCGAACAAGCGAAAAGCAAAGATGAAGTCATCAGGAGGAACCTTGATAGGATTTGTAATTCAGCTGCCACTTCTCTACCCTCAAACCCATCCAGGCACAGCCAAATGAGCCTTATTCAAAATAATAATAATAATAATAATAATAATAATAATCATAACAATAAATAAATTATAATAAAAAAGAAACCACATAAAAAAATTGAAATAATTCTGGCTGCCAGACCATGTGTCCAATAAAGTGGAAATTGAAAACATGCATTCCCCATTATTATGATATCATAACAGTAAAGTTTCATGTCGATTGATTTAGCAGTTCCAGAGAAAACATTATTTAATATTTTTCTTGAATCCAACATGGCTGCCAAACCATGTGACATCAATTATTCCTTAACAAACTTGTACACTCGTGCTCTGGGGAACATTTGTGTGAAGTTTCCCCTCAATCTGTCCAGCCATTCTGGAGAAGAAGATTTTTATGTTTTTGGGTAAATCCAATATGGCTGCCAAACCATGTGTCCTCTGACATCAGATTTGTGAACCTTTTGTTCCTCATGGATAGGCAGTCATATGCATGAAGTTTTGCCTCGATCTGTTTGGCCATTTCAGAGATGAAGATTTTTGAAGGTTTGTAAAAAAAAAAAATATGGCTGCTGAATCACGTGACTGATGACATCATCAAAAACATTTGGACCATTTTATCCCGAAATGACCCTCAAAATGTTTTATCCTGATTGGATGTAGCGTTCAACATATTTAATTATGACATCATAACGAAGGTACCTATGACATGAAAAAAAACACTCATTCCTCATGAGGAGTACTTACTATGTGCCAAGTTTCAATTTTTTCCTTGGTACGGTTACAGAGATACAGAGGTCCAAATTTTTTTCAGTTTTTCCAACATGCTGCCACACCATGTGACCCATGATGTCATAATTATCATTAAAACATTCTACAGGAGTAGTTGCACCTATGGTGAAAAATTTGTCTCAATCTGACAAGCCGTTGCAGAGAAAAACACGAAAGTTCTGTGTAGACAAACAAACAAACAGACAGACAGACAAATGGACCCTTGGGCGAGGGTAATAACATGTGCACATGTAAACACCATAAAAATTCAATTTGTGTTGTTGCCAACAAATCACAACAACCTCAACATAGATCTTCACAAAACATATTACTTGATCGCTACCGGGGAAAAAAAAAAACCCAGGCAGTGTATAAGCACAAGACCTGATCGAGGCCTGAAGGCCAGTTATCTGGTTTTATCTGGGGTCATTTTTTTATCCAAATAGAGCCCTTGACCTTCCTCTTGATGAAAGAGGAGTCCATGCAAAGTTTGGTTGTACTGGCTCCTGCAGGGTGTGAATGCATAAATGAACAAGCAAACAAACTTTGTTCTTTAAATATTAGATACACACTTTACCATCTGCATGACCAACATGTCAATTTGAATAATTTATCTGTATACCTTTCCCTTTCTACTTGCTTCTTGTTATGACATATTCAAAGAGCAGGTTGCGGGTCACCAAACATGTTCTGAAAATTTATCAATATGATTATATGTGCATTAAATAGTTTGATGCAAACTATTGTGGTTGCCTAACTATTGGGTAAATTAATGAAATTTAACTCCGCAGTTGTTATTTCTTGAGGCTGTTGAAAAAAACAGCCGCGTGTCATATATGGATGGTGACGTCACGTTCTCCAAACCAAAGCGGACGCTCATTCGCTCATTGAAGAAGTGTCCAGTTCAGCGGGCCGTTCTTTCGCTTTTTTTGAGCTTGCAACTGTCTATATTATCCTTTTTTATTTTGAATTATTGTAAAACAAAGTTATTTGGATATCTGCACATCATGCCTCGTACGTGTGTCGTCATGTTTTGCGAAAATGGCTGGAAAACGGGTAATTGCTCCCACCGATTCCCAAAGGAATCAAACATTCGCCGGCAGTGGATAAGATTTGTACAAACAAAACGGGCGAATTTTCCCCCAAAGAAAACGGGTAAAGAGGACCCTTTGGATAGACTTGTCATTTGTGGTGACCATTTCACAGCCGAGGATTACAAAGGCATAAACACATCTGATCACCACTCTGTGAATATGAGTTGTTGGTTGACAAGTTCTCCAGATACTGCTCTGTCACAGAATCAATTGTTCAGTTAAAGTGAGAAAAACCGTGAAATGTATTCTTAAAGAGTACATGGAAAAATACATCAATAAACTCTGAAAAACACAAGCATGAAAAAATTTCTCAACAAATCAAGTTATTCTTGATTAAATTACTTTTTTTAACAGCATCAGCAAATTGGGCTATTTCATTTCAATTGTAAAAAATTGATCAATTTTCCACTTTTTTTTATAAATTTGGTAGAATATTTCCCAATGAGGCTAAACATGTTTTGGTATATCTATGCCACAACAGTCTCTTGAAAGTTGGGGTTTGTTCTTACTGTTCACTTTCGCTGGGGTCAAGCTCAGCTATCAGAAAGACTTCAATGCCAAGGCTACGGTGTATAATATATGTGGGTCCACTATTGATTCATTCTATTTCTGACTCTTGAGTGACTGGAGCGTTAAATATTATTATATCAAGTCACAGACGAATCAAACTTTACATTATTTTATGCATCGAACAAGAAAATGAAAATCTACAAACCAATCTGTCTGGTGGAGTCTGTCAGTGTGAACTGCCGGGCAGTCAGTCCTGCCACTTGTGCACAAAATAGGCCGTTTTCTGGCACTTGGAAGTGGCTCAAATTTATATGGCTCAGGGCCAGAAACTCCGTAGTATAAATTCCCATCAACCTCTGACTCGTCCTCGGCAATATCGGAATGAAAACACTCAATTTCATCGCCGCTGAAATCACTCTCTGATTCGCATCTCGCCATTGTTCACACGCTGTTTCCGAATATTCACGAAGTTTTCGGAGAACATGACGTCATAGCATCTTCGCTAAATTCCGGTCTGTTTTTCGATCACTGACAAAAGTTTTGACTTAAAAGTTAATTTTAGCTTTTTTTGAGTTTCAAATGCAAGAAAATAATTGCCCAACGATTATCAATGCTATTACAACCTTCGAATCACGTGAAGTCATCAGCGACCCAAAACCTGCTCTTTAAGTTGCAATCCTTCTGATTTGTCTTTTCTGACAACATTGGAACTTCATGCCACCATCGTTTGGAACCACATCCATCCAGAACTCAGCTTCATCCTTCCAGTCACATGGAAGAAGCTCAATGTAGGCAAATGTCATTGCAACCATCCATTTATTACATATGCAAAAGTGGCAGAATTTCCAACTATCCCTTCCTCCCTCTTTTACCATATCTAAATTATATATCCCATTTCATCCCCATACTTTGATCTTCTCGAGGCCCAACCCCCTTTCATTTTTTTTGTTTTTCTTCACCATCTTCTCTTCCTTTTCTCAATTTTCGTCCATATGTGTGCATATGTACGTATGTATGTTTTATATATGGTAATATATATATATATATATATATATATATATATATATATATATATATATATATATATCAAAGGACCTTTTCTTCACTAGTACAATGCAGCAATAACAGCGTTATATATATATATATATATATATATATATATATATATATATATATATATATATATATATATATATATATATAGAAATATATATATATATATATATAGAAATATATATATATATATATATATATATATATATATATATAAATATATATATATATATATTGTTGTGGTTGACGAAATTCGCAAACCACCATTCAGGTCCCTTAGGTGAGATATCTCTGTAAGTATATGTGTAGTTAGGCCCAAACCCGTTGTTTAGAGGGAATAAATGTCATTCATTCGGGCTGCGACCCCTCTAGATAGCCGTTTTTCTTTTACTATCTTTATTTTGGACCAGCCGCCATTACTACCACCACCAACCACGTCTCAACAGCCATCACACAACAACCACCAACCGCAACGCCGCTTCACAACAACAACAACGCCAACAGCCACGACCTTTACCGTCACAACTCGCCCTCGCAACCATCGCATCACCGTCATTCCCGCGCTGCTTGTGGGCACCGATACTGGACTCGTGCAGGGCGCGCACCGAGCAGCGGGTGCAGAGGCACCAGCCTTTCCGAAGCAATCGGATCAAAAACGACTCACGCCCACTTCTGTTCCGTCCTATCGGCGAGCGTGGGGCGATTTGGCCCCGCCTCCAGGTGCGTCGGAGTGTGGTCGCTATATGCAGATTCACGGATAAAAAAGCATTCACGTTCACTTTTCTTCTGTCCAATGGGGAGCCAGCCAGAGGTAAAGGGTCGAAGGTGAAGGAGCGAGGCCACGGGGGCTATAAAGGGCCGCGTTCGCTCGCCAAACAGTTCAGTTCGGAGTTGAGTTGGGAAGAGCCAGTCAAGAGAGGAGTCGGAGAAGGCAGTTGGACGGAGCTGTGGAGAGTTGGAGAGGTGGCGGCGGCGAAGGCAGTCGAGGGGGTGCTCGTGTCAGAGTCGGGGAGCTGCGGAGAGGAGAGGCCGGCAACGCGACCGAGGTCGTGGTGGAGACGCTCGTCGCGGGACCTGAGCCAGGGAGATATCCTCCTTCCCCCGAGCATCAACAACCCCCTCCTGTTTCCCCTCGCGCTGAGATAGTGCGAGAAGGGGGCCCCGTTCCCACCCCATTCCAGACACTGTCCGCGAGGCCCGCGGAGTCGGGGCGCCACTGCCATTTTGCGGCTCATCATCAGACGGGTAGGCCCGACGCGGTCTCGGCCCCAGGCCTGTCTGCCCCCATCATACTTGAGGGTGGTCCTTTTCTTTTGCTTTGAGTATATGTGTTGTCGGCGCCGTCTGTGAAGGAAAACTGTATAAGTGTTGCCGTGTGCTCGGTAGTCGGTGGTATATCTGCATTGTGTTTTGCTTTTACATTTGCTTTTTGTGCAGAATTGTGTGTTTCTTCTTCTTTTACATTTGCTTTTGGTGTAATTGTATATGTGTGCTTTCCGTTAATCGCGAAATAAATGTGCTTTATGTTGAACTGTTTTCCCGTTTCGCTTCGTCTTTTCCTTTATTGAATCTCCATCTTACTTCACGTAAAGGGTTGGTCATGGGCTAAATACGCCCAATAATTAATCGAACCGTCGAGGCCGACCATAACACCGCTCGGTTATCCTGATAGTACGGAACGGGTCGCTTAAAGTGGCCCATGTCCGAAGTCGACCTGCGGCGAGGTGCGATCGCCCGGTCTACCCTCCGTGTGGGTACTTAGGTAGGTCGAATTTGGCCAGCAACCCTATCCCACGCGGGGGGCCGATTGGCACGATCGTGGTGAGGCCGAAAGGTCCACCCATGACTAGTTCCCGGCGTTAGTCCGAGAGGGTCACGACGGGATTGTCCGTCTGGTGGGCGACGTGCCGCGATTCGAGTTACGTGGCCGTTCGCACGCCGGCGGGCGCGAATCCGCAACAATATATTATATATGCATATATATACATATATTATGTATGCATATATATACATATATTATGTATGCATATATATATATATATATATATATATATATATATATATATTACACATATACACACTCATGTTCAATGTTTTAATGATAATTGTGATATCATAGGTCAAAGGTATGGCATATATTTATATAAATCGCTTTTATTATTTCACTTCAACTATGATATATATATATATATATATATATATATATATATATATATATATATATATATATATATATATATATATATATATATATATATATATATATATATATATATATATATATATACACATACATACATGTATATGTATGTATGTAAGACGTATTGTGTGATTGGCTCATTCAGTTTTCGTTCAACCTTTTAAGCACCAATGTTGGTTGCATTAACAACATTTCAAGACTCAAACAATGCCTCCACTAATAATAATGCAATAATTTTAGATCTAACCATATTTATACATATTAACTAATTAATAAATCTCAGGAAATCTGAGATTGTCTTTCACTTGTCAAATGAGATAAACAGATTGAGATTGATTAGCAAAAATGAAATTATTCATCAGTTGAGCTTTCAGTTTTAAATCAACAATTCTATTCATTAGTTTTGTCTTCAACACACTAAATGCATAAAATATCATGCTTGCAAGTTAGAAGCAAACATTGATAAGCTGGCACCAAGTCTGTGCACTGCAGTTCATCAAAATGTGAAAAGATTTCCTGCCACAATGGATCTTGATTTTTGTTGTTGATGGTGATCGTTTCCTTGTTTGAAGGTCCACGGCTGTTGGGCTTGGCATTAAGTGTTTATTGGGTTTAATGTTGAAATTTTTGCTTGTATTGCTGCTTGAGGTGTGGTGGATATAGCTTAAGCTTTCGTAAGGTTTAGGTTCCTTTCTGACAGGAAAGTGGGCATTTGGGATAGTAACACGTGTTTTAGATGTGGCCATTTGAACTCTGCCAATGTCGTTATTGTCGGCTCTGTAATTTGGTTGTGAGTTTGTGAATGTGCGATTGTTATTGGGGTGTTGACTTGTTTCGGTTTTTATGGGGTATGTTTATTTCAATAGCGGTTATAGAAGTGTACTATTTTAGAGGAATGGTGGCAGACGCTTATGGGGTACCATCATATTTGAGGACGACTGGACGAGTAAGTGAGAAAAGATGGTTGTTACGAAGTAATGCAGAACTGGGCGAAGTAAAATATGCACCTGGGGAGTAAGGGTAAGTCATTTAATGTTGGGGTGGAGGCTGAAAGTTTTTTCCACTGGACGTATGAAATGTGAATAAGTATCCCAATTCGGAAGTGAAATAGCTGCATTAAACTAAAGGTTTAGTGATAGTGTCACACAATTGTTAACATTCCATATATTCCATTTGAGATTCCAGGAATGGCACAACACTTAATGAAACCACCTTCCCAAGAAATATTTATTTTCACCAGCTAGGAAACAGTAGTTTGTTTTCTTCAATAGCGCTTGTCATACCATACTTGAGAAATTGTGAGATATTGTTTCAGCTTTGAATTGTTATTTTGAATCAAACTTTTCATTCTCCCATTTTTGATTTTCACAACCCTGATCTAGAAGAAGTTTTCTGATGAAATGTAGGTTTTCCTTTCAGTCTTTGTGTGTTGCATTGTCATGATTCCTCACAAAATCCAACTTGCAGATAATTATTGTCCTGCAGAGGAGGAAAAACGGCTTTCCATCACTTTTAATAGCAAATTTGGTGGTGTAATGGTTCCAGCATCTGCTCCAAGTCTGCGAGGTCAGCAATTCGAACCCTGGCTGAGTCATACCAAAGACTTCAAACATGCTACATGCTGCTTCCTTGATTGACATTCGGCATTTCAAAGGATAAGGGCATGGACCATCCCATAGGGTGGCATCCATAAGAAGGAGGCAATTCCTCCTCATGAAATGCGGCGAGAAAGGTGGCACCATTGTTGTAATGTTGCCGGGTCACAAGACCCGGCAACATTACAACAATGTCCCTTCCTCCCTCAACATTGTTGAATCCAGTGTCACAAGAAGTGATGGCCTTTCCCCAAGCTCAGTGGCTGTGTTTGTCTCATCTAACAGTCTGGTGTTGTGTCTTGTGTGTCCATCTGTTTGTTCATGTGTGTGAGATGTGTGTTTGGCAGCTTCATTCTGAGCCTTATATCTTGTAAAAAAAAAAAAAAACACTATACTTCCAACTAGCACTATACAGTTGTGTGGGGGAATTTGGATTTTTAGTTTGGCCTTTAAATGGCCCATCGCCATTTTCTTTGCTTCATATCATTATCTTTGTATCCTTGGAGCACAAACCGAAAAAACTCCATTTTCCAAATTGCAGGACAAAAACAGTCCCAAGGAACGATGGCAGGTATGACTATACACATTGTTAAAGCCAAAACCATATAGAATTGTAATTTCTTTAAAATAAAAAATAAAAATAAATTCAAATTGTCAGTGTTATGAAATAATCATAATAATAGTTCTCTCAGCAAATTAACGCCATGTTTGCGTTTTCTAATACTGAAAGTTGCGGTCATGTTTTTGTAATTTGCTTCCTGATGTGAACTGCTTGTTTCTGTTTGATCAGCTCATGAAAAACGCTGGGCTCTGCAGATTGACATAAACATTTGAAAATGGAGTTGTGCTTCGAATAATAAAACAAGTTCATTTTAAACCCAATGTTGCTGAAATACTCCGGGGGTGGAGGGTGTGGGGGTTGGGGGGGAAAGGGATAATAGTCAGAAGTAAGGTTATAACATGGTCTGTGTGCTCTTGCTCATTCCCGCTCATTCTAACCTGTCCGCGCGTTCCACAGAGCCATGGCAAAAATATTGTACTGCACGCCAGTGACTTCATATTAATGACCTGCTGGAGCTTTATCTGAAACAAGTTGCGGTATGGTACATTCAAAGTACACCGCCCCCATGCAAAATAAATAAATAAATCCTCCAGCGCGTGACATCGCCGGGGTGCCTTTGACGCCCGGTGATGCCGCCTTGCAGCACAAGGACTCGGAATTGTGAGGGAGTGGTATACAATAATTGATTCATTAATTGATTAATTGCATAATTAAAATAAATAAATAATAAGCATAAAATAATTAATTTATCAGTCAATTGCCGAATAGCATACCTAAATCACCACTGTTTCTTCTGAATCTGGAACTTTTTGAAAATTAATTATTCGAAAAATGAATAATTAATCGATTAATTAATTGATCAATCAATCAAAAATACCCTTTATAGCTAAATCACTTGGTCGCTGTCATGTTCAAATATCAGCTTCCTTGCTCAAAAGGTGCCTGAAATTTTGCCCAGATGAGAAATAAAATAAATGAGTAATTAATAAATCAATAATAATTAAATAATTAATCAATTTATTGATTAATCAAAAATAAAAATATATATTTTTGGCAAAGCGCATTTTCACTATTGTTCCCAAATTTCAGCTTCCGAGCTCAAAGGATGGCTGAGATATCACCCCATGAACAAACAAACAAACAAACAAGCAAACAAACAAGAAAACGGAGTTAAAACTGAGTACTCCCCTTCCTTTGGCGCATGACAATGACGCCATGCATCACCTTGATATGGAATTAGGAAGGAGCAGTGTACAATACCTGGTCCAGTTTTGTGTGAGTGATGTGGGTGAACGTTACACATAGCTTTACTGTTTTGAATTGGGGGTCAAACTATAGGGAAATGATGGGGTTCAAATTTTCCTGGCCCTGGATCCCTTTCCAACCGATGAACCCCTGGGACTAGCTCCACTTAAAATGGACCTATTTTCTTAGTCTCAGTCATTTTCGGATTTTTTAATGACGCTGAATCCATTTTGACACTTTTAAAGTGACGTATACATTCATTGAATTGGGGGGAGGGGGGGGTGTTCTGTCAATGGACCCCCACCCTATAATAAACCTGCGCTCATCTTGGGTAAATAATACATCAACGTGTCTGACATTATGAGTTGTTTGGGGGATTTTTTTTTTTAATGAAGATGACAATAAATGGCACATCCTGAGCGATCTACACAGTGTACCATCAAGGGACCTGACTTCAACTGAACCGTCTGATGAGAGGATCCAGCGATTTTCACACAAGACTATCTATGAAAGAAAAAGTGAACATACCAATCACAATGTACACCTTAATTATTGGGTTTGTTTCACAATGAAATCCAACTCGGATGAAAAACATGCTTTACAAGAATTGTAAAAATTGGCAATGTACCTTCGGTTTGTCCTTTTTTGATAAACTCAGAACGTTTTAATTTACACAAGTACAGAGTACTATTAAAAATAAAAATCCAAACCAAGAACGTAATTATTTAAAATCCTTATCCACATCAATCATCAACACATTAAACTCCATCCATTGGGGACCATACTCTGTACAGTGTCAGTGCTGCCAAAGCAGTCTCCTAGGCTACTGGGTACAATCCTGGACAGGTCACCACTCCAACACAGGACACTCAAACCGCCCAATCACCTCAGCAAGCTTGATGGTCCACATTTTGCCAACCTCAGAATGATAACAGGCTGATTCAACCCCACCTGGTATTAATTCAACAGCGAAGTAGGATTTCAACTCAGGACCCTAAGATCACAAGCCCACCACCCTAACCATTAAGCCAACACCAGACACGCATGAAGCTGTTTCCTGATTTATTAATCATCCTCATCCTCATGGGTGTCATCCTTAATTGCGTTTCCACAATCACTGCCATAGCACTTACAGAGAGAAGTACAGCGAAGTCTGTTCTTGAAGCGGCTGCACCTTCCTTTACACCCTGATTTACACGCACATGTCATCAGTTCAATCACAGCTCGAGGGGCAGGCAGGCGAGACACCTCACTGGAAAATAAACGCCTTCCTTAACATTATAACCAATTTCTTCAATGGGAGGAAGAGCTGGACAGTTGGTAGTGTATGACGTGAGTTATCATGCATGGCAATGTAATTTGCATGTATGATATGTGGTAGTAAGGCAGCATGAGTAGAAGGTAACATCTCTCTCTCTCTCTCTCTCTCTCCAAGTTCTTGTAGCGAAACATTTCCCATCTTAGAGCTGGTAGGGTTGAGGGACCTGCCGAGCAGTAGACGCGGCAGATGAACTGCTCCAAAACCTTGACCCGTGGAGGCAATTCACCATTGACCAGGACACTCAGAAGAGGACCTTCACCAAGCACCCTGAATCAGTTGATTGCTGGGTTATCTTCTTCAAGCTTCATGTAGGCACCAACCCAGGTCTTCTTGGAAATGCTCACAAATTTCCCACCTCAGTCAGCACCGGTGAAATTGTGGAGTCCAATGAGTCCTTGGCATTTGTGATTTGGCCAATTACTTGCACCCACTCCACCACATAAATGTCTCTGTATTTTGTAAACTTACTGGGCAAGAACTTGAGGCGAATTAGAGCTCCAAGTCGACCATGAGAGACCGGGTCAAGAAGAAGCGTGAGAACGTCAGTGTCTGTTGACCAAGCACATATCTCCCGCCAAGCGTTCTTGGCTACAGATGACAGGACTCGGTGAGGAAAAAGCAGATCGGTCTCTTCGTGTGAATGTTCTTCTTCAAAGTCGAAGCCCTTTATCTTGCTGCTGTACACAACTAGTTTCAAGGCCCCATTATCGTCGAAGTTTTCAAGCAAACCTTGGGCAAACATGGTTGGCAGTCTACTTTTGGTCTTTGAGGAAGATAGAATCTCTTTGAGAGACACGGGGCAGGCCAATTGAGTGAGGTGTCTGGACAGTCTGCTGAAACCCATCTTCCTACTTTGGTTGATGCTTCACCTGACGATCAGTTCAAGTATTTTGGATTAGGAACTGGCAAGCGGCGTTAACAACTTGGTTGACTTCTTCGTTGCGAATTCCAGAAACATTGAGAACATGACGGCCAAAGAGGAGATGAGTGAGGAAGAACTGGAGTAGGGGAGGATTCTCAAAGTCTTCAAAGCTACCCTTGAATGTCCAGTTTCGGTACTCCATTATCTCCTCTCGTACAATGTTTGCCATGCTCTTCAAGTGGTCAATTGTGTTATCGTTATCCAGCATCACAGACCGAAGTTCCACAGCAAAGCTCACTACTGTTGGGAGGATGAGATTGTCAGGCTCATTTCTGTGTCACGATTTGACGAACTGGACATTAAGAAGCCGTTCAGATATCAGTTTTTTTTTTTTCAGATGATTGCGGTAGTTTTCTGTGTCGTTAACCTCGACCTGATACCTCTTCAAAATTGACAAGTATGCATCATTCAACTCAGCCATGTTTAGGGTAACATCATCGTCAGAGAGGGTGTTTTTAATGAAGAGGAGCAAGCTGTTCATCACATGCAGAGCGAATGAGCTGGGCATTACTGTAATCTAATGGAGCGAAGGTGCGCTGTGCATAATGCAAGCATTTCCTGTGAAAGTACTTTTCAAGAGCAGAAGCATCCCCAGCACTCTCGAACTCAGATACACAAGTTCTTACACGGTCATCGTGAGTCTTGCGTTTTATCTCGAAGAAGTTTTCACCCATGTTGTCTGAAAAAATGTGATTAAGAGGTTCTGAAGCATCATTAGAACAAAAGCTGCAGGACAAGAGCAAACACACCTGTGCCTTTGGTGTGGTTTTTTTGTCCTTTTAGGGCAGGAAGAATCAGTTGCACTGAAAGGTCATCCAGGTTCTCGAGAGGAGCATGCAAGGGAATTGGGCTGGGTTCATTTACCTCTGAGTCTTTCAATCGTGCTCTTGTTGACAATGGGTTTCTGACATTCAGTATGATGTCACATAGATTTGTGCTTCGCTTCACTCAAGCTACCTAAGCGGTCACTAAGTTGTTTCATATCAAACGGACCCAAAGATAATCGTTCATTACAGTCATTTCAGCAAACAATGAGATCTTCAATCATATTTGGATGATTCACCAGTCTCTTGCTTGGGGTAGCACCGTCATTGCAGATGATGCACACACTACTTGACATGATTAGAATGTCTCACCTGAAACAGAAAACAGAAAAGAAAAGAAAAAAAAACAGCATTAGTATGTTCCAAAAGTTCCTCAAAATAAAACAACATTCCTAAAGTTGGTTCATAATCAGTGGAGATAGACATGAGTTCAGTCCCGGATTGGGGAAGGGGGGGTGGGGGGCTCCAGAATGAGATTGAGGTACAGGAAAATTTGAACCCCATAATTTTTCAATATCAAGACTCCAAATCAAACTAAAAATGCCAAAAAATTCAATTTTAGTACACAAATCCTATGGGATGACACTTCATTCCACACTACAGTGTCTCAAGATATTTTCTGTGTACTGTCGTACACATTCTATTCTCTGTGTACGCCACTCCTTCCCAATGCCATATCCAAGCAATGCATGACGTCATCACCGGGCGTCAAAGGGAAGGAGTACTCAGTTTTTACTCCGTTTGTTTCTTTTCTTTCTTGTTTTTGTTTGTTTGTTTGTCCAGGCGATATCTCAGCCATCCTTTGAGCTCGGAAGCTGAAATTTGGGGACAAAAGTGAAGATGTGCTTTGGAAAAACGGTATTTTTTGGTTTTTCATTAATCAATTAATTGATTTATTACTTAATTATTATCGATCTATTCATTAATTAATTATTTTATTTCTCATCCTGGCAATATCTCATGCACCTTTTCAGCTCGGAATCTGATATTTGGACATGACGGTGAACAAGTGATTTGACGATAAAGAGTATTTTTGATTGATTGATAAGTGACTTAATTTTCAAAAAGTTACAGATTCAGATGAAACGGTGGTGGTTTAGGTATGCTATCAGCCAATTGATTAAGAAATTAATTGTTTTACGATTATTATTTCTTTATTTTAATTATGTAATTAATCAGTCAATTGTTGTACACCGCTCCCAATTCCGTGTCCATGTGCTGCAAAGCGGCATCACAGGGCGCCTTCGGTGCCCGGCGATGTCGTGCGCTGGAGGATTTGTTATTTATTTATTTGGCATGGGGGCGGTGTACTTTCATTGTTCCTGCACTTGTTTAGTATTTACCTAGTATTCTATATTGTGTGCTCGACTCTCTGTTTGTGTCATCTTGTTTTTTTTTTAATCAAATTATTTGTATTTCTAAAGCACACGCGTTCGCCTGGTTTCACATATCCTGCCCACTTAGTTAACCGATTCAGTGCGTTTGATAATCACCGAGGACCCAAATTTGGTTCATTAACTTCATTGATAACCAGAATGGTATCAGACCACGTTCAGAGTTACGAGGCAGTGCAAACCTTTTGGCATTCACATCATCAATTTGACCATTCACGAAGCAACTGCCTCAACATTTGTGCCTCCACATATGAATGCGGTAATAAGCAGTTGTGGTGTGGTGCCATAACCGCGACAACACTTTATCTAAGGTAACTGCCACCTTTTGCATGGCTGCACCGGTAATATTACCTCCGCCACTGAAGGTGGATGAAATTTGGTTGGCAGGTTGGGTGTGTGACGAGAAAGAACTGATTTGATGTTTGTGAAGATCCGAATCTGGATGTAGCACGATTTCTCCAAAAGTTGTGCATGGATTATGACAAAACTTGGTGGATGAGCTGGATAGGTGACAAGAACAAGCCGATTAGATTTTGGTTCAGGTCCGGATGCAGATCCGGCCTATCAGTGTGATACAAAACGTAAACTGTTCAGCATGGCGTAGGAATGCGCTCTAGTCGTTCTAGTTTTGAATGCGATTTATGTGACAGCTTTTCGGATGGCAATAAATAAATAAATAAATAAATAAATAACGGGAGAATTGCAATGATTACATTCTCAACTTTTTCATCATTTTTGTTTTTTACATTGAAGCACTCAGCCAATATCTCCATTGTACCAACATGTAACATACGAAACACTACCTGCAGCATGTATACCATCGGTTGTAAGACCCAAGGGTTGGTTCACTCCTGATGTGCAAAATGTCAAAACTGGCACCAAATGCCATTCTGTTATTGGTTATATTACAGAATTATGTAATTCCTTGTAAAGCAAGCTTCACCCGAAAGTGGCTGCTCCAGCCATTAAGTATACCATCATAACCACTCTATGGATGATGTTGGCTTAATGGTTAGGGTGATGGGCTTGGGATCCTAGGATCCTGAGTTCAAATCCCCCTTGGCTGTTGAATTAATACCAGGTGGGGTTGACTCTGCGTGTCATCATTCCGAGGTCGGCAAAATGAGTGCCAGCTTCCTTGTATCCTGTGTCGGCGTGGTGACCTGTTTAGGATTGTGCCCAATAGCCAAGGAGACTGCTTTGACAGCACCAACGCTCTGCACGGAGTACAGTCCCAATGGCTGGATGGATGAACACTCTAAACCGTTAAAATTCAAATCTTAAGAAGACATTATCCAGCTTATCAGCATTAGAGTATAAGTTCTGAAGAATGTGTGGAGACAGGCTGGCTGTGAACATTTTTCCTGCAGTTTTTTTTTAGGAGATAATCCCAAAGGAAGCTGATGAGTTGTCCCAAAATTTATGTCGGCTGCTTCAAGCTATTCCTCTGATCATGTCTGGCCAGTGTCATTAAGGTTTGGAGTGCAGGGCATTGATGCAATGGTAGCAGAGGAACCAAAAGGTCAATGTAGTAAGCAGTGGTAAACAGAGCACTTAGACAATATTTCCTTGCTTAGAGATTGAGGCAAAGCCAAAGGAATCCACAGCTGCTCTCAGCCTCGACCCTTTTGCTCCCAATCTGTTCACAATACCTGAAGTAAGTGCTTTCCCTGGCAGCAATTCCTGACATAGTTCACCATGATAAATACAGCAAAAAATAATATTTGGCCACTGCTTCAAAGACTTCAAAGCTCTCTGACTCCATGAGATGATTTTTCAGGCCAAAAAGGACAGCACCCCGGGAGTGCCAGATTCAGACGTGCGGTGAAATTGCATTCTCACGCATGGATTGATGATTTCTCTGAGCTGCAGGTAAGCAGATTGTGGCCTTTCCCTATAGTACAACTGTAAAGACGACATATTTCACTTTTCCATCGCATACTTTTACTGTTGGTTCTGAGCTCTTCACCACAGGGTATTTACCAGCACCTGATCCTCAGACAAGTGGCAAGGCTGATGTATATGCTCAGGAAATACCAAAAAGCAGGTGTAGTGTAAATTGCATTCTGTGTGCCGTTACTATATTGACTACTTATGTGTCATAATAATATCTACTCCCACACTGTCACTACAATTGCTTATGTTCCAATGGTCAACATTATGGATTGTAACCTCTTCTTCACTCCCCTCACTTGATTGTTTGCATTAGTACTTGATTGTTTGCATTAGTATCAACCAGTTTGTTTCACGAAGGAATCTGCTTTTCAAGGCAACTGTTGATGAAATTATTTGCAAAAATAAATAATTGGGGACGTCAGATTGTCCTACTTGGCATTCCCATCTGAGCACTTATAGTTCATGATGTTGAAATCCCAGATTTCAATGCCATATATTCTGGTTATTTGTATATATATATATATATATATATATATATATATATATATATATATATATATATATATATATATATATATATATATATATATATATATATATATATATATATATTGTCTGTTTTAAACTCCGCCACTAAAGGTGAAGGAGGTGATGTTTTCACCCCCTTTCTGTCTGTGTGCAGTATATCTCAAAAAGTTGGGGACGGATCCGGATGAAATTTTGTGGACGGGTTCGGTGTCGGACAAGGAAGAACTGATTAGATTTTAGTGAAGATCCGGATCCGGATACGACTACTAGAATTTTTTTTAAAGTGATACATTACCATTGAGAGATTGGGCCAAAACTATATACACCCCTATATCTCAAAAAGCTGTGGACGGATTCGGATGAAACTTGGTGGACAGGTTGAGTGTGTGGCAATGACGAATTGATTTGATATCGGTGAAGATCTGGATAAGTGATATTTGAATCCGCATCTGGATCCGAGAATTATTTAATTTTTAAAGTGACTTCACTATTGAGATTGAGAGATAACTTCTTCACCAAGAGAAGAAGATAAATTCTTCTTCATTGAGAGATAACTTCTTCACCTTCACCAAGCTGGCATTTTTAAACTTCACCATTGAGAGATAGGGCCACAAACTATATATAGCATGATATCTGAAAAAGTTGTGGACGGATTCGGACGAAACTTGATGAACATGTTGGGTGTATGACAAGGAAGAATTGATTCAATTTTGGTGAAGATCTGGATCTGGTAATTTTTTTAAGTGATTCTTCACCATTGAATGATCGGGCTAAAATGATATGTAGCATGATATTTCAAAACGTGTTGATTGGGCCCAAAATATTCTCATGGATCAGACATTACTGGGCGGAGGTATTCGCGCCACTGTGTGCCCTTCAAGTTTTTAATGTGATAAATATCAAAATATTTATTTTAGAATTTACGCACGTATTGATCATTTAATTCACAATACAGGAGCTACACCTTTGTTTCCAACAATTTTTTTGTCTGCCTTGTGGTAGATAAGCAGACTGTTCCCAATAAAAGGTGTCCACAAAGTCCTGTTCCAGTTTGGTTGCAGTAAAATGAAAAACCAGAACAAGACTTTTATGGACATGCAAAAGGGCTATACATACAAAGGAGTTTCAAAATTTACCCCAATGTCTGAACAATTCTGCACACGTTCACTGACGTCCTTATTTGATTCGCCCTGGTCAAATATCCCTTCACTGTACTTCTTCTCTGCAGACTCCAAAATTGGGATGATCACCAACTATGGTATATGAGAGTACAGCTCTCCTCTTCCATAGTTCTAACAATACCATTTTTGCCTGGTGGATTTGTTTGGCAGGCAATCATTTGTAAATTTCAACAAGATTTATGTTTTAAAAGAGCAGACATTTAATTATAATTCCCTCTTACACATTCACTTGTTGCCATCTTGTTATTTTTTAAGCACATGCATTAAATGCAGAAAACACGGGGTTATGAGAATGAAGTACTCGACGCGAATGAGAATTTTCGATCAAAATATACATTATTTTGAATGCACATCCATTACTTTGCCTTTTACAAACAAATGTCTCGGTCAAATTTGAAGCACCAGCAACAATGTGAAATTATTACTACACAGTGTATCTTTCACTGTGAAACTCATTACAATTGCATCGTCTCCACATTCAATTTTAACACCATTCTGTAAAAGCCAGGTGAATATTGGAAGAGTCATGCAAGAGGAAGAGCTGTTGGAAGCAGGATCGCTGAGTAGGAAGTGTGCAAGGAGAAACTATTTCACTTGCAGGCCAATCGAGCAGACAAGAAAAAAGTGGAAAAGATTATCATTTTTCCCCGCCTGTGGAAGCAACTTCCAGCCTTTCTTCGATTTCGTTCTTCCCTTCATGTATTCAAGACAGCTGCTCATCACCATCTCAGATCATCCCCCACCTAAAACCATGATCTTTTCTACCCTTGTTAACCTACCCCCACCCGCAAGCTCTCCTTCCAAGATTACATGTTTTTTCCTTCCTGAAAGTTTGCTTCTGTATCCATCTTGTTCATGCATCCTCCCCACACCCATTGTTTGTCTAAGTCTCCCTCTATTTTGTCCTTCAACTCCACATTGGTATATATATATATATATATATATATATATATATATATATATATATATATATATATATATATATATATATATATATATATATATATATATATATATATATATATATATATATATATATATATATATATATATATATATATATATATATCTCTATATATATATATATATATATATATATATATATATATATATATATATATATATATATATATATATATATATATATATATATATATATATATATATATATATATATATATATATATCTCTATATATATATATATATATATATCTCTATATATATATATATATATATATATATCTCTATATATATATATATATATATATCTCTATATATATATATATATATATATATCTATATATATATATATATATATATATATATATATATATATATATATATATATATATATATATATATATATATATATCTCTCTCTCTCTCTCTCTCTCTCTCTCTCTCTCTCTCTCTCTCTCTCTCTCTCTCTCTCTCTCTCTCTCTCTCTCTCTCTCTCTCTCTCTCTCTCTCTCTCTCTCTCCATTCTGTTCTGATCTGTTCAGTGTCTGAGCTCTTCCACGAGCCTGGACTCTGTGTGCAAAAGAAAAAAAAAAAAACATAAATCTTACATAGCCCCGAGAGCTTTGGCTGTGTGAGCCTTGATGTTAAGCCTGACAAATGTAACAGTCCAGAAAGTTTCCTTGCTCAGAAAAGACTTTGATGGAGTGTTGTTCTTTCCTGATGTTTGAGTAATATCGGGCTTCAGATAGGATTGTTTCATTGCCCTTATCCCCCTTCCCACCCCCACAATTGTTCCCCACTGCCCCCTATTTCAAAGGTCTAGTGTGACCATACACACTATCTTCTATCTTTTCTCTCTCTTTCTCTCTCTTTCTCTCTCTTTCTCTCTCTTTCTCTCTCTCTTTCTCTCTCTTTCTCTCTCTTTCTCTCTCTCTCTCTCTCTCTCTCTCTCTCTCTCTCTCTCTCTCTCTCTCTCTCTCTCTCTCTCTCTCTCTCTCTCTCTCTCTCTCTCTCTCTCTCTCTCTCTCTCTCTCTCTCTCTCTCTCTCTCTCTCTCTCATAAATGTGATAGTGTAATATAAGGTGGAGAATCAAATGGCTCGTGAATATGAGATTAGGAAGTTTCAAAGCTACTTTAATGTTTATCCTCAAATTTGATAGTGCATGTTGTTTATGTTCTTGTCGAGGGAAGGTGTAGCAAAGGGGGGAGACAGTAGGCAAAGGTAGGAACATCAAATCACACAGTTATACTGTATATCTGTAGCAATTAACACTGATAGAGAATAGAAAAACTCCCACAGGGTTTTGTCACCAATCTCAACGGTTCATCAAGACAAGGTGAAACCAAGTGTGTTGAGCCCTATTGTTAGTAGTATAGAATTTATCATATTAAGATATTTTCAAGATTTAGAGTACCAGAATGTAAGACGGTGGGACCTATTTGAAAAGTCTTGAAAAGCAAGTCGTTGCACAGCCTGAGGGCACAACGGTCAGATGTTTAGAAGTTGGTTAAAATATTTTCAGTCACAGTTAGGGTTAGATCCACTGGAGCAAAAACAAAAAAGAAAAAGCTTAGCTTTCTTAAATAATTGCTTTCTGTGTCTTGGGAAAACACAATTACATTTATCAGGACTTGACAAAGGGAATTATTGTTTCTGAAGGTGGAAGGATTCTCATGGTGGGGACAGAGTTTTCTGTCAAAGGGAAGAGGGAGGGCAGAAAAAGAAAGGTCATTGCTGGGCTGTTCTTTGTCACTTCTGTCATGGGTAATCATTTCATCATTGTGTTGCTGTTACTCCAGAACTGCATTATGCTGCTAGCAGGACAAAGGTTCTGATTTGAATTGAACATCAGAGAACGCATGGATATTGATTGTGTGAATAGTTAAGGGGTTGTTGCACACAAAAAAACACAACAATATGAGTATATGTACATGTATATATACAATATATATATATATATATATATATATATATATATATATATATATATATA
>NC_140964.1:107267619-107300119 GCF_056783735.1 Eptatretus burgeri | reverse complement strand
TGCACGACATCTTGTTTACACATTGACTGCTTTTGACATCTGCACATGGTACATGCTTGGGATCCTCATTGGTATGAATTGCTGTTTATGGTATCGCTGATGATTTGCCAATAAGTGATGAAACCGCAACGGTAGCGGAGGGGAGTGTTCAGCATTGGGATTGTCTTGTATTCTATGTGTGAACGTCTTTATAGATGTTGAGGAACTCTGAGAAGGGTTCGAAACAGCGTTTAGCACTTACCTTGTGTAAGTCTTCTTGGGTTGCTTTATGCTGCTACTTTGGCTCGAGGAGCATGGGAGGTGTCAATCAAATATATATATATATATATATATATATTGTTGTGTTGACAGATACCGAGACACCAGCTTGTCACTCAGGGGGATTAATCCCCGGTTGTCCTCGGTGGAGCCGGACCTGGGGCCACCGCTCACAATTAAAGTTATAGTACAGTGGGTTGTTTTAAAACCACGAACGCCACCCAGTCAACCATGAGTTCCAGTGTCCGCAGTCTAATTATTCCGTTTAACTAGAGGTCACGTGGTTACCTGAGCGGGGAGCACGCCCTCGGCAAAGCACCAATATTATCTGATTAGATTTTAATTTGGGCGGCTGAGCGTTTTAATCGCTGGAGCGTGCCGACAATTTTTTGGTCAAATATGTGGTAATTACCTCCCAGTCTATCTCGGTTCGAACAATGCTAGACCAATGAAGGAAAGGAGAAACACGGACAGGTTGGAAATCGACAAATAATTTTTTAATAATAAAATAAATAAATAAAAAGAACTTTTTATTTGCTGAGGTAAATAAAGAATTTCAAAGCAAAATCATTCAAAATGCCAGGAAAGAGACAAAGAGCATAAGCTTAATGGGGGTTGACTTACTTACAGTGAAACACAGACAAGGGTACCCAACGGATCATTCAGGCGGAGAAAATAGTCTTGCTCACCAGAAAGTCGTCCGTGAAGCAAAAACGTTCTGAAATGCGTGTGTGCGTGTCACCTCCGTCGCCAGCACCCAGCTTTGCCTCTCGCGGGGCAGCCTTGAACGCCAGTCCACACGCTCGCTTGCCGAAGCTCTGGGCAGGAAGAACCCTCTCGCTGTTGGTGCTGGCCAGACACCCACACTCGTGCTTCCTTCTCCTCTTTTGCGTGCCAACACCCACTTCTTGCTCGCTTCTCTCTTATACTTCTTTCGTTCACGCTTTTTTATTAACTCAGAATGTATCTCTTTCTTCTTCAGAACATATCTCTTTCTCTTCAGAACGTATCGCTTTCGCTTTTTCCCCACTCTCAAAACGTATCTCCTCCCAGAACGTCTTTCTCGCTTCAGAACGTCCCTCTTTCGCCTTTTCCTCTCCCCAATTTTTCTCCTCAGAACGTCTCTCTCCTCTCAGAACGTCTCTCTTTCGCTGTTTCCTCACTTTTAATATCTCAGAACGTCTCTCCTCACAGAACGTCCCTTTCCTCTCAGAATGTTTCTCCTCACAGAACGTATCTCCTCACAGAACGCACCTCACGCTTTCTCTCACTCGTTTTTATATCCCCGGGCCCTCTCTGCTGGGTGCCATCCGCCCCAAGCTCACCGTGCCACACCGGGGCACGGTTACCATGACGACCCGTGCGCTCTCAAAAAAGGCGGGCGTCGGACCTCGCAAAATAATGCAGCTGAGGAAAAATGAGGGCAGGCTTCAGAGCTCATGAAAGAAATGTGTGTGAACGTGTCTGTCTTAAAGAAAAAAGCTTCCCATAACATCCTTTACCCTTCTCAACGCATCACATGTAACATCCCATGAGACATGGGGATGGGGCTAATCTGAACATGCATTTAAGGAAATAACTGTCTGAGGACCTGGATGTGTGGATGCATTCATCAGACCGGATTCTGAAATCCGTAACGATATATATATATATATATATATATATATATATATATATATATATATATATATATATATATATATATATACATAAATAAAATTGACGATGAAAACTCCATCCAATCAACAAATTGTTCCAGACTTGAAAGACAATTGCCTTCAATGTCAGGTCTTAAGAGTTCTGCATGGACATCTATATTATTACGACCTTGAGATTTAACAAAAAATTGTGATTCGTCTTACACTTTTTGTATAAATGTTCGTTGATTAAAAAAGAAACTATCACTGATGTAATAATATTACTAACTTAAGGGCAATTGTCCTATTGCAGTGTTTTATGTAACAGCTTATCAAGTTTCATCAAATAAATGTTTATCTACCCTAAATTACATTCTGAGCATAAACTGGGATTTTTTTTTTCAAAGGCACACCACCATTGGAGGACCAAAACAAAATGCTGATGTTTAGAAAAACTTTGAAAGACCGAAACAGCATATGATTACTGCTAATCTCTGCTGATGCTACAGTCTGAAGCAGACCTGCGGTCAATAATTCCTGAGTGGAATGTAATTTTTATTGCTTTCAATCTGAAGGGCTATTCTTCATTTTGCATAACATTCATGAAAACCTATCCTGAGTATTTTCGTCACATCAGGTTTTTCTTGGTTTATTGAGGTGATGATTGTTTTTGTTACATTCATGGAACTACATAGAGGTCAAAATATTTTTTCGGTAGAGACAAAGCTTTCAAAGTTTGTGTTGAAATCTGCATGTTGCAGGAGCTGAAAATAGAGTTTGAATTCTTAACTCTCAGAGAGAGTAATAACGTTGCATTGGGCGAGCCAACCGTGAAATGTGGTTAGCCGATTCTGAGCGGAGACAGATGTGTGCTCGTAGTTGCTGTTGCTAGTATGGTGACATTACTGCCTGCTGTACATCCAGTTGCATTGATCAGCCAGGTTTCCAGAGCTCCTTAATATCACCTGTGCAGCAGTTCACCCATTATCTTTGTGGTGCGTTTGAGGCTTATGGAAGAACCAGTAAAGCTGGATAAGTAGTGCTGAAAACAATTAGAAACAGCAAAGCCAACACTGAAGAATGCAGTATGTCCATCGACTGATTTGGGATTTGGTAGTCGTAAAATTTGTGAAGACGAAAACATTCCAGAGTTGAGAACAAAAAATACAGCAAGGGAGAAGAGGTGGGTTAACAGACGAGTTTGTCTGACCCCACAAATTTGTGGAAGGAAGATAGGCAGAATATTTGGTTGGATCATGCCAATTAAAACAGGCAAAGGCCCCTGAACAGCCTGGAGTAGTTTAGCAGAAGTCTGTAATATAATGGTAAAGAGATGCTCCAGTGCACAAAGCCAGCGTTGTCTTTCAGAATCCGAACCATTAAGCGAGGTTCACGGAGAATGATAGGGTACATTTGTCTATCATTTGGCCATCTACTATACAGTTCAACAATGATAATTTTTTTCGACATACTTCACATGCAGACCATCTATTTCCTGAGCTACTAAATGAAGTAAATCTTAGAAGTCCAATGGGATTGTGCATGATTTGAATAGATGTGAACTTTCACACGCAGTTAGTGAAAACTCTTCAAACACATTTGTTCCTTTGTCCATTCAAATGCAGCATGTGCCTGTGGATTTGCATCGGTTCTTATAGGTGATGCTGTTGATGCAGTGCCCCTTGGAGATTTGAGCAGGGTGGTAGCTCATCCGCTCTTCGCAAAGAAACCGTGAGATCTTTAAGATCCACAAACTACTGCTGACAGACAGATATCCCAGTTCAACCTTCATATGAGGGACACACACACACACACACACACACACACACACACACACACACACACACAGACACAGACACAGACACACACACACACACACACACACACACACACACACACACACACACCTCACTCACCAGCCTGACAGTTCATAGCTGGGTTGGGATTCACAGATAGTAAGCCAGCAACCTTAATGTTAAGCCAACACCAAGCTTTTTGGTACGGTATGCATATATATATATATATATATATATATATATATATATATATATATATATATATATATATATATATATATATATATATATATATTGTTGCGGCCACGGGTACCGAGACACCAGCTTGTCACTCAAGGGGATTAATCCCTGGTTGCCCTCGGTAGAGCCGGACCTGGGGCCACAGCTCACAACTCGAGGGGGAGCACTCGGTCGAATGCAAAACCTCCGCCGCCAATACTGCTGGGTCACTTAAGTGAACCTGTTATCCTATTCATTGTCGGTCAAAACGGATCAGACTCTCCTGAACCACAATTGAATAAACTTAACTAGATTGACGCGCATGTAGAAATGCCAAAAAAATAAAATCGAAATTTTTTTGAAAAAAAAAAACTCTTTTGGACCAAGTCCAAAATCTAATCGCATGATCCTTGGACCATACCTAATCCCCCCACCAAGTTTTGTCGAAATCCGTCCAGGAGTTTTTCCGTAATACTGTTCACAAACAAACAAACAGACTGGGGTGAAAACAGTAACCTCCATCCATCTTTGATGGTGGAGGTTAACAGCAAAAACAATAACATTGTAACAAAGCATATATTAATACTAATAACATAAACAAATATCTACCTAAAGTTCCAAAATCAGCCGCAATTATAATTTTGGCATGTTTTTTGTTGGAAATCACTTATAACATGCAGAAATGCAAAAAAAAATAATCGAAATTTTGTTGAAAAAAAGTTGCAAAATTTTTTTTCTCTAACAATTTTTTTTGGGGGTGGAGGGGGGGGGTTGGAAATCACTAAAACATGTAGAAATGCAAAAAAAAAAAATTCAAATAATTTTTCAAAATGGCCGCCATAGCGGCCATATTGGATTTTGGACCAAATCCAAAATCTTATGGCATGATCCTTGGACCATACCTAATCCCCCCACCAAGTTTCGTCGAAATCCGTCAAGGAGTTTTTCCGTAATACTGTTCACAAACAAACAAACAAACAAACAAACAGAAAGGGGTGAAAACAGTAACCTCCGATCTTCGATGGTGGAGGTTAATTAACGTTGTGGTACGGTGGGTTGTTTTCGAACCACGAACGCCACCCAGTCAACTACGAGTTCCAGTGTCCACCGTCTAATTATTCCGTTTAACTGGAGGTCACGCGGTTACCTGAGTGAGGAGTTCCCCCTCGGCAAAGCACGAATGTTATCTCGATTAGATTTTAATTAGGGCGGCCGAGCGTTTTAACGGCTGGTGCATGCCGACTATTTTTGGTCAAATCTGTGGTAATTACCTCCCAGTCTATCTCGGTTCGAACAATGCCAGACCAATGGAAGGAAAGGACAAACATGGACAGGTTGGAAATCGACAAATGATTTATTAATTAGGAAATAAATAAATAAAAAGAACTTTTTCTTTTCTGAGGTAAACAAAAGAAATGAATTTCAAAGCAAAATCAATCAAGATGCCAGGAAAGAGATAAAGAGCAGATGCTTATCGGGGGTTGACTGACATCTAAACACAGACATGGGTACCGAACAGATCATTCGGGGGGCGGGGGGGAGAAGAATCGTCCCGCTCACCAGAAAGTGGTCATCCGTGAAGTGAAAACGTCCTGAAATGTGTGCGTGCATGTCACATCCGTCGCCAGCACCCAACATTGCTGTGCACCCTCTCGCGAAGAGTATTGAATGCCAGTCAAAGTCTGGAGGGCACAGAGATCGTCTGTCGTGGGTTTAGACCCTGGTGTTGTTTGTGACCACCCCGTGCCTCACTTGTTGGCGGCGCTGCTCACACCCACACGCACACCACACGCTCGCTTGCCCAAGCACTGCGAAGGACGAATTGTCTCATTGTTGGCACTGGTCAGACACCCACACGCACACCACACGCACACCACACGCTTGCTTCCTTCTCCTCTTTTGTGCGCTTACACCTGCTTCTTGCTCGCTTCTCAAGCTTACTTCTCGTTCTCTTCTCCTTCCCTGGCTTTCTTTCGTTCCGCTTTCTTTCGCCTCTGCTTTCCCTTCTCAGAACGGACCTCCCATTCGTTTTATATCTCCAAGCCATCTATGCGGGTGCAGTCCGCCCCCAAGCTCACCCCGCCCCACTTGCGCACTGTTACCATGACGACCCGTGCGCTCTCAAAAAAGGCGGGCATCGGAGCTCACGAAAGAATATTGCTGAGGAAGAATGAGGGCGGGCTTCAGAGCTCGTGAAAGAAATGTGTGTAAACGTGTCTGTCATAAAGAAAAAAGCTTCCCATAAGAGAGGGGATCTATTCTTCACCCTTCTCAATGCATCACATTTAAAATCCCATGTGACATGGGGATGGGGCTAATCTGATCATGTATTGAAGGAAATAACTGTCTGAGGACCTGGACGTGTGGGTGCATTCATCAGACCGGATTCTGAAATCCGTAACAATATGTATATTATATATATATATATATATATATATATATGTAAACATATACATGTATATATATATATATATATATATAAATATATATATATATATATATATATATATATATATATATATATATATATATATATATATATATATATATACTGAACAAAAATATAAACGCACCAACCTAAATATCTAAGTCAAGATTGCCATTATGGGAAAATGGTCAAACCGATGATATGTTTGAGCAATGGTTCCTTTGTTTTGCTCAAGACAGATGTTCCCATTGAAATTGACCACTCTGAGTGTGTGGACTCACACGTTGAGTAATACTTCCCATAAGCACCATGGGGCTTGACAGAGTGATGGTCAGTGAGCGTGACCAGGACACAAACACTCCCTATAGCTTGCCCTATAAAAGGCCTTCCCAAAATGTGGACTGGTGCCAAATGTCAACATGCCACAGATGTCACAAATCTTGAGGGAGTGCGCCATTGGCATGCTGAATGCTGGGACGTCAGTACGGGCCGTTGCAGCACACTTCAATGTCCACCACTCCACCATTAGCCGCCTGAGAACGCACCTCAGAGAGACTGGAAGCACCGTGAACCGCCCACATGCCCGGCGACCACGTGTGACCACCGCCGGTCAGGATCGTCACATGAGACTGCAACATCTCCGGGATCGACTCCGACCGGCCACGAGGACTGCCGATGAGACTGTCGGGCTGCATAACAGGCGCATTTCAGCCCAGACGGTGCGTAACCGCTTGAGGGAGGCCAACCTCTGAGCCCGCCGACCACACCGGGGACTCGACCTCACTGCAGTCCGGCGTCAGACCTGACTGAACTGGGCCAATGTTCACTTGCGCTGGACCCTCGCACGATGGAGGAGAGTGCTGTTCACCGATGAGTCGCGGTTCCAGCTGTATCGGGCTGATGGCAGACTCCGCGTCTGGCATCGGGCTGGGGAGCGCTACACTGACGCCAATGTCCTTCATCGGGTGTCACACGGTGGTGCCAGTGTTATGGTGTGGGCAGGCATGTGCCATGGAGAGCGCACTCGGCTTCATTTCATTGAAGGCAACTTGAACGGGCAGCGGTACAGGGACGAGATACTCAGACCCATCGTCGTGCCGTTTGTGCGCCTTCACCATGTGACGTTTCAGCACAACAATGCTCGCCCCCATGTTGCCAGGATCTGCATGGACTTCCTCGGTGAGGAGGACATTGATGTCCTCGACTGGCCTCCATATTCTCCCGACATGTCGCCCATCGAGCACCTTTGGGACGTTCTTGATCGACGCGTACGACAACGTTACTCAGTCCCAGAGAACGTCCGCCAGCTCCGTGTGGCTCTCCAGGAGGAATGGGAAAACATCCCTCAGGCCACCATCGATAATCTGGTGATGTCCATGCGCCGGAGATGCACCGCTCTGCGCGACGCCAACGGTGGACACACCCGCTACTGACTGTGTGAACTCTGACAGTGACACCTCGGTTGTGTCGGCTGTTGTAGCGCAAAGACTGTCGCCAGAATTCTCAAGGAACTCTTTGAAATTTAATGCTCAATTGTCATGGATTCTATAACCAAATTGTTGTGAAGATTTAGTATTAATGAGTTCGAGGTAAAATAGTAACAATCGCTTGGTGCGTTTATATTTTTGCGCTTGGTGCGTTTATATTTTTGTTCAGTAGATATTAGGGTGGTCCAAAAAAGTCGAAAAAAAATAGAATGTTGCTCGACAAGCTTAAAATTATTCTAATATGATCCAATAACGCGCATAATTTTTTTTAGCTTGATCGGAGGTGATTTGGAGGTCGCTCCAGATGACGACTTTTAGTCTCATGACTTCACTCATGAATAAATTAGGGTATCATCAAGTACGATTACGGGTACTTCTGGATGTCCGAGGTGGAAATGGAGTGCATTTTCGAACTCTATCGGGTCGATTTACTCGAAGAAATGACTGCACCGACATTGAATTCACGAACATTTCGAAAATATGACCCAAAACAAGATTTATCATGAAACTAATTTAACCAACTCATGAAACTAAAAGTCGTCATATGGAGCGACCTCAAAATCACCTCTGATCAACTTAAATTTTTTATGCGCGTTATTGAATCATAGTGGAATAATTTTAAGCTTGTGGAGCAACATGATATGTTTTTCGACTTTTTTGGACCACTCTAAAATATATATATATAAGCCTGGTGTTATATATGTATATATAACATAATAACGCGCATAAAAAATTTAAGTTGATCAGATATATATATATATATATATATATATATATATATATATATATATATATATATATATATATATATATATATATATATATATATATATATATATATATATATATATATATATATTGTTGCGGATTCGTGCCCGCCGGCGTGCTGGCGGCCACGTAACTCGAATCGCGGCACGTCGCCCACCGGACGGACAATCCCGTCGTGACCCTCTCGGACTAACGCCGGGAACTAGTCACGGGTGGGCCTTTCGGCCTCACCACGATCGTGCCAATCGGCCCCCCGCGTGGGATAGGGTTGCTCGCCAAATTCGACCTACCTAAGTACCCACACGGAGGGTAGACCGGGCGATCGCACCTCGCCGCAGGTCGACTTCAGACACGGGCCACTTTAAGCGACCTGTTCCGTACTATCGGGATAACCGAGCGGTGTTATCGTCAACCTCGACGGTTCGATTAATTATTGGGCGTTTTTAGCCCACAACCAACCCTTTACGTGAAGTAAGATGGAGATTCAATAAAAGAAAAGACAAAGCGAAACGGGAAAAACAGTTCAACATAAAGCACATTTATTCCGCGGCAAACGGAAAGCACACATATACAATCACAACAATTATGCACCAAAAGCAAATGTAAAAGTAACACGACAATTCTGCACAAAAAGCAAATGCAACAAAAGAAACACAATGCAGATCTACTACCGACCACCGAGCACACGGCAACACTTATACAGTTTTACTTCACAGACGGCGCCGACAACACATATACTCCAAAGCAAAAGAAAAAGGGGCCACCCTCAACGATAAGGGGGCAGACGGGCCTGGGGCCAAGACCGCGTCGAGCCTACCCGTCTGGTGATGAGCCGCAAAATGGCGGCGGCGCCCCGACTCCGCGGGCCTCGCTGGCACTGCCTGGAATGGGATGGGAACGGGGCCCCCTTCTCACACTATCTCAGCGCGGGGGGAAACAGGGGGGGGGTTGTTGATGCTCGGGGGGGGTGAGGATATCTGGCTGGCTTGGGTCCCGCGACGAGCGACGCCACCGCGACCTCGACCGCGTTACCGGCCTCCCCTCTCCGCAGCTCCCCGACTCTGACACGAGCGCCGACGTCCACAAAGATTCTTGGCTTCTCCAGCCTCTCCGGACCCCGACAGACACTCTCTCGACTGATTTCGCCGCCGCCACGACTCTCCAACTCTTCCCAACTCAACTGCCTCCTCTTCTCAACTCCCTCCAACTGCTTCCAACTGCTCAACTCTCAACTCGACTCAACTCCTTTCAAGTGCCTCCACTCCGTCCAACTTAACTGCCTCGATTCGCTCCGCGCTCGGTGCTTTATAGTCCGACAGGAGAAATCATGTGCAGATTTTTGGATCAGGAATGGCTCTGGGGCGGAGCCACGCTCGCCCATTGGACGAAGGAAAAGTGGGCGTGAATCATTCTTGATCCTCAAATCTGCATATAGCGATTATACTCCGACGCGCCTGGGGGCGGGGCCAAATCGCCCCACACTCGCTGATAGGACGGAACAGAAGTGGGCGTGAATCATTCTTGATCCGATTTCTCGGAAAGGCTGGTGTTTTTGCACCCACTGCTCGGTGCGCGCCCTGTACGAGTCCAGGATCGGTGCCCACGAGCGGCGCGGGAATGGCGGTGATGCGATGGTTGCGAGGGCGAGTTGTGATGGTAAAGGTCGTGGCTGTTGGCGTTGCTGTTGTTGTGAAGTGGCGTTGCGGGTGGTGGTTGGTGTGTGAAAGCGGTTGTGGAGAAGGTGGATGTTGTGAAGGCAGTTCTGGAGAAGGTGGCTGTGGTTGTCGAGATGCGGTTGGTGGTGGTTGTGGTGGTAGTAATGGCGGTTGGTCCAAAATAAAGATAGTAAAAGAAAAACGGCTATCTAAAAGGGTCGCAGCCCGAATGAATGACATTTATTCCCTCTAAACAACGGGTTTGGGATACTGCACATATACTTACAGAGATATCTCACCTACGGGACCTGAATGGTGGTTTGCGAATTTCGTCAACCATAACTATATATATATATATATATATATATATATATATATATATATATATATATATATATATATATATATATATATATATATATATATATATATATATATATATATATATATATATATATATATATATATATATATATATATATATATATATATATATATATATGCCTGGTGTTGCCGCAGTGGTTCAGGCAGTGGCTTGGGACCCAAAAGGTCCTGAGTTCAAGCCCCGTTGGGACACTGAATTAATATCTTCTTCTTCTTCTTTCGGCTAGTCCCGTTCGGGGGCGCCACAGCGGATCATCCGTATGATCCGCATAGTGATTTGGCACATGTTTTACGCCGGATGCCCTTCCTGACGCAACCCTGGTCGCCTCTTACGACACAAGGATATGGTACACCTATTTTAAACCGGGTATACACCGGCCCAGTATACTGGTACTCATTTCGCTGACCTCGGAAGGATGACAGGCTGAGTCAACCCCCTGGTGTATTAATTCAGTTGCCCAACGGGGCTTGAACTCAGGACCTTTGGATCCCAACCCGCTGCCCTAACCACTGCGCCAATACCAGGCTCGGGACACTGAATTAATATATGTATGTATGTATGTATGTATATATATATATATATATATATATATATATATATATATATATATATATATATATATATATATATATATATATATATATATATATATATATATATATATATATATATATATATATATATATATATATATATATATATATATATATATATATATATATATATATATAAAATATAAACACCAAGTCGAAAACACCAGGGGGTTGACTCAGCCTGCCATCCTTCCGAGGTTGGCGAAATGAGTACCAGTGTACTGGTCCCGGTGTGTGCCCCGGTTAGAATAGGTGTACCATATCCCTGTGTGTCGTAAGAGGCGACCAGGGTTGCGTCAGGAAGGGCATCCGGCGTAAAAACCTATGCCAAATCATTATGCGGACAACAAAACGAATTTCCATACCGGATCGGTCGAGGCCCGGGTTACCAACGACCACCATCGGTACCGGTGGTCAGCAGGGTACCAGTGGAAATTGTGCTACTGCTGGGCGAAGGAGGAGAAGGAGACAGGGAAGGCGAGTCCGGAGGCAGTGGCAGAGGGGGAAGGGTAGACGTATGCAGGTGAGAGTTGGAACTCTGAATGTTGGGACGATGACTGGCAAAGGGCGAGAGTTGGCTGATATGATGGAGAGAAGAAAGGTGGACATACTGTGTGTACAAGAGACCAAGTGGATGGGGAGTAAGGCTAGGAGCATTGGAGGTGGTTTCAAACTGTTCTGCCATGGTGTGGATGGGAGGAGAAATGGTGTCGGGGTAATCCTGAAGGAAGATTATGTCAAGAGGGTATTGGAGGTGAGGAGAGTGTCTGACCGAGTGATGAGTGTGAAGTTGGAAATTGAAGGGGTGATGATGAATGCCATCAGTGCATATGCCCCACATATGGGGTGTGAGATAGAGTATAAAGAAGATTTCTGGAGTGAGTTAGATGAAGTGGTGGAGAGTATATCCAAGGATGAAAGAGTGGTGATTGGAGCAGATTGCAATGGGCATGTTGGGGAAGGGAATAAAAAAAAATGAGGAGGTTATGGGTAGGTACGGTCTCAACAAGAGAAATGTGGAAGGGCAAATGGTGGTAGAGTTTGCAAAAAGAATGGAAATGCCAGTGGTAAATACATATTTCAAGAAGAAGGAGGAACACAGGGTGACATACAAGAGTGGAGGAAAGTGCACACAGGTGGATTACATCTTCAGCAGGAGATGCAACCTGAAAGAGATTAGTGACTGTAAGGTGGTTGCAGGGGAGAGTGGAGCTCGACAGCATCGATTGGTGGTTTGCAGGATGACTTTAGAGGTGAGGTTGAGGAAGAGAGTGAGGGCTGAACCAAGGACGAGATGGTGGAAGCTGAAGGAGGAAGACTGTTGCGTGAAATTTAGGGAGGAGGTGAGACAGGCGTTGGATGGTGGTAAAGATGGGTGGGATGATTGGGCAACTACAGCAGAAGTGGTGAGGGAGATAGCTATGAAGGTACTTGGTGTGACATCTGGACAGAGGATGGAAGATAAGGAGACTTGGTGGTGGAACGAGGAAGTACAGGAAAGTATAAGGAAGAAGGGGGTGGCGAAAAGGAAGTGGGATCGTCAGAGAGATGAAGAAAGTAGGCAGGAGTACAAGGAGTGGCGGCGAAAGGCAAAAAGAGAGGTGGCAAAGGCTAAGGAAAAGGCATATGACGAGCTGTATGAGAAGTTGGATGCAAAAGAAGGGGAAAAGGATTTATACCGATTGGCAAGACAGAGGGACCGAGCTGGGAAGGATGTGCTGCAGGTTAGGGTGATAAAGGATGCAAATGGGAATGTGCTGACGAGCGAGGAGAGTGTGTTGAGAAGGTGGATGGAGTACTTTGAGGAGCTGATGAATGAAGAAAATGAGAGAGAGAAGGTTGGAAGAGGTGGAGATAGTGAATCTGGAAGTGGGGTGGATCAGTAAGGATGAAATGAGGACTGCTATGAAGAAGATGAAAAGTGGAAAGGCGGTTGGCCCAGATGGTATACCAGTGGAGGCATGGAAGTGCTTTGGAGAGATGGCAGTGGGGTTGTTAACCAGATTGTTTAATAAAGTCTTGGAAAGTGAGAGGATGCCGGAGGAGTGGAGATTAAGTGTACTGGTACCGATTTTCAAGAATAAGGGTGATGTGCAGAGCTGTGGAAATTACAGAGGGATAAAGTTGTTAAGCCACACCATGAAGTTGTGGGAAAGAGTAGTGGAAGCTCGGTTGAGAGGAGAGGTGACGATCTGTGAGCAGCAATATGGGTTTATGCCAGGAAAGAGCACCACTGATGCGATGTTTGCTTTGAGAATGTTGATGGAGAAGTATAGGGAAGACCAGAAGGAGTTACATTGTGTGTTTGTGGATTTAGAGAAAGCTTATGATAGGGTGCCAAGAGAGGAGTTGTGGAATTGTATGAGGAAGTCGGGAGTGGTGGAGAAGTATGTGAGGATCGTGCAGGATATGTATGAGGACAGTGACAGCGGTGAGGTATGCGGTAGGAATGACGGACCGGTTTAAGGTAAAAGTGGGATTGCAGCAAGGATGAACTCTGAGCCCTTTCCTGTTTGCAATGGTGATGGACAGGTTGACGGACGAGATCAGACTGGAGTCTCCATGAACTATGATGTTCGCGGATGACATCATGATCTGTAGGGAGAGTAGAGAGCAGGCTGAGGCGAGCCTCGAGAGGTGGAGGTACGCACTGGAGAGAAGGGGAATGATAGTCAGTCGGAGTAAGACGGAGTACATGTGCGTAAATGAGAAGGAGCGTCGTGGTATGGTGCGGTTGCAAGGAGTTGAGGTGGGGAAGGTGGATGGGTTTAAATACTTAGTATCAACTGTCCAAAGTAATGGAGAGTGTGGGAGAGAAGTGAAAAAGAGAGTGCAGGCAGGATGGAGTGGGTGGAGAAGAGTTGCAGGAGTGATTTGTGACAGAAGTGTAGCTGCAAGAGTGAATGGGGAAAGTATATAAGATGGTAGTGAGACCAGCTATGTTTTATGGTTTGGAGGCGGTGGCGCTAAAAAAAGACAGGAAGCGGAGCTGGAGGTGGCCAGAGTTAAAGATGCTGCGATTCTCGTTGGGAGTGACGAGGATGGATAGGAAAAGGAATGAGTATATTGCAGGGACAGCGCAGGTAGGACGGTTTGGAGACAAAGTGAGAGAGGCGAGATTGAGATGGTTTGGACATGTGCACAGGAGGGAAGCGGAGTTTTTCGGGAGAAGGATGTTGAAGATGGAACCGCCAGGCAGGAGGAGAAGAGGAAGGCCAAAGAAGAGGTTCATGGATACGGTGAGGGCGGATGTGCGGGTGTTTGGAGTGTCAATGGAAGATGTGGAGGATAGAGCAAAATGGAGAAGGTTGATCCGCTGTGGCGACCCCTAACGGGAGCTTGCCAAAAGAAGAAGAAGATATATATATATATATATATATATATATATATATATATATATATATATATATATATATATATATATATATATATATAGTGGGGAGACCAAGTATTTGATACACTGCCGATTTTGCAGGTTTTCCCACTTACAAAGCACGTAGAGGTCTGTAATTTTTATCAGAGGTACACTTCAACTGTGAAAGACGGAATCTAAAATAAAAATCTTGAAAATCACATTGTATGATTTTTCAATAATTAATTTGCATTTTATTGCATGAAATAAGTATTTGATACATCAGAAAAACGGAATTTAATATTTTGTACAGAAACCTTTGTTTGCAATTTCAGAGATCAGACCTTTCCTGTCGTTCTTAACCAGGTTTGCACAGACTGTAGCAGGGATTTTGGCCCACTCTTCCATACAGATCTTCTCCAGATCCTTCAGGTTTCGGGGCTGTCGCTGGGCAACACAGACTTTCAGCTCCCTCAAAAGATTTTCTATTGGGTTCAGGTCTGGAGACTGGCAAGGCCACTCCAGGACCTTGGGATGCTTCTTACGGAGCCACTCCTTCGTTGCCCTGGCCGTGTGTTTCAGGTCGTTGTCATGCTGGAAGACCCAGCCACGCCCCATCTTCAATGCTCTTGTTGAGGTTGTTGGCCAAGATCTCGTGATACATTTCCCCATCCATCCTCCCCTCAATACGATGCAGTCGTCCTGTCCCCTTTGCAGAAAAGCATCCCCAAATAATGATGTTTCCACCTCCATGCTTCACGGTTGGGATGGTGTTTTTGGGGTTGTACTCATCCTTCTTCTTCTTCTTCTTCCTCCAAACATGGCGAGTGGAGTTCTAACCATAAAGCTCTATTTTAGTCTCATCAGACCACATGACCTTCTCCCATTCCTCCTCTGGATCATCCAGATGGTCATTGGCAAACTTCAGACAGGCCTGGACGTGCGCTGGCTTCAGCAGAGGGACCTTGCATGCGCTGCAGGATTTTAATCCAGGATGGCGTAGTGTGCTACTGATGGTTTATTTTGATTCTGTGGTCCCAGCTCTCTTCAGGTCATTGACCTGGTCCTGTCGTGTAGTTCTGGGCTGATCCCTCACCTTTCTCATGATCATTGAGGCTCCACGAGGTGAGATCTTGCATGGAGCCCCAGACCGAGGGAGATTGACTGTTATCTTGAACTTCTTTCATTCTCTAATAATCGTGCCAACAGTTGTTGCCTTCTCACCAAGCTGCTTGCCTATTGTCCTGTCGCCCATCCCAGCCTTGTGCAAGTCTACAATTTTGTCCCTGATGTCCTTCGACAGCTCTCTGGTCTTGCCCATTCTGGAGAGGTTGGAGTCCGATTGATTGAATGTGGAAAGCTGTCTTTTATGCAGATAACGAGTTAAAACAGGTGCAGTTAATACATGTAATTCAAACAGGTGCAGTTAATACAGGTAATGAGTGGAGAATGGGAGGGTTTTAAAAGGCAAAACTAACAGGTCTGGAGAGCTGGAATTCTTCCTGGTTGGTAGGTGATCAAATACTTATTTCAGGCAATAAAATGCAAATTAATTATTTTAAAATCATACAATGTGATTTTCAGGATATTGTTTTAGATTCCGTCTTTCACAGTTGAAGTGTACCTATGATAAAAATTACAGACCTCTACGTGCTTTGTAAGTGGGAAAACCTGCAAAATGGGCAGTGTATCAAATACTTGTTCTCCCCACTGTGTATATATATATATATGTATATATATATATATATATATATATATATATATATATATATATATATATATATATATATATATATATATATATATATATATATATATATATATATATATATATATTGTTGCGAATTCGCGCCCGCTGGCGTGCGAGCGGCCACGTAACTCGAATCGCGGCACGTCGCCCACCGGACGGACAATTCCGTCGTGACCCTCTTGGACTAACGCCGGGAACTAGTCACGGGTGGGCCTTTCGGCCTCACCACGATCGAGCCAATCGGCTCCCCGCGGGTGATAGGGTTGTTCGCCAAATTCGACCTACCTAAGTACCCACACGGAGGGTAGACCGGACGATCGCACCTCGCCGCAGGTCGACTTCAGACACGGGCCACTCTAAGCGACCCATTCCCTACTATCGGGATAACCGAGCGGTGTTATCGTCAACCTCGACGGTTCCGATTAATTATCGGGCGTATTTAGCCCACTCCCAACCCTTTACGTGAAGTAAGATGGAGATTCAATTAAAGAAAAGACGAAGCGAAACGGGAAAAACAGTTCAACATAAGGCACATTTATTCCGCGGCAAACGGAAAGCACACATATACAATTACAACAATTATGCACCAAAAGCAAATGTAAAAGAAACGCAACAATTATGCACCAAAAGCAATTGCAACAAAAGAAACACAATGCAGATCTACTACCGACTGCGCGAGCACACGGCAACACTTACACAGTTTTACTTTACAGACGGCGCCGACAACACATATACTCAAAAGCAAAAGAAAAGGGGGCCACCCTCTACGACAAGGGGGCAGACGGGCCTGTGGCCGAGACCGCATGGAGCCTACCCGTCTTGTGATGAGCTGCAAAATGGCGGCGGTGCCCCGACTCCGCGCTCCTCCGCGGGTTTCGTTGGCACTGCTTGGAATGGGGTGGGAACGGGGCCCCCTTTTCGCACTATCTCAGCGCGGGGGGGGGGAACAGGGGGGGTTGTTGATGCTCTGGGGAAAGAGAATAGCTGGCTTGCTTGGGTCCCGCGACGAGCGACTCCACTGCGCCCTCGACCGCGTTCCCGGCTTCCCCTCTCTGCAGCTCCCCAACAGACTCCGAACCCCAACAGACCGACTCTCCTCCAGACCCATCTTGACTGCTGCTGCCACACTTCGCCGCCGCCGCCACACCTCTCCAACTCGCCCGAGCCCGAAACAGAAAACTCTCTGACTCAATTCGCCCCGCGCTCGGCGCTTTATAGTGCGACAGGAGAACCCATATGCAGATTTTCGGATCAGGATGGGCTCGGGGGCGGGGCCACGCTCGCCCATTGGACGGAGGAAAAGTGGGCGTGAATCATTCCTGATCCGCGAATTTGCATATATCGATTCTACTCCGACGCGCCTGGAGGCGGGGCCAAATCGCCCCGCGCTTAATGATTGGAGGGATCGGAAGTGGGCGTGAATCATTCCTGATCCGACTTCCCCTCGGAAAGGCCGCTTTTTGCACCCGCTGCTCGGCGCGCGCCCCGCACGAGGCCAGGACAGCCTGACGCTCGGCGTTCACAAGCGGCGCGGGAATGGCAGCAGAAGGAGGAGAGGTGAAGGTGGTGGAGGGTTTATTGTGGCGATGATGGCCATGGCGACGCTTGGAATGGCGGTGATGCGATGGTTGCGAGAGCGAGTTGTGAAGGTAAAGATCGTGGCTGTTGGCGTTGTTGTTGTTGTGAAGCGGCGTTGCGCTCGGTGGTTGTTGTGTGATGGCGGTTGAGACGTGGTTGGTTCAAAATAAAGATAGAACAGAAAAACGGCTATCTTAAAGGGTCGCAGTCCGAATGAATCACATTTATTCCCTCTAAACAACGGGTTTGGGGCTAACTACACATGTACTTACAGAGATATCTCACCTACGGGACCTGAATGGTGGTTTGCGAATTTCCTCAACCACAACAATATATATATATATATATATATATATATATATATATATATATATATATATATATATATATATATATATATATATATATATATATATATATATATATATATATATATATATATATATATATGTATAGGTATATGTGTATGTGTCATAAGAGGTGACCAGGGTTGTGTCAGGAAGGGCATCCGGCGTAAAACCTATGCCAAATCATTATGCGGATCATAAAAGATGATCCGCTGTGGCGACCCCAAACGGGAGCTGCTGAAAGAAGAAGAAGACGTGTACATATATATATATATATATATATATATATATATATATATATATATATATATATATATATATATATATATATATATATATATATATATACATATATGTGTGTGTGTGTGTGTGTGTGTGTTCTTCTTTCGGCTGCTCCCGTTCGGGGTCGCCACAGCGGATCATCCGTTATGATCCGCACACCGAGTTGGCACAGGTTTTACGCCAGATGCCCTTCCTGACGCAACCCTGGTCGCCTCTTACGACACAGGGATAAGGATTGGGTTTCGCCATGATTCCGGGCTGCCCTAAACCCTCTCATAGCGCGGCCCAGTGCAGAGCTCCCATCCTCAAGCGATCCTCAAACCCAAGCCTCCGAGTAGCCAGATTACAGGCGCACGCCACTACGCCCGGTATATATATATATATATATATATATATATATATATATATATATATATATATATATATATATATATATATATATATATATATATATATATATATATATATATATATATATATATATATATATATATATATATATATATATATATATATATATATATATATTTATTTACACAATACTGTGCAAAAGTCAAGGGTGACCACTACTACTAGTTTAGTATCATATTTCAAAAGGTTGTGAACGGTTTATGTCAAACCTAGGTGGACGAGTTGGGTGGGTGACAATAACAAGCCGATGAGATTTTCATTCAAATCCAGCTGCAGATCCGGTCTCGTAGTGGGATACACAATGTAAACTGTTCAGCCTGGCAGAGGTATGCGCTCTACCGAGTGCCGTTCTAATATTTCAATTGAATGATATTCTCGTGCTTGAATACTGCAGAACACAATTAAACTTCTTCGCACTTTCAAAACCCTTCTGTTTGGCAGTATTTGGACAAAATATTTCGGCATTTTACGTCATCTCATCCAATCAAATTTCCCGCTGTTAGACCTCATACATGTCATTGTTTCTCAAGACAGCACGGGGTAATGTGATCTAAGAACTCTGTAGCTTTATATATGGCATGCATGAATAATCCTTGTTGAAAAGTTCACTTGCACTGACCACTTTCGCAGGGAATTGTGGTTCAACTCGAAAATATTGGACCGAATACTCATTCAAAAGTTCCGCTTTAAAAACAATGCATATAAGGATGTGTCGTACTTGATATGTGTGATGCTATTAAGGCATACTTTTCAGTGATGAAATCCAGTAGGGTCTCTATAAGTGGGATAGTCTTTGAGATGCATTTCTCTTCAGAATGGGTTGGCTTGTTGGTGTTGCCATCTTAACCCTTGGCTCATGATTCTGCAGAACCCAGGGTCAAATCACATTCATCGTATGTGTTTGACCGTTGTCCACTTATTTCTTTGTCCTAATTTATGTAAAGCTCCTCAATGTGCCTTGGATCACCGTTTTCTTTCAATAAATAAATATATTGTGCAGGAAAATTCATCTGAAGGACAATTACATTTAATGAGACTCTCCATGGTTTATCGTTGAATGAGTAAAATATTTTGTTTGTTCAATACCCTCAAAACATGGTGAGCACATTAATACTGGAAGCTGAATAAGCATATCCTCTCACAAAGAGACCCTGTGACTCACTGCAACACCGTTTGTGTAGAAACAATGAATGCATTCAGTATATACTGTCAAGAGGGGGGAAAAAACCCCCAAAACACTACTTTCATTCCAGCAACACCACATCCTGATCTCTAACCCCATCTCCAGCATCAAACGTGGGCCTTCCTCTTTAACCTCTGCAGCCCCCCATCCATGGCCACTGACAAGTACTCCCTGTTGGTATGGTCCTCAGACTAGACCCTTGGCCCCCAATCAGGGCCATGAAGCACAGATGCACAAAATGGAAAGCCTGTGATTTATTGCCACCAAAGAATTCCTGGCAATGGCTACCCCACGCACAGCCATAATATACCATTGTCCCATTCCAACCTTCTCCGAACCATGATCCTTGCTGCACAAGGTATTTTGGTGCATACAGAATGTGTTCTACCGTGGACAATGCATCTGTGTCAGGGACGAATTGTGTCCGCTGATGCTTTTTCCGTGTATAAGCATGCCTTCTCATTGTTCACTTGTTCATAATAGCTCGGCCCACCCCTCTCCACCCTTATTTGTGCGTGGTTCTTTGGTTGAGAGGGCCGTGCTAGATCATTGGTCTTGTGCTCTTTATGAAGAAAGACTGGGTGTTTAACCAAATGAATTCCTTTATGAGATACTGCTCAATACAGCAATGTTGATCCCATTGCATTTGAAGGAATGTTACAGAGCTGGAATGCGAGGGAATTTTGTAGTTTTTCTTTGAAAAAAAGAAAAAACCCAAAAATGTCGAGGTTGGTTAGCCAATCAACCCAAAGGGAATATGAGCTCATGGTCTTTATCAACAACTGACGTGACAGAAATTCTGCAACTTTCAACATGGCAGAACTTCTACCATGAGCTATTACGATGTGGAAACGTTTTGAAAAAGTTTCTTTTCTAGGGCATGCGCTGTTTCCAGAAACCTCACTTCACGCATTCTGTTGGTGTCATTAAAAAGCTCAGGAAATATTTTCCCTTAAAGTTTAGATCTTGAGTTGAGATGGCGACAGTGCAACGTATGACGGACCGTTGCTTGCTGTTCTTGGCAGAAAATTCCATGCCCATATACAATCCTGAGATTGTTGGCCATTGCAACGCTTTTTCTTGCTGCTGCAGGGATAGCATGTGGGCCTCACTTTGCCTGCTCACCCTCTTGCTGATCCCACCAAAGAAAAGACTCCTTTTCAAAGAAAAGAAAGAAAAAACACCACATTAGTGCATTATTTTTAGAAGAATAAAAACAAAATCTTTTTTGAATGTGTACTATTTTAATTAGAGTAAAAATGTTGTTTTGGCCTTTATTTGGTTCGGCTACTGCCATGTTTTTCTTCCCTCCGAGCTGAAGAAGTTCAGCTTCGAAACCAATAAAGGCAAGTGACCGATACACGCAATATAGACTGCGGAAGTTTTTCGTTCAACTAGAGAAGGCCAACCAAGCATTCCCCAAAGCAGCCAAACTGACTCGACTTTCCTGTTTTGTTCAGGCAGCTAGCACAATGGCCAATTTGTTGTCTCACCGCACGTCAAACGACGGTGAAAAATTTCCCTCCCCTGTACCTTGTGCAGAGTTATTGTGGCAGATAACTAACACTGATAAATGGTTTTGTAAAAAACAAAAAACAAACACACCACCTTCCTGCAGAGTTTCACCCAAGGAAGTGTGATGTCAGGAATGGCTTCTTATATACTGGACAAAACTCTGATCTTTTTGGTTGGTGGAGGGGGGCGGAGGAGAAACACTTACAAATACACAAAATGTGCATTTTAGGAGAATGCGTTCGATTTCTGTGTTACTTGGCTCACGTTGCATTTTAACTGCCTCAGCTACGTGGTTCTCTGAACCAATCACCGGAAACGACAAGAAAGATGAACTTCACAAAAGATTGTTTATCGCCGAGGAAAATCATCTCCAATCCTTCTCCCTTTGAGATGCATCTGTGGAACTGTCTTGAAGCTTCGAACCAGTCTTGTTTCCCTTCAGTCATCGGAGGTGTCAGCTCATCCTCACATTACGTCAACTTCTAAACTTTTCAACTCTTCCTATTTCTTTCTTTCTGTAACTCTTCTTATATCAGTTGTGGGCTGACAGGATGGCTTAGAGGTATGCATACTTGCCACTAAGCTGTGTAGCCTAGGTTTGAATCCTGACCCAGCTATAAACTGTGATGCATCAATGAGTGTGTGGTCCCTTCAATGGACGTTAAACTTGTTGTCCCATCTCCTGGAATTAGTTGGTGGATGTTAAAGGTCCTATGGTGTCCTTCATGAAGAGTAGGTGAGCTATTGCTAGCACTATGGCAAAATTACAAATACATGTCCTAACTACTGTGGGCAAGGCAATGTCAAACCATCCAGTACATCTGCTGCCAAGAAACTGCTTTGGTCGCATTGATGTGATGTAACATCGAATGACACATCAGAATCAGAATATCAGTACTTCCATCTACTTCATCTTCCTTTTGGTTGAGTCGGTGGAAGTACTTTTGTAGAATGATCATGTTAGCTACATTACAATACAATTAGACCAGGCTATGCAATACCGCTGACAGCTATGAGAACATTTCAGCCAAGGCCCTGAAGTACAAGATGGAGGGAGGTGTGTACGCTTTCAAACACTCATTGGAGCACAACGTTTTTCCAAAGCCAGAGATTGTTTGGATCAAGGCCCATCCTCGATGTTTGGAGCGTTTTCGGGGATGTATCTCTTCACTTAATAATTTACATTACTTTCTTCAGAGCCTCTCATGGTGACAGGTACATGATGAGTCACTGTATCCTTATGCCATGCCACATTGTGTTATGCCGTGTTGACAGGCCTGAGTGTAAGCCTGGTGTTGGCTTAGTGGTTATGGTGGCTGGCTTGGGATCTTAGGCTCCTGAGTTCGAGTCCCGTTGGTCACTGAACAAACACCAGGTGGGGTTGACTCAGCTTGTCATCCTTCTGAGGTTGGTGAAATGAGTACCAGTGTACTGGTAGAGGGGCACAGCATCAGCGGCAAAGTTGCGCTCCAACAAAATGAAAGCTGCCATCTGCAAGAAGAAGAAGTCCTGGCTGATGAAAATGCACCATTATGGAGGCACGTTTGAAGATCCATCAAATTTTCCATCAGTGATGATGCACCGTCGTCTATTTCAGAGCTGTTCAGTAGAGTGGTTACAGATGCGTCTCTTTATCCACCAGCTGCTGTGGGTTCAAATTCCTATAGCTATGGCTGCTCATCTTGATAACCCACTATTCATGGCGAGTATTCCAAATGCTCCATAACACGAGTTGAGAGAGGCCTTTGGCCAATGGTGAACCGTAATAACCAAGTTTGTCTTTTCCAACCTTATAACATTTACAAAAATCCTAGTTTACTACGAGTCCACAACTAGTAGAAGTTTTACACTTTCAACACAATGCTGCGGTGACGTTATACGTCATTACGACAATGACTTCCAGGAATTGAATCACAGCAAATATGACGTCATGATTTAAACTGACAGTCTGAGTATCATGTCACCTGAGGGGCCCATGACGTTGCCTCTCCCGAGTTAGCGGTGCACCTTGAACAGACATGGAAGCAGAGTCTGCATATTGTGGCCATTAATGGGAGCCAACTGTGCTTTCTTTTCCTGACAATTTGCTAAGGCATGCAGGTTTCCTGCCAAACGATTGTAAAAACGAGAGTTACTGTTTCCTGAGCAAAATGAATTTTTTAAAAATATGCACAATTAGGTCACACTTACATTCAGAACAAGTCACATGACAAGGCACGAGATTAAAAGGGGAGTTGGACACTTTTAGGATTGATGGCATAAATCATGAATTGAAAATGTAATACTGTACTCACAATCTTGGTTAATTATCTAATATCCTTCTTGTTAGCCAATAAACGTGCCTTTTCCAATACACGTTAACCAGACTCTGTGGCTTAATGGACTGACAGGATGGCCTGGAGGTACGCGCACTCGCCTCTAACCTGTCGAGCATGGCCTCGAATCCCGACCCAGCTATAAACAGTCATCCTGGTGTTTCACAGACAGGGTGATTCATCAATGTGGGTGCCCGTCCCTTGGATGGACGTTAAACCGGGCATCCCATCTGCTGGTATTAGTTGGTGGCTGTTAAAGATCCCATGACGTCCTTCGCGAAGACTAGGCGAGCTATCGCCGGGCACCATTAACAAATTCCAAATTCCTGTTCTAACCAGCAGAGGGCCACTGCATCAGCAGCACAGCCACGTCCTCAGTCAATGATGCCACTCCACAGCCTTGTGCTGCACACTAACGAAGAAGAAGTGGCTTAATGGTTAGGGTGTGACGTCTCCTCTGAGCCTGTGACGTCATGGTTCTAGCCCGACCCTGGCCAAGCCACACCATAGATTTTTTTTCAATGGTACATGCTCCTTCCTTGGTTGATGCCCAACATTTAAAAAGGGTCGAGAATGGAAAAAAAACAAAAACCATTGTGCAGGCTCTGATGTGCCTAATAGCCTCCTCCTGTGTTGATGTTTCTTCCAAGGGAACTCATAATATTATATTATAATATATTATAATAATACTCTGCTCACTTACACAATGCACCCAGGATGGAAGCCAGAACAGAGCGTACATTTGAATATAGCCATTACTGCACACACTGCATGGCAACTCATTCCATAGCCCTCAAAAAACATGGCAACTGCTTTTCACTTGAACAATCAACTGGCAAAGCCTAGATGTGGCTTTTTGCAGTAAAGCAGTCCAGAGTGAGCTCCACACAAAATATATTGGTGTTACACTGCATCACGGCTTACCTTAGCGAGAACATCTGAGGAAGGTTTACGACAAGAAGAAAATGGTGAGGGCCAATATTATGTGCACACTTGCAGGTACAGCTGGGGCATAAAGGCACGTGTACCCTCCAAAACGACTCTGGCTCTGGTGTGTTCTATCGCAGAGTACCGCACTTCTGTGTGGGCAGAGAGCAGCCACACCAAACACCTGGATACACTTCTGGATTCTGCAATGGAAACTATCAATGAGACACGACAAGATAACACCCCAAGCTCGGCTGCCTGTGCTCGCAAGCATGCATTCTCTTGATATCCAAAGACAATACAGAACACTCCATGAATATCAAGCACCCAGTCTAATCCAATTATCCCTGGCATCTCAAATCACACAAGTCATTCTGGAGCACAGTCGGGACCCTCACTCAATAACTTGGGATTTGATGTCCCAAGAGCAATGGTGATGGAAAATACCAACATCCCCAACAAATACCTGATTCCAGACCCAACAGGAGTGCCTCCTGGATTCCATCTACCCCGGAAATAATTGTCCACATCAAACCGGATTTACGCATCCTGTGCCCAGACGGCTCACCATCTGCACAAATAGAAAAAAAATCAAGGAAAGCCCAGCATGCAACTGGAGGAACCCTGACCAATCCGTGGACCATATCCTTATCCACTGCGAATTGCGAAAAATTCAGCGAGGGCATCGGAGCAATCCAGGCAGTCGCAACTGTTGCCATGAAAAAAAAACCTGCACTTAGATTTACGAGTTGCTTTCCATCGAGGCACATCAAACTCACACTTACAAGGACTGGCATCAACGTGCTCTCTTGACACCACAAAATAAGTCTGCTGGTGCCAATGAAGATGGAAGGGAAGGTTGGATTACATTAAAGTGATCTTCAGATCTTCTATGATTGCAAAGCAAACTCATGAAATACTATGTGCTGGAGAAAATAAAATCAATGTGGCTTTACCATTTACATTCAGTAAATAATAAACTCACATTAACTTTAGCAGACTACTTAAATTTTTGTACAACATGCGATTTACAAAGAAGAATGGCAACTGCATTTGCACAAAACCATGATGCTGCAAGCTCCGGAATCTTCATCATCTGGGCTTCGTTAAGTTGGCGAAAGATTTAACAAGTTCACGTAAAGTATGAGGGCAGCATTTTTCTCAGTTTTCAAATATATGCAAAATGCTATCAAGTATAAAAATAGGAACACTGGACCTGTAGCTTACCTGGGCCCTGGCCTAATGTTGTAACCCAAATTTGGAAGCATTCTGATTATGCCTGGTGCTGGCTTATTGGCTTGAGTGGTGGGCTTGGGAGGGAGCCTAGCGTCCTGAGTTCAAATCCTGCTGGGCTGTTGAATTAATACCAGGTGGGGTTGACTCAGCCTGTCATCCTTTTGAGGTTGGCAAAATGAGTTCCAGCTTGCTGGTATACTGTGTCGGAGTGGTGACCCATCCATGATTGCGCCCAATAGCCAAGAATACTGCTTCGGCAGCACCACTGCTCTGCACAGAGTATGGTCCTGATGGATGGATGGATGGATGGATGGTAGTATTCTGACTGGTGGGTTGGAGAAGAATATTTTTGAAGAAATTGACTAAGTCAGTCATTTTGACATACTTAAAGTCACGTGACAATTCCTTATCTGGAATTTAAAGTCCAGATAAGCTAATAATACAAGTTCCCTTACAAGCAACTTCAATGCAAGAGGCATTAGCCCCATCAAGCCTGGGCAATGGTTGTCGACCTATGGTTGTTTGGCCAAGATGTATTCTTTTGATATTCTGATTGCAAACACAAGGAGGATGCACGTCCATTTGTAAAGTCTTTGGTTTGACTCAACCGGAGGTGGGTTCGAACCACCAACCTACCAGACTCACAGGGAGACTCAGAGGGGATGGACTAACCATTACACCACTAAATCAACCACACTATAACTACTTTAGAGATGTTACATGAAACAAAAGAAAACCACTTTGTTATTTTTTCAATTTTCAAGAACAAGGTCCCATGAGGTTATTTCAATAACATACAAACCTACACTGATGTTTTTTAATGTCCTTACTTGTCTTACATGTGTTTACATGTACAAGCTCCTCCACAAGCCCCAAACACTGGAGAACAATAAATAACTAAAATGTGATTTCCCCGCCCCCCAACGCCCCTAATCACAAAAATTGTTTTTATTATAAACTATTATAAAAATTATTAATAAGTATTTAAATGTTAACTTTCTGTGTTGAAGCATTCCATACATTAGACTGTTGGACCCCAGTATTTGCAGATTTACGATTCACGGACCCCGCAGTTTATAAAATGTGACCTGCTTCGACATCCGCGGCCCTGTGTTTTGCGTATTCTTGTATTCTTGCATCTTCATGGTTTTTTTGTGTGCGTATTCGCGGCCCTGTGTTTCGCGTATTCGTGGTTTTCTCGCATCTTTGCGGTTGGTTTATGTGCGTACTTGCGGCCCTATATTTCGCGTATTCGTGGTTTTATCGCATCTTCACGGTTGTTTTGTGTGCTCATTCGCGACCCTGTGCTTCGCGTATTCGTGGTTTTCTCACATCTTCCCGGTTGTTTTGTGTGCTTATTCGCGGCCCTGTGCTTCGCGTATTCGTGGTTTTCTCACATCTTCCCGGTTGTTTTGTGTGCTTATTCGCGGCCCTGTGCTTCACGTATTCGTGGTTTTATCGTATCTTCACGGTTGTTTTGTGTGCGTATTCGCGGCCCTTTTGCTTCGCGTATTCGTGGTTTTATCGTATCTTCACGGTTGTTTTGTGTGCTTATTCGTGGCCCTGTGCTTCGCGTATTCGTGGTTTTATCGCATCTTCTCGGTTGTTTTGTGTGCGTATTTGCGGCCCTGTGCCTCACGTATTCGTGGTTTTCTCACATCTTCCCGGTTATTTTGAGTGGGTATTCGCGCCCCTGTGCTTCACGTATTCGTAGTTTTCTCGCATCTTGGCGGTTGGTTTATATGCGTACTTGCGGCCCTGTATTTCGCGTATTCGTGGTTTTATCGCATCTTCACGGTTGTTTTGTGTGCTTATTCGCGACCCTGTGCTTCGTGTATTCCTGGTTTTATCGCATCTTCCCAGTTGTTTTGTGTGCGTATTCGCGACCCTGTGCTTCGCGTATTCATGGTTTTATCGCATCTTCCCAGTTGTTTTGTGTGCGTATTCGCGGCCCTGTGCTTCACAAATTTGTGGTTTTATCGCATCTTCACGGTTGTTTTTTGTGCATGTTCGTGGCCCTGTGCTTCACGTATTCGTGGTTTTCTCGCATCTTCCCGGTTGTTTTGTGTGCGTATTCGCGGCCCTGTGCCTCACGTATTCGTGGTTTTCTCGCATCTTCCCAGTTATTTTGAGTGCGTATTCGCGCCCCTGTGCTTCACGTATTCGTAGTTTTCTCGCATCTTGGCGGTTGGTTTATATGCGTACTTGCGGCCCTGTATTTCGCGTATTCGTGGTTTTATCGCATCTTCACGGTTGTTTTGTGTGCTTATTCGCGACCCTGTGCTTCGTGTATTCCTGGTTTTATCGCATCTTCCCAGTTGTTTTGTGTGCTTATTCGCGACCCTGTGCTTCGAGTATTCATGGTTTTCTCACATCTTCACGGTTGTTTTGTGTGCATGTTCGTGGCCCTGTGCCTCACGTATTCGTGGTTTTCTCGCATCTTCCCGGTTGTTTTGTGTGCTTATTCGCGACCCTGTGCTTCGTGTATTCCTGGTTTTATCGCATCTTCCCAGTTGTTTTGTGTGCTTATTCGCGACCCTGTGCTTCGCGTATTCGTGGTTTTCTCACATCTTCACGGTTGTTTTGTGTGCATGTTCGTGGCCCTGTGCCTCACGTATTCGTGGTTTTCTCGCATCTTCCCGGTTGTTTTGAGTGCATATTCGCGGCCCTGTGCCTCACGTATTCGTGGTTTTCTCACATCTTCACGGTTGTTTTGTGTGCGTATTCGCGGCCCTGTGCCTCACGTATTCGTGGTTTTCTCACATCTTCCCGGTTGTTTTGAGTGCGTATTCGCGGCCCTGTGCTTCACAAATTTGTGGTTTTATCGCATCTTCACGGTTGTTTTTTGTGCATGTTCGTGGCCCTGTGCTTCACGTATTCGTGGTTTTCTCGCATCTTCCCGGTTGTTTTGTGTGCGTATTCGCGGCCCTGTGCTTCGCGTATTCATGGTTTTATCGCATCTTCTCGGTTGTTTTGTGTGCGTATTCGCGGCCCTGTGCCTCACGTATTCGTGGTTTTCTCGCATCTTCCCGGTTATTTTGAGTGCGTATTCACGCCCCTGTGCTTCACGTATTCGTAGTTTTCTCGCATCTTGGCGGTTGGTTTATGTGCGTACTTGCGGCCCTGTATTTCGCGTATTCGTGGTTTTATCGCATCTTCACGGTTGTTTTGTGTGCTTATTCGCGGCCCTGTGCTTCGCGTATTCGTGGTTTTCTCACATCTTCACGGTTGTTTTGTGTGCTTATTCGCGGCCCTGTATTTCGCGTATTCGTGGTTTTATCGCATCTTCACGGTTGTTTTGTGTGCTTATTCGCGGCCCTGTGCTTCGCGTATTCGTGGTTTTCTCACATCTTCTCGGTTGTTTTGTGTGCTTATTCGAGGCCCTGTGCTTCACAAATTTGTGGTTTTCTCACATCTTCACGGTTGTTTTGTGTGCATGTTCGTGGCCCTGTGCCTCACGTATTCGTGGTTTTCTCGCATCTTCCCGGTTGTTTTGAGTGCGTATTCGTGGCCCTGTGCTTCGCATATTCGTGGTTTTCTCGTATCTTCCCGGTTGTTTTGAGTGCGTATTCGTGGCCCTGTGCTTCGCGTATTCGTGGTTTTATCGCATCTTCACGGTTGTTTTGTGTGCTTATTCGCGGCCCTGTGCTTCGCGTATTCGTGGCCCTGTGCTTCGCGTATTCGTGGTTTTCTCACATCTTCACGGTTGTTTTGTGTGCTTATTCGCGGCCCTGTGCTTCGCGTATTCGTGGTTTTCTTGCATCTTCCCGGTTGTTTTGAGTGCGTATTCGTGGCCCTGTGCTTGGCGTATTCGTGGTTTTCTCGCATCTTCCCGGTTGTTTTGTGTGCTTATTCGCGGCCCTGTGCTTCGCGTATTCGTGGTTTTCTCACATCTTCACAGTTGTTTTGTGTGCTTATTCGCGGCCCTGTGCTTCGCGTATTCGTGGTTTTCTCGCATCTTCCCGGTTGTTTTGTGTGCTTATTCGCGGCCCTGTGCTTCGCGTATTCGTGGCCCTGTGCTTCGCGTATTCGTGGTTTTCTCACATCTTCACGGTTGTTTTGTGTGCTTATTCGCGGCCCTGTGCTTCGCGTATTCGTGGTTTTCTTGCATCTTCCCGGTTATTTTGAGTGGGTATTCGCGCCCCTGTGCTTCACGTATTCGTAGTTTTCTCACATCTTGGCGGTTGGTTTATATGCGTACTTGCGGCCCTGTATTTCGCGTATTCGTGGTTTTCTCACATCTTCACGGTTGTTTTGTGTGCTTATTCGCGACCCTGTGCTTCACGTATTCGTGGTTTTCTCGCATCTTCCCGGTTGTTTTGTGTGCGTATTCGTGGCCCTGTGCTTCACGTATTCGTAGTTTTCTCGCATCTTCCCGGTTGTTTTGTGTGCGTATTCGCGGCCCTATGCTTCGCGTATTCGTGGTTTTATCGCATCTTCACGGTTGTTTTTTGTGCATGTTCGTGGCCCTGTGCTTCACGTATTCGTGGTTTTCTCGCATCTTCCCGGTTGTTTTGTGTGCGTATTCGCGGCCCTGTGCTTCACGTATTCGTAGTTTTCTCGCATCTTCCCGGTTGTTTTGTGTGCGTATTCGCGGCCCTATGCTTCGCGTATTCGTGGTTTTATCGCATCTTCTCGGTTGTTTTGTGTGCGTATTCGCGGCCCTGTGCCTCACGTATTCGTGGTTTTCTCGCATCTTCCCGGTTATTTTGAGTGCGTATTCGCGCCCCTGTGCTTCACGTATTCGTAGTTTTCTCGCATCTTGGCGGTTGTTTTGTGTGCGTATTCGCGCCCCTGTGCTTCACGTATTCGTAGTTTTCTCGCATCTTGGCGGTTGGTTTATATGCGTACTTGCGGCCCTGTATTTCGCGTATTCGTGGTTTTATCGCATCTTCACGGTTGTTTTGTGTGCTTATTCGCGACCCTGTGCTTCGTGTATTCCTGGTTTTATCGCATCTTCCCAGTTGTTTTGTGTGCTTATTCGCGACCCTGTGCTTCGCGTATTCGTGGTTTTCTCACATCTTCACGGTTGTTTTGTGTGCATGTTCGTGGCCCTGTGCCTCACGTATTCGTGGTTTTCTCGCATCTTCCCGGTTGTTTTGAGTGCATATTCGCGGCCCTGTGCCTCACGTATTCGTGGTTTTCTCACATCTTCACGGTTGTTTTGTGTGCTTATTCGCGACCCTGTGCTTCGCGTATTCGTGGTTTTCTCACATCTTCACGGTTGTTTTGAGTGCATATTCGCGGCCCTGTGCCTCACAAATTTGTGGTTTTATCGCATCTTCACGGTTGTTTTTTGTGCATGTTCGTGGCCCTGTGCTTCACGTATTCGTGGTTTTCTCGCATCTTCCCGGTTGTTTTGTGTGCGTATTCGCGGCCCTGTGCTTCGCGTATTCATGGTTTTATCGCATCTTCTCGGTTGTTTTGTGTGCGTATTCGCGGCCCTGTGCCTCACGTATTCGTGGTTTTCTCGCATCTTCCCGGTTATTTTGAGTGCGTATTCACGCCCCTGTGCTTCACGTATTCGTAGTTTTCTCGCATCTTGGCGGTTGGTTTATGTGCGTACTTGCGGCCCTGTATTTCGCGTATTCGTGGTTTTATCGCATCTTCACGGTTGTTTTGTGTGCTTATTCGCGGCCCTGTGCTTCGCGTATTCGTGGTTTTCTCACATCTTCACGGTTGTTTTGTGTGCTTATTCGAGGCCCTGTGCTTCACAAATTTGTGGTTTTCTCACATCTTCACGGTTGTTTTGTGTGCATGTTCGTGGCCCTGTGCCTCACGTATTCGTGGTTTTCTCGCATCTTCCCGGTTGTTTTGAGTGCGTATTCGTGGCCCTGTGCTTCGCATATTCGTGGTTTTCTCGTATCTTCCCGGTTGTTTTGAGTGCGTATTCGTGGCCCTGTGCTTCGCGTATTCGTGGTTTTATCGCATCTTCACGGTTGTTTTGTGTGCTTATTCGCGGCCCTGTGCTTCGCGTATTCGTGGCCCTGTGCTTCGCGTATTCGTGGTTTTCTCACATCTTCACGGTTGTTTTGTGTGCTTATTCGCGGCCCTGTGCTTCGCGTATTCGTGGTTTTCTTGCATCTTCCCGGTTGTTTTGAGTGCGTATTCGCGGCCCTGTGCTTGGCGTATTCGTGGTTTTCTCGCATCTTCCCGGTTGTTTTGTGTGCTTATTCGCGGCCCTGTGCTTCGCGTATTCGTGGTTTTCTCACATCTTCACAGTTGTTTTGTGTGCTTATTCGCGGCCCTGTGCTTCGCGTATTCGTGGTTTTCTCGCATCTTCCCGGTTGTTTTGTGTGCTTATTCGCGGCCCTGTGCTTCGCGTATTCGTGGTTTTCTCGCATCTTCCCGGTTGTTTTGTGTGCTTATTCGCGGCCC
>NC_140964.1:107207619-107260119 GCF_056783735.1 Eptatretus burgeri | reverse complement strand
TCGCGCGTGGGTAGAATATTGACTAGGCCGTGGTTTCCGCTTGGAGCACACCCGTGACTGGTTTTTGGCGTTGTTCCGGAAAGTCGTGACTGAATTGTCCGTCCGGTGGGCGAAGCGACCGCTATTGGTTAGACGCGGTCGTTCGCACGCCGATGGGTGAGAATTCGTATATATATATATATATATATATATATATATATATATATATATATATATATATATATATATATATATATATATATATATATGTGTTTGTGTAACACGATATCTCAAAAAATTGTGGATGGATTCGGACTAAATTTGGTGGATAGGTTGGGTGGATGACAAGAACGAATTGATTAGATATTGGTGAAGGTCCAGAAACTATAATTTTTAAAGTGATTCCATCAAAATATAGGGCCAAAAATGACACCTAGCATGATATCTCAAAAAGTTATGGATGGATTCGGACTAAACTTGGTGGACAGGTTGGATGTGTGAGAAGAACATGCAGACTAGATTTTTGTTCAGGTCCGGATCCAGATCCGGCCTATCAGTGGGGTACAAAACGTAAACTTTAGTCTGATGGAGGTATGCACTCAACGAGTGTCATTCTAGTTTTTCATGTCATGGTCCCATTTAATCAAATGGCAGCGTCAATGTTATTTTACTCCAATACAGGCCCAAAGACCCTTACTTTACAAAAGATACCATGGGATGTTTTACATCATAATTTTTGCAGACAGAACTAGAAGGGTGCTCAAATCCATCCATAACATTTCGAGATATCCTGCTCACAGACAAATAGACAGACAGACAGACAGACAGACAGACAGACAGACAGACATGGGTGAAAACATAACCTCCGTCCACCTTCGGTGGTGGAGGTAATAACCAGTTTAAGGCAACATTCAACCTTTACAAAAAAATGTTTCTCCCCAGCAGCTCACCTGGTACTTTAATAAAGACAGGATTCCAAGGGCGACACCTGTCTGGAAGTTTTCCGATATTGTCTCCCAGACCTTGTCTATTTCACAACATTGCATGTACTTTGTTTTTTGTTTTTTTGAGAAAACAGCTCACTTACAATGGCGGGTGCTGGAACAGCAATGCCAAATTTGATTGATTTTCTCCTCCTCCACCTTCCAATCAACCTTGTTCTTTTCAGGAAATACAAATTTGAGGTATAAATACAGTTCTCACTGTGCCACAGTTTCAGGTCACATTTATTATATCTGCCCACGACACGTCGACAGAGGTTATGTTTTCACCAATGTCGGTTTGTTTGTTTGTTTGTGTGCAGGATATCTCAAAAAGTTGTGGACAGGTTGGTTGTGTAACAAGAACGAATTGATTAGATTTTGGTGAAGATCTGAATCCGGATCCGGATCCGGCGGATGTATGCACTCAACTGAGTGCCCTTCTAGTTTCAAAAGTTTCCAATACAAGTGGAGCAAAATGTTTTTCATAATGAGAAGTCTCCCCTTATTACGCCAGCTGGTCCCTTTATGTTGGAGTCTGCTGCTCATAGAGCATATGTACACTTGATCCCAAGCCTTTAATGAACCGGCTAGCCAGGCCATATGTTAGGCTAAAGGTGGAAGGAATTTCTCATTTGCTTTGGGTGCCACCAATAACTCACCTACTCTTTATCGAAGATCACTGTTGGATCTTTAACGTTTCCCAGCTAATGCAAGCAGAAGGATTTAATTCAATAACTAAAGACGCACAATAATCATTGGAAATTATGATTTGGTCTTGTGTTTTCCAGTAGCTTTTAACATTATAAGTGGAATCTCTCACTCCCTACCCCACATTATTGTTCAAAATTGTGGACCCCCCCTTCGCAATATGAAGCTTTCTATATTGCCTCATGAGTTCACATTAGTAAACCTGGTGGTGGCGTAAATGTAAAGGCGGCTAGCTTGAGATCTTCGGATCTTGAGTTTGAGCCCCTCTTTTTTCCAATGAAATAACACCAAGTGGGTTGACTCACCCTGTCATCCTTCTGAGGTCAGTGCAATGAGTACCAGCTTACTGGCAACAGGGGCGCTGCATAAGTGACACAGCCATGCTTCCAGAAATTATCGAATCAGCAGCCACAGACAAAGCTCAGATTAGCTATAATACATGAGCTCATTTTATTATGATATCGCGAGTGTTTTGATTATTAATTGTGAAAGTGAACACACCACCAGGGCAGATGAAGCAGATGATTGAGCTTTAAAGACTTTTTTTTGACCAACTGTTTGCCTTTGTAGTTGGCACAGGTGCGAGACGTCAGACATATTTACACTACCCTTTCAAGTCTTTCTCTTTCCTCGAACGATGTGTCATGATACACACCCTCCTGGTGGCATTGCACCTGAATGTCAGTTTAATTTAACTCCACAAACCATCAATCAAAAGCATATTAAATACAGCATATATCTGAATTTGGATAAGACAAAATTGTGGTGGATAAATGGAATCTTCCTTTGTCTAAGCTTCCTCATATTTCTTTGTATGGATATAAAAAGAAAGGACAATGGCAGCAATACCAACGAGAGCGAAGTCGATGGTGTGCCATTGCAAATCCACACACTTATTCCCACCGAAAGCAAACTTGAAGGATGGCAAAAAGTCCCACCAGGATTAATCCAAAGTCAAATTTTGACCCCTGTGACCCTAAGTTCCCATTCCCTGGGCTTGAATGGGTGGGGTTCAAATCCCAAAAATCATTGATTGCATATACAAAGATTCATTTTTTTAAATGTTGATAAATGTACCTGTATTTGAATTTTTTGGTATTCGACCTTTTGACGACCTGTCCACCAAGTTCCGTCCGAATCTGTCCACAGCTTTTTGAAATGTGCAATATGTCGTTTTTGGCCATATCTCTCAATGGTGAAGAATCACGAAAATTAAATAATTCTCGTATCCAGATCCGGATTCGGATCTTCATCAAAATGTAATCGTTTCGTCAATCTCACACACGCAATCTCTCCGCAAAATTTCGTCAAAATGCGTCCACAAATTTTTGAGATATTTTGTTCACAAACAAACAAAACAAACAATCAAAGACAGGGGTGAAAACATAACCTCCATCCACCTTCGTTGCGGGGATAATGTAAAAGCACGAGGCATTTTTTGGTCAAAGTGAGTGTTGCGGCTATTTTTGATAATTTGAGTGTGTTGAATTCAAAAATGGTCGTTATTGTTACCAGGCTGAATTTTTAGTTATTCGGTCACTATGAAATAAAAAACAAGATGGCCGACAAGAATCATAATTTTGGTTTTCACTGTGAATGTTTCTGTTTTTTTTCTCACAAACTTTCTTTAGATTATACCAGCATAAGCTCATTCCACATCTTGGGGGGGGGGGTCTCCACACTTCCATGTGTTCTTCCTGAAGGCTATTGGCAAGCACATGGGTGGGTCAGGACTGGCAGAAGCATGGGTAGAAAGTGGCATCCTTGGTCCCAACACAACTGAGCAAATCTTGAATGGAAAGGCAAACAAAAAGACCATGCAGGGATTGCAGGCCCACAAGATCAGTCTGCAAGCACTTTGGAGAGTACTGATGCCAAGTCTTCTGATATTCTGTCAACAATCTGATGCAGGACTGCATGATGAGGTATCAAATGCCTCGAACAACCCTGATATGTATTGAGGCTCTAACAGCACTTATAAAAAGCCCAAGATTTCAAGAGTTGCTGAATGCATTCACGAGGGAAAACGGAGAAAGAAATGTCAACTTCACTTTCTGGTGGAACTGCATGGAGACGCTTTCCATCCTTCTAATGTTCGCGCGTGGCCAACGTGATGGACTTTGGCATTTTCATCTACACGGTTTCAGCTGCATGTTACCCCATTTCCATAGCTATGACTGTTACAACTATGACAGATGGGGCCCTATCTATCTCGTGGAGATGCACCAACTCCCAGAAGAAGTGTTACTTGAGTTCCAGCAGAGCAACGTTGTTGTCAAAAGATCATCTCAGAAGTTCAACCAGGTAGACCCTGATCATGGTAAGGAGTGGCTGAATGGCACAGGAAAAATGGGAGGAGGCATCATGGGGATAACCAAGCCAAGCTCTGCACTCAGTAGGTGGGCTCTATCCTACAATTTGCAGTCAAACATATCTGCACACACATGCACTGTACCAGGTGTGCCGTGAAGACAGCCACACACTACGAGGCTAAGCCAGGGAGACAGAAACGTGACCAGAAAGATGAGGATTCACTGTATTCTACCTTGCAGCAGCTCAATATCTTCTCACCTGAAGTTCACCCCACTTCATAACATTGCTACCAAGGATCCAGCCACTGATGCAATTCAGGATTCCCTTTTGAATGCCACAGAACTTGGAAATCAGTGTTGAAACATTCGTTGAAGAGTGATTGGCAGTAAAAAAAAATGAAGAATCCCCTGCAGTCCCATTCCATTGTACAATACCAAGGAAGAATGCTCCAACTTTTGAACGTTTGTACAAAGTAGTGAGAAACATAAAAGATAAGGAAAAAAAAGTAAGTCCTGAAAGCTGATGGAAGTGTTATGCAATGCCTTATCATTGCCTATGAAGCCGGCCGAAAGGTTGACCTAAAACATGTGTCGAAGCATGAGCTGGTGAAGGTGCCAATATCACCAGCAGAGATGAATAGATCCTGGAGAAGAGGCAATAAATCTGTGCTGGTTTACAAACAGCAGTCACCGATTGCCCTCAAACCACTGAACTCTGAGATGTGCCTTCATGTCGAGTGCGCAGGGACGAGTTGTTGCTCTTGGGAAGCCCACTGGAGCAAACACGTTTGGTGACCTTGAAGGTATATTCACATCATTGTTGCATGCTAATCCATCATACAAGTGAATAGATATTGTTTTGACAGATAGTTGGAGGAATCTATCAAGACTGATAGTAGAAAGTGATGCAACAAGACCATTCTACCTATTCAGCATGTCATTGAAGGGCGTGAAGTGCCACTTCCCATTAGCTGGCCAAACTTCCTCGTCTTGCTGAGAACAAGACTGACTTGGCATGCTTTCTCTATCAGAACAACTTATAGCAAAGGCACTACCTGACAGGGAGATTGTTGTTGCAGGGGGAATTTGCTGATGAACAAGAAGTGAAGTCATCACATATATCCACTGATCTGTCGGATCTTGTTGCGACACACGACGAGGGTGACACACAACTAGTTCTGCAGAGCTTGAACAACAACTTCAGCAATGTTTTCGTGTCTGCAAGAGATGCCAATGTTCTTCCACTACTGATGCCACATTATCCTCATTTCTCATGCCAGAATGTATGGATGAAGTCAGGCACAGCAAAGAAACCAAAGTATATTCCCAAAAAGGACATCTTTGACCAGCTGCCTCCTGAGGTTCCAGCATCTCTCCTGCTTTTCCATGCACTGACAGGATGACGCCACACCTTTTATATGCAATCACACAAAACGCTCTTCATGGAAGGTGTTTATCAAACACCACGTCCTTCTTGCTTGCTAAGGTGAAGAACAACTTACAGAAAAGATTAATACAGCGGAGAAATTTGTATGTAGGATCTGAATTACCTTCTGAATTGTATTGTGTTGCCAATAAATGTACATCTGGATGTTAAAACATGAGCAAACTTTGTTGTCTCTGGCAAAATTACATGCCAGAACAGCGTTTTTGTGATGGTTTTTTAATCGTGTTCAGTAGGAGGCTAAAATTAAAAAGAATGTTTTGTAACAAGCACAAGAGTAATTCGCATGTCACAATGGCCTAGAATATGCTTGTTATCAACTTCTACCAAAAAAAAGTATGAGGAGTGGCTCGAGGCAGACTTTATACATTAGAAAGGAGGTAATTATGAGGGGATTTAATGGAGTTGTTTAGGATAAGGAAGGGTGTGGAAAAAATAAGTGCAGAAGAGTTTTCAGCAGAGTAGACAAAGATAGGACCATGGGCAATAACCTGAGAGTAACGAAGAGGAGACTTGAGACAATATTAGGGCAGGGGTCTTTCAGTCAGAGAGTACTTAATGCATGGAAGGTCTCGAGAAATGGAATGGCAGCAAAAACAGTAGATGGGTTTAAATTGGAATTACATAGGTACTGAGATGCATTGGAGATACAGAGAAACAGGAATACTGGCAAGACTTGAAAGTAGCTTGTGTGTGGATGGGTAATGGCATCTGGTGTTGGTGTAGAGCGGGCATGATGGGCCGAATGGACTCCTCCTGTGCCAAAGTTCCTTATATATCCTTGTATGACCTTGAAACAGCATGTGCCATTTTAAGGTCTTCGATATGAGTCGGTCATGGGCAGAATCAAGCTGCCCACCTGCCAGACTCAGAGCAGAGCAGAATTGGACCAGGGAAACTTTCAAATACCTAAAATTGCTCTGATCATGTCTTATAATAGCAACTTTTTATCTGGGCTGGCCATTTGGCGATGAGATACGAGCAATCACATACCGGGCGTAGTGGCGTGCGCCTGTAATCCAGCTTCTCAGAGGCTTGGGTTGGAGGATCGCTTGAGGATGGGAGCTCTGCGCTGGGCCACGCTATGAGAGGGTGTAGGGCAGCCTGGAATCATGGCGACACCCAATCCTCATCCATGTGTCGTAAGAGGCGACCAGGGTTGCGTCAGGAAGGGCATCCGGCGTAAAACCTGTGCCAAATCAGTATGCGGATCATAACAGATGATCCGCTGTGGCAACCCCTAACGGGAGCAGCCGAAAGAAGAAGAAGAAGAAGAAGAAGAAGAACATATGATCACTCACATCTGAGCGAAAAGTCATACAGCAGGATATAAATAAATACGAGGATCGAGGAAATTCAGGGTGCAAAACAAGAATATAATAAAGAGAAAGCATGAACAAATGAAAGTAATGTGGGGGACATAGGGAAGGAAGGACAGAAAGGATGAATACTCCATGATATATACATCACTGGGTCAAGGTGATATAGTCCAAATATTCCAGACTACTCCAAAGCAGTTCTATGTTTTCCTATTTGCCAATTTAATTGCAAGGTTATTACCTTTGCCACTGCAGGTGGATGGAAGTTATGTTTTCACCACTGTGTGTTTTCGGATTTCGGCAATTATGTTGGTCGGTTGTGTGTGTCATTCTGTGTGTCTGTCTGTTTGTTTGTGTGTTTGTTTACCCTGTAGCAGCCACACCGTTTCAGCGATCATGACCAAACTGGGTACAGACGTCGGCCATGGTCAAACTTACACTTCTCATTTTTGGTGAATCTAGGTCAAAGGTCAAGGTCAAGGTCACCGAAAAACCGAAATTCTTATTTTCGCAATAACGTCCGCTAAAATGGTCGTGTCGACTTCAAACCAAATACAAAATGTGCATCTTCCAATACTGCATCCAACCAAATGTCTCAATGGGGTGTCACACCAACACCCTTATAAGCGGTCAGGGGTCGAATGTCGGGGGGGGGGTCGGGTCAAAACTTTCAAATTGCGATAAAAACGCCATTTCAAGTCCGATTGACTTCCAAGTTATGATCATGACCAAACTAAGTGCTATAACTCATCAAACAGGAGCACTATCAACTTATAAAAACCAAATTGATTTCCAGGTTTTTGTTTTTACAGAGATCATGGAGATATGACAAAGTTATTCCAGCAATTCCTTGCTCAACGAGCAATTTCATTTGTTTGTTTGTAAGCATGATATCTCAAAACGTTTTGGACGGATTTGGACGAAACTTGGTGGACATGTTGGGTAGGTGACAAAAACAAGGTGCTTAGATTGTGGTGAAGATCTATATCCAGATCCAGGTCCGATAATTTTTCAAGTAATTCTTCACCATCGAGAGATAGGACCAAAAGTGATATATAGCATGATATTTCAAAAAGCTATGGACAGATTCACGCTAAACTTAGTGAATGAGTTGGGTAAGTGACAAGAACAAGGCGATTCGATTTTGGTTTAGGTCCAGATGTTGATCCAGCCTATCAGTCAGATACAAAACGTAAACTGTTCAGCCTGGCAGAGGTATGTTCACTCTCGTTTGTTCTCGGTTTCTCTCCCACTCTATTCTTGTTTGTTATTATTTTTAGCCACCATTGGAGTTCATCTGAAACAGGGACTTATGGATTTGGTCTCGATTTTCGTAATTATGGATCGATCTCAGATTTTCGTAATTATGGATCGAAACTTATGGATCAAATATATCTCAGACATGTATGGACCGATTTTATTCGTACTTGGCACAAAGACATCATATGATGGTTATACATATGCACATCATTTTGTTTCATGATGAGACCAAAGATAGCTGACTGGCACTCATTTTCATTGTAATACAAGTTAACAAAAAAAAAAGACAATAGGTAATAGCCACCATAGTTTTAGTAATTTTACTGTACGGAGGGAGTTAAAGGACCAGCCCTTATTTATGTCTAAACTAAAATGGCCACCAGTCTATCAGTCAGTCATATTTGATCAAATTGCAAAATAAAGTGAGGTGCATGTGTATGCCATCATGTACTGTGGTTGTGCCAAGTTTGAACAAAATCAGACCATGTCTGAGAAATGATTGGGGACACATTTAAGTCACAAAATGGCCACCAGTCGGCCATCTTGGATCTGATCTCAAAATAATAGTGTCCTTATGTAAGCCATCATTCTTTAATCTGCCAAATTTGAACAACATTGGTGAATGAATGTCTGAGAAATGGTTCAGGACATATTCAACATTGGGTGTTTATTTTTTTTTTTTTTTACAACTAAAATGGCCGCTAGTCAACAATCTTGGATCCAATCTCGAAAAAAAAAAAGACGTGCTCATGTAAGCCATCATTCCTCTTCTGGGTGCCAAGTTTGAACAACATCGGTAAATACATGTCCGAGAAATGGTTGAGGATGTGTTCAGCACCGGGGTTTTTTGTGGGGGGGGGAGGGGGGTTATAACTAAAATAGCTGCCAGTCGGCCATCATTGAACGCATCAAGAAACAAAATGATGTGCATATATGCACTATCATGTGTTGTCATTGTGCCAAGTACAAATATAATTGGTCCATACATGTCTGAGATATGGCGGCGGACACACACACACACACACACACACACGCATGCACACATGGACACAAAAATCGAGACCAAATCATTCAGCCCCCTATTTGGACCAATTCCAACGGAGGGCCAGAAACATGGGGTTGGACACATCCTCAACCATATCCCAGACATTTATAAAAAGCCTTTGCATTTTTCTTCAAACATTTGGTTAGGGGTAACACGAGCGAGCTGTAATTCACAGAGAATTTCCTGTAGAACACAGACATAGAGATACTGAAGCAATTCTCACTTATTGGTGGGGACAGGAAAAAAAAATCAGCAATCACTTGGGTCTTTCCCTGTCGAGGTGATTCTTGATCCTGACCAACAACATGACCTAGGTAGGTAACCCTCGCTTTGGCAAATTCACTTTTCTTGAGGTTTACAACAAGTGTGGCATCGGTAAGTCCAACATAGTTCTCGGAGATGTCTCAAATGGTCTTGCCATGCATCACTACACAGTAAGACATCATCCACGTAAGCTACACAATTCTGCAAACTCATAGTAACCTGGTTCATTAACCTTTGAAGGTAGCAAGTGCATTTTTCATCTCAAAAGGCATTACCTTACACTGATATAAGCCATCTGGAGTCAAAAAGGCCCAAACTTATTTTGCCTGGTCAGTCAGAGTTACTTGCCAATAACCTTTAAGCAAGTCTATTTTACTCACATAAGAAGCTTTACCTACCACTCTGTCAATGCAATCTTTGATTCTCGGGATATGATAAGAATTGGTGCAGGTTACCGCATTCACCTTCCGATAGTCTATATGGAATCTTGCACAACCATTGGGTTTTGATACAAGTACAATGGGGGAACTCCAGCTGCTCTGACTGGGTTCGATGATGTCATGCTGTAGCATATATCCTACCTCTTCACGAACCTTAGCTAACTCGTCAGGATTAAGCCGTTACGGGTGTTGTTTGATTAGTCGAGCATTCCCTACCTCATCATGGCATATCTGAACATAGATGGGCACACTCCCTAATTAAAGCAATTACATCAGCTTGTTTATCCTCAGGTACATGAGCTAATTCGGAGTCTCCCTCACGTTGCATTTTCCAACAATTAGATCAGATGTACCCTCTGATTACAGTAATAACACGTTTGGATGGTTCTGCTGCGAGATGCCTTATTCGACCACTCAAACCGTCTACCCAGAGAGGCTGCACCGATGGACCCCTATGGTCTTTCCACTCCTCCTCTGACTGGTCCTCACTAACCTCCTTCTTGTTATCCCATGTCGTACCATAACGAGGAAGATCAACGCTTAACTTATGGGCAAGTTCATTATCATTGGCACTAACGGCAGCTCTTTTCAACTCACCAACCTTATGATCTGTAATGTGTGTCTTAATGTCCAAGGGGATACTGTTCTTAACCTCTTCCATCAGGATAACCTCCTTTAGATTACCATAGTTCTGATACACTTGTAGAGAATGAGACGACCGATCAAAACTCATTTCCTTCTCCCTCGCAAATTCCACAAATGTCTGCCCAGCCTGTCTTTTTAAGGTTTGGAACTTCTGCCTAGATGCTTCCAGAACTTGCTCATAGGCTGACAACAGCTCTTTTTATGACCTCATTTTCCGACTGATCATCCGACAGAGCTGACTACACTTCCTAGGCTCTCCCTATGAACACACTTTGTCGTCGCAGGGTCCAGTATTGTACTGGACACTGAAGACATTTGACTATCTTTTTGAAAGACAAAAAAAACATTTCACTTCCTCCTCATTAAATGTGGGAACAAGCCTAATGTTCTGAGCCACATCAAAGGAACAGGGGGAATCAGAAACAGGTCAGATCTGTCGTTCCAAATGAATTTCCAGTTCTAATTTTTTTTAAACTCAAACTCTTTCCTTTTCTTTGTCTTCTAACTTTAACCTGAGCAGTCTTTCTTCAGATTCTATCCTGGATAATTCCAAGGTTTAACCCCTCAAGTTTATGCACGGTTCAAAACACACACGACAGACAATAATCGAAGCAATCTCTGACTTTTTCGTACCAGATGTCATACTATCCACAAGATAATCAGCTACAGCTCGTAACTCTACCTTTCATAACAGTTCTACATCTTGCACTGATAGCCCCTTTCTCACCACAAATTCCTTCACATTAAGATCCATCCCCTCAGCCATGGTGTACAACTGCAGTAAATATAGTAGGTAACAGCACCATAAAAGGTCAAAGTATCTTACCAATGAAGAAAAAACAACAATGAAAATCCATAACAGGTATCATACAATTCAGATCCCGGATGAGCCCCCAATTTGTTCCGGCCTGCAGTACACGAAGCCAACATACTATCAACCCGCTTTTAATTTAGGGGATTGCAACCATCAGAAATAGATACATATACATATTGAAGCAGGAAATAAAGAAGAAAGAAAAAAAAGGGAAGGAACCCGATTCAGCCAGCACGAGGGTGAAGGAAAAGGCAGCCAGGGAGCTGGATGGTAAAATAAAGTGGCGACTGGAAGGAACCCCTTTGGAATTTGGCCAGTCCCAAGAGAGGACCTGTAATCCGATGATCCTAAAAATGTCAGAAGAGAAGAGACCCAGACATTGTGTATGTGAGCAGCAGTGTTCCCTCCAGTACCAAACTCAAGGCAAGATCAGGGATCCAAACTGTAAAAGCTGCAGCAAGAGTTCAAGCAAGCACAGCATTCAGTTCAGCCCTCCACGATGCTAAAGGGGCCGTCACACCTTGACGTTTTAGCCAGCGTATGGCAAAGTATCAAAATGTATGTAAAACGCTGGCATACGCTGAACTATTGATGTTTTTAAAAAAAGTTTTGGGCATATAATAACGTGTTGGACGTATGCATAACGTATGAGTAACATACACAGAACGTTTCAATCACATATAGATAACTTATACCAACGAATGCTGAGCGTGTTGTCGGCGTTCACAACCTATGCCCAATGCTAGTTTAACTTATGCATAGCGCGGCAGCGTATCGCCGACGATCACGTGGAGTAGGCTATTCATAGGCTGCGGCTCGACGATTCAAATCATAACTGCACTAGACATCGAAGTGTCAAGCCGCTGTCACACCTTGACGTTTTAGCCAGTGTATGAAAAATTTGCCGAACCAAGCTGGCACACGTCGAATACGTGATGGGTAAGTTTTGTATATGTTAAGAGCATGCTGGCAGACATCGTAGTACGCTGGCATACGTCGTCATACGCCGAGTACGTCGAGAAATTTTCAGCATGTTGAAAATTTCTCGACGTGCTCGGCATATGACACACGTTCCGCATATGCTGGCATAAGTTGTAGGCACGTTACGTGATCGTTGACACACGTCGAAACACGTTACTTGTACGTTTCTCATAAGTCGAAACACGTCGACGTAATGGTTAGCATCAGTGTTCCAGACTCCCTGTTTTTTTTGGGGTTTTTTTTCGGTATGACGGTGATGTTGACACTTCGATTTCTAGTGCGGTTACGATTTAAATCGTTGAGCGGCAGCCCATTAATTATATTATATCATAACCGCACTAGAAATTGAAGTGTCAACATCACCGTCATATCGAAAAAAAAACCAGGGAGTCTGGAACACTGACGCTAACCATTACGTCGACGTGTTTCTACTTATGAGTAACGTACAAGTAACGTGTGTCGACGTGTTTCTACTTATGAGTAACGTACAAGTAACGTGTGTCGACGTGTGTCAACGATCGCGTAACGTGCCTACAACACGTAACTCATAGGTTATAAATAAGTTTCGGGTACGCTAAACATTACCTCGACGTGTTTCGACTTATGAGTAACTTACAAGTAACGTGTGTCAACGATCGCGTAACGTACCTACAACTTATGGCCAGCATTATGCAGAATGTGTGAGTCATACGTTGGCATACGTCGAAAAATTTCAAGCATGGAAAATTTGTCTAACACCTCGGCGTACTACGACTTATGCCAGTGTACAAAGACGTATGCCAGCGTATTACGAAAAAAAGCCAGCGTACTATGACATATGCCAGCGTACTCTTAACGTATACAAACTTACCCATAACGTATTCGATGTGTGCCAGCGTTTTAGCCAAATTTTGCATACATCAGGCATACGCTGGCTAAATCGTCAAGGTGTGACAGGGCCTTAAGCCACGATGCAGGCCCTGACACAAGGCCCCGAAGCAGGTCCCGATGCTAGGCCCTGACGCAGGCCCCGATGCTAGGCCCTGACGGTGTTCCCTGATGCCGGCCCCGATGGTAGGCCACGAAGTAGGCCCAGACGCATACCCTGACACAGACCACAACCGTAGGCCCCGATACAGGCCCCAACGGTAGGCCCCGATGCAGGCCCCAAAGGTAGGCCCCGATGCAGGCCCCAACGGTAGGCCCCGCTGGTAGTCCTCGATGCAGGCCCCGATGCAGGGCCGATGATAGACCCCGACGCAGGCCCTGATGATAGGCACCAATGCAGGCCCCAACGGTAGGCCCCGACAGTAGACCCCAACACAGGCCCCGATGATAGGCCCGGATGATAGGCCCAGACACAGGCCCCAACGGTAGGCCATGATGTAGGCCCTGAAGGTGGGCCCTGACAGTAGGCCCCGATGGTAAGCCTTGATGCAGGCTCCGATGGGAGGCCATGATGCAAAGCCCTGACGGTAGGCCCCGATGGTAGGCTCTGATGCAGGCCCCAATGGTAGGCCCTGACGGTAGACCTCGATGGAAGGCCCTGACGCATGCCCCGATGGTAAGCCCCAATGGTAGGCCCCGACATGGACCCTGAGGGTAGGCCCCGACAGTTGTCCCCGACGTGGTCCCCGAATGTAGGCCCCGCCATTAGTCCATGATGGTGGGCTCCAAGGCAGGCCTCGGCGGTAATCCCCAACGGTAAGCCCCGACTTTGGGCCCCAATGCAAGCCCAGGCAGTAGGCCCCGACGCAGACCCAACGGTCGACCCCGATGGGAGGCTCCAACGCAGGCCCTGATTTTAGGGCTTGACACAGGCCCCCACATTATGCTCAAGCTTGGCTCTGAGAATAATTACTTTTTAAACTTCTTTGTAACAAATCCTTTTTATAATGTAACAATCTTTTCATATTTTGTATGTTTCACAACGGTTGCCAACTTTTCATTCGACTCAAGAGGATTACTCTTGGACTATAGAAACGTCATCAATATAAACCTTTGATTCCTATAGTTATGCCATTCACTTTATAATCGTACATTAAAAATGAAGCGTTCTTTGAATAATTTTGAGCCTGAAGAGCCATTTCGGTAGGTTGGCAGGATGGCTGAGATGTACATGCACTCACCTCTGAACTGTCTCGCTTGAGTTCGATTCCCGATCCAGCTATAAACTCTCGTCCTGGTGTTTCTATGCAGGGCGATTCATCAATGTATGTGCTGTCCCTCGGATGGATGTGGCTGACGGTATTAGTTGGTGGATGTTAAGGATCCCACAGTTTCGTTCACGAAGAGTGGATGAGCTATCACTGGTATCATGAACAAATTACAAATCCCTGCTCTAACCTACAGGGGGCACTGCATCAGAAGCACAGCTGCATCCTCAGCAAATGATGCTACTTGCTGCCACGTGCTGTGTGCTGAACAAATCAATTAGGTTTACACCACAAATGAAATTTCAAAATGATTTTGGCATTGTGCAGTGTTCATCATCAACCAAGTCAACATCACAAGATTGATTTGTATAACGCCACAACCAAAGCAGCAGTCCTTGTATTCTTTATGCAGAAGCAAGACCGTGGAATGTGCTTCCCATACAGAGTTCAGTGTGTGTAACTGGAATGAAGCCGTGGAGATGCAAGCAAGTCTTTCTCATCGTTTAAGGCTTGTAGAAGCAGGTGAAATACACCAGAAATTGACTAGTCTGTGATTAACAAGCAGCCATGATGTATATTTTAAATAACTATAGAAAGCATTGACTTCAATTGGCAGAGAATAAATAAAACGATTACTAATACTAACATAACCTGCTCTTGTAAACATGTAAACAATGTTTACAATGTAATGCCCTCTAATGTAAACAACATTTTTATTACTTTATTTCCTGTTAATTTGATTTTACACACATGGCAGTCAATTACCAACACATTTTATTGGTCTCTTTCTTCACAGATTCCGGTGTTAGCTCTCAAGATGGCACAATGCCCTGCTCGGAGATTAAAGACCATGACCTACTCATTGTTGCTTCCCCAACAGCCATGAGTGGCAGGAGTCCTCCCGGTCATATCCCCCACGTTGGTCAGAAATCTCAACCCATTTCAAGGGACCTTTCCGCAAGCGATTCAACTTCGAAGGATACCAACCTTCATCGTGAGGTCCAGCGTACCTGCTTCAGGCCACATTCAAGGTCCCACAAGTCTGGGGGATTATCAAAAGATCATATGAGTAGACCTTTGTCGCCACTGCCGATTGGTTTTCAGCATGCATGCATAAAGCAGGAACGCCCACTATCACCACAGTCCTTGTTGCCAAGCCAAACCCCCACACAGGATTTGACTTTACTACAAACTCATCTCGGAAAATCCAGGCCCCTCTCCCCACAATTAATCCACAACCACTGTTGCAAGTCACAGACACCAGTTCCATCTTTAAACATAAACCAGCAAGCATCTGGTCGGCGCTCAGCACCGCTTCAAGAAACACGTTCCACCACTCACACACACCACAAGAGGCGAGGCCTAGCCTTGGCATCAAACCATCTCCCAGTAGCAGGCCTACAAGCATCAACTGACTCTCTGAATCGTCAGAGCTCTGACTCATCCCAGGAGCGTCCAAATACAAATTTAGCTTGTGGTCTTCCCAGGCAAGGCCAACTGTCTTCTGACAGAAAGACTCCAGTACAGCACTTCAGATCACAAATCCACCATTGTGGCAACCCACAGGTTTCTGAATATTCCAACCACCAGCATTTACTGGAGCCACCACCATCGTTATGTGGAGTCAGGCCTCAGTTCCCTCAGCCTGTTGACCCAAGGCGGCCTTTGTCTCCAATTCCCAGCAATATCCAAAGAACAGTGCTTCCTACTGTGAGCCAAAACAGGCCCACCCTGTTGTCTCGTGTTAATCGACCAATGTCTCCAACTCCTTGTGATATTCAAAGGCCTTTGTCACCAGTAACTTGTGACCACCCTCGGTCAAAAGATATTCTTAGGCCTTTGTCCCCACATCAAAGAACGACTTCATCTCATATTCAAAGAGGCACTCCACAAAGGCCTTTGTCTTCACTACAAACTAATGGCCAGAGGTCACTATCCCCTCCACCTGTCGGGCACCACCGGATGATGTCCCCAACGACTGTTGACCACTCTCAGCCTTGCTCTCCACTTTCAGAGAAGCATCAACCATTCTCCGCCTATGTTACTAACTATCAACGGCCTTTGTCACCCCCACCTTCATATCCACACCACTTCTGTTCTCCTTCTCCTCTTGACATACGCCGACCCTTATCTCCAGGTCCATTGCAGACCAATGAGAGTAAAATTTGCAAAAACAATTCTGATCGAGTGCCAAACTATCAGGAACCTTTATCACCATATTCTTTTAATGGGCAGAAACAGCAGTCTCCACTGTCATGCACACAAAGGCTACCCCTACCACAGCCCTGCCATTACCAGAGTTCGTCACCCCATTTCTGCTCTGAACAATATCCATTTCCATTGATTCATGCAGGACCTATCATGACCACACCACAAATACATGGCCAGACACAGAAACATTCTGGAATTCAGCCGCATGAATGCAGAGTGTTTTATCCAGAAAATCATCATGATCACCAGTTTCACTACACGCAGCCAATGCCAGGCACTAGAGGCAATCCTTGCAGTTGTCATCAGGCTGTAAATCCATGCATGAACTCAAGTCATCCGCCAACTTCACATCAAGATTATGGCCCAAAAACACCTCGAACTGTGACATCTCGTCCCATTCCTGCCATGCCGCTGTTCGCAAACTGCCCTCGACCTACTGCTGGCCAGGCCAAAACAGACTTGTCATCACACAACATTCCTGCTTGCTCAAATTCTGATAATAACGTCTTGGGACAAGACAGCAGCACTCACTGGCCTGATGCAATACTTCTCCACATTTTCTCATTCTTGCCAACTGACAGCCTTTGCCGCTGTGCCCGAGTCTGTCATCGCTGGTACCAGCTGGCCTGGGACCCAAACCTCTGGCGCCGGGTGTACCTTGGGTGAGTGTTAAAAATATGTTCCTCATGATATACGTGTGTACTTCTTCATGAACCTTAAGATACAAGTAAAAGCAAGCAGTGCAACCTGCTGTCAAGAAACCTACAAGAACACCAGATCACTTACTATCCACAGTCCAGGAAGGAATTTGTAATTTGTTCAGGATGACCTTAATAACTCACCGATGCTTTGCAAGGGACACTGTGGGATCTTTAAGATCCACCAACTCATGCTAGCAGAAAGGACAACCAAACTGTGACATTAAAAGTCATGAAAACCTTGGGGGGAGGCTTATTTGTTGTTCCTTGGCATGAGGTTGCACTGCTTGCTATCTTCGAGCATGGTTTCTGACAAGTCAACTGCTTCTGCACTGTAAACAAATTGACCAGGGTATCCTTCATGAAGAGTAAGAGAGATGTCGTTGGCATCCTGAACACATTTCCAAATTCATGCAACGTCAGTCGAGTATCCTGTGTTGGAGTGGTGACCCCTCCAAGATTGTAACCCGACCAAAAGAAAGTGCTTCTGCAGAACCGACAATTTGAATAAAGCATCCATCCATCCATCGGGACCATACTCTGTGCAGAGTGTTGGTGCTGCTTAAGCAGTCTCCTTGGTTATCGGGCACAATCCTGGACGGGTCGCCACTACGACACAGGATACCAGCAAGCTGGCACTCATTTTGCCGACCTCGGATTTGAACTCAGGATCCTAGGACCCCAATCCCACCACCCTAACCATTAAGCCAACACCAGGCATTTGGTATATGAAGGAATTAATAAATGTATTTGGTGGAATTGAGGGGCATTGCATATGAAATGGCTTTGATGGGCCAAATGACTTTCTGTGCCTAAATCCAGTATATTAATTACCTGTTAAATACTATTTATGATAGCAAGGAGGTTGCTGTGTTGTGTTGTTTGATGCCTAATTTCAAGTATGTACTCCAGTCCAGAACTGGATGTAGACTGGGCGCTGATGGCTATAACAGAACGGTTATGCCGTGAAACACCTTCGGTGTGTCTGGCACTTGAAGAACTTCTGTTGAGCGGGGCACCTGGGCCCAGTGATGCAGGTTTGCTTGCTGTGGCTCAACGTTGCCCTGAGCTGCGACATCTTGAACTTGGTGGTTGTACACGCATAACCAACCAAGGCCTGCTTGAAGTCGTGACATGCTGCCCAAACCTTGAGCACCTTGATGTTTCTGGTGAGTTTAAGTCTGTAGTAAGTTTTTGAGGTGGACAAATGTTTCCTTGTGAATGGATTACAACTTTTTTTGGTATACAGAGTAGAGCCTCATCGAAGAGCTACAACACAGAACAAAAGGAACCAGCAGAGAGAGAGAGAGAGAGAGAGAGTGAGAGAGAGAGAGAGAGAGAGAGAGAGAGAGAGAGAGAGAGAGAGAGAGAGAGAGAGAGAGAGAGAGAGAGAGAGAGAGGAGGGAACTACCACCCAGCAGAGATGAAGGACAGAACATGATGAGACTTGGACAAACAATGGGTGTGGGAGGAATAAAGGGTAGGGAAGGATGCATGTGGTGGACAAGATGGGTATATGTACTCTGGAAGCAAACTCTCAGTGAGGAAAAACTCGAAATTTTGATGGAGGTGGTCTTGGGGATTTGGGTGGGGTGTTAACGGGGGTAGAAAAGATCATGGTTTCAGATCGGGGATGACCTGAGATTGTGGTCCACAACTATTTTGAAAACATGGAGGGAACTATGAAATTAAAGAAAATGAGGAAGTTGATTCCACAGGTGGGGGAAAAAAAGGAACAAATGAGTGCAGGTAAGCAAAAGCAGTGATTCAGGATTTTGGGATTTCACCAGAAGGGGTTTGATGGTAGACTACATGCACCTGCAGAAACCTGGGGGAGACAAAGCATGGAAAGAGCAGGGAGTGCAAGACAGAAAGGATGCAGAAGAAGATAGAGAGAACTCTGACCTGTCTGCGATGGGAAAGTGACAGCCCCGTAGACTCAACTTCATTGCAGGAGATTCCAATAATCTTGAGGACCTTGTTTTCCGTGGCATCAAGCTGAGCAAAGTGTGAGATGGGGGTGCCAGACCAGAGGGGAGATCAAGCTGTGGTGGATAGTTCAGGTTTGCCAAGGAAGGACTTTGTATGACAAAGCATGCCCAGTCGGCTCGTGAAACCCAGGAGTTTTAGTGACTGAAATTGCTCAAGAGGATTGTTCAGAAAGTATATGGGAGGGTTTGCCAGACTGTCCTTTCAGAGAGAAAGAGTGGAGTATGAGGTTTGTCAGGATTAAGATACATATTCCAAGTGTTTGACCAGCTGGTGATTTTGTCAAGATTTGAAGAGAGGGAAGAGACTGCAGCCTGCCTGAAGGATGAGGATGTCACGGCAGAGGGTGGAATCATCAGAAAATAGACAAAGAGGATTTTCCAGAAAGTCAGAGATATCGTTGATGAAGATTAGGAATAGGACTGAGCCTTAGGGCACTCCAGCCAACAGGGAGAGGAGATGAAAGGATTCCATTGAGAGTCAAACATTGGCTACGAGAGTGGAGGAAGTCAGGAAGCCATGTGTGGAGTTGGCCTTGGTGCCATAGGCAGACAGTTTGGAGAGCAAGGCAAAATGCCAGACTGTATCAAAAGCACGAGATATGTCCAGAGAGACGGCACTGAACTCATGTCTGCCAATGAGGGCCTCCACCCATTGTTGGGTGAGTAGAAGGAGTAGTTCCAAAGTGCTGTGACTTGGTCTGAATCCGAATTGATGATATGAGATTAGGTCATTGGAGTAAAGGAAGGGTTTCTTATCAACTGCGATGACAGATTCCATGATCTTGCTGATGATTGGAGGCAAGCTCATAGGTCTGCAGTTAAGGATCCATTTTTGCACCTTTTCTTTTTTTGCACCATGAGATGGCGAGTCATCCGTCTATCAGTAAGTCTGTCTGCCATCCTTCTCGCAAACTGCTTATCAGATAAATGTGAAACTTTAAATTTGTGATTAACCACCTAAAGGAAATATTGATTGTTGACAATAAAATGACATCATCAGTCAGATGGTATTATAGCCAAATTGGATCATTAAAAAAAAAAAACCTTAAAAAATATTCTTCTCTGAAACTGCTTAACCAACCAATCAATGCAAAACTTAAAATATATGATGAATTACTTCTGGGAATGTTTGATTCAAAGAAGCTGATCAGAAATACAATGTGGCCACCAGTGACATTATAATACAGAAAGTGAGAGTTGCTCCTTATCAAGTAGGGATAATGTTGACACAACAGGAAGTGACATCATCCTACTGGAAGTGAGAAATATCTCCAAAACTAAGGGTCATAAGATAGCAGGGAGTTGCACTGCAATGAACATGTCAATAATACCTGACCTAAAATGTCTGTGATAAATCCAGCTCTTATTTTTACCCCATCTATCTATCACTACACTTTTTGGCAACCAGCCAGGTGAGTTTCTGGATTATTGGTCCTCTCTTTTTAATGCAATGCAATGATGTTGGCAGATTTTCAAGCAGATGGAAGATGACCTCGAGCAAATGATAGGGTGAAAAGAGAAGAAAGAGGATGGGCAAGAGTAGCATAAGAGGTTTTTGGGACACGTGCGCTGATGCCTTGTACTCTTGGGTACTTTTGGGGGTTAGAAGGTGAAAGATCAGGACAAGGTCAGTGGGAAATTGAGTTATTAATGTAAAGTGCAACTCCACCACTGGGGCAGCGTAGAGGACCATAAAACCAGAGGAGATAATAACCTGGGAGAGACACTAATAAATCAGGGATGGCAAATTAGAAAAGGGGTTCTGTTAAACAGAGGATTGAGAGATCTTTCAAGTTGGAATAGAAACCTCAGATATTTGAGGTTCACAAAGTTAGCGACAGGAGAGGAGGCGTTAGTAGGGTGCAGGATTCCAGGGTGAGTTGGAGGCTTTGTGAGGGTAGGGTGAGGAGGAGGTTTTAAGTGGTGGGTTGATGTCAAAGGATTGAGGGGATTTGTGGAGTCTGGGTGCTTTGGGGAATCCTGAAGAGTTGTAGAGTGCTTTCATGACCACCATTGTTGATGTTGCCGGTGGATGTCTTGGAACTCACCATACGGTGAAGAGGAAATTTGTCTCTCACAGGACACTGGATACCTTTGACCAGAGTCACAGGGCCAGGCTTAATGGCAGAGCTGAGCTGTTCAGGGAGTTGAGGCGGAAAACTGTGTGTGCGCTGAGGGTGGACAAAGAGGCCTATGTAAGAGGAATCTGTGAGGGGGTAGAGCATCACCTGTGAACAAGTGATTCTCCTCCTGCTTACAGGGGAATTCACGCATTGCATTCCTCCAAGCCCATCCCTCGGTGTACTGCAGTTAGAGTGGAGGGTGCTGGGCTCTTGACAGAGGATTCCAAAGTGAAAGCCCGCTGGGCCATTTACTTTGAATGGCTGTACCAGGCTGACCCATGAGCTGCTGAATTAGATGTCAGGGGTGTTACTTTCCCTGTTGCTGACCCTCCAATCAACTGTGATCCACCTTCATTTGTAGAAACACAGGCTGCAATGAACCGGCTGAAATTGTGTGATGCTCCTGGGATCTGTGGCATCCATGCTGAACTTCTCAAGACTGGTGGAAATGCTGTACTCGTGCCATTGCATGCAGTTTTGTACTCTGCCTGAAACACAGGTATCATCCCAAATGACTGGAAGAGGGTCCTTTTTGTCCCTCTCTGGAAAGGGAAAGATGATCGCCATGACTGCAACAACTACCGAGGAATGGCGATGCTCTCAATGCCAGGCAAGGTCTTTGCTTGGATAATTCTTTTGCCACCATCTGCTTGAGCAGCAGTGCCCAGAGCAGTCAGGCTTTACATGAAAGAGGTCAACGATTAACCGTATCCTTACTCATCAGGTCTTCACCAATGCAGACGAGAGTTTTGACAGGGGCTTCTTGCACACTATGATGATCTCTCCAAATGTTCAATTCAGTGAATTGGGATGCCCTCTGGAGGAATCTTGATCTTCTTTGGGTGCCACAAAAACTGATCAATCTGATGTCTGAACTGTACTCTGGTCCTGAGAATGCTGTGAGATGTGGTGATTCCATGTCTGACTTATTTCCAGTTGTTGCTTGTATTCGTCAGGGGTGTACTGGCACCCACAATTTTCTGCACTTGGACTGGATTCTGGGTAGAATGTCAGAGAGATCAAGCTGTGGAGCATCGTTTGAGAATGTCAACATCTCTGACCTTTATTTTGCAGACAATGCAGTCATCTTTCTAGAGACTCTGGATATCCTTTTGGGGGCCCTAGAGGTGCTGAATGAGGAGTCAGAGCCACTGGGATTATTGGTTTCCTGGGTCAAAACGAAGATCCAGGCTTTCAATGACATATTGGATGCAGCTATCTTGCCTGTACCTGTTGGTGGCGAGGATGTTGAGGTCATGGGGTGATTTAATTACCTTGGCAGTGATATTCCTGTCTCTGCTGGCTGAGCCAGAGGTAAATAGATGTCTGGGTCAGGCCTGGGGAGTCATGGATTCACTTAATCATGGAGTGTGGTTCTGCCGGTACCTGTGTGGGAGGACAAAAGTCCGAATCTTCAGGTCCTTGGTGCTTCCAGTCTTGCTGTATGGATGTGAGACTTGGACTCTGACCAGGAATCTGAGATGGAAACTTAATTCCTTTGGTACCAGGTCTCTTCGGAGAATCCTTGGCTATCGCTGATTGGACCTTGTGTGAAACGAACGGTTGCTGAGAGAGACTCAAAATGAGGTTTGTTACTTGCATAGTCCGTTAGCATCAGCTGAGGCTGTATGGACATGTGGATCGTTTTCCTGACATTGATCCTGCTCCACCAGATTCTCTCAGCGAGGGACTCTCGTGAGTGGAGGAGGCCAATGGGCCAACCACGGGCCTTTTGGTTGCGGCAGGTTGATCGGAATCATCTCAAGGAGATGGGGATGGGCCAGGCATCTGCCTCGAGGATGGCCAAACGGAGGCCCCTGGAGAACGGACGGAAAGTGGACGCAGTGATGCGCTGCTCCGTCACATACTCCCAGACCGTACTTGACCTGATTGAGGGTATGGGGTGAGGGGGAAGCTTTGAAGGGGTTGGGTGAGGGGGAAGCATTGAGAGAGTGGGGTGAAGGGGGTGCTGAAAGAGGGGCTATTAAGTGGAGGGATGCTGATTCCAAATTCCCAATTCTTTGTGAAGAATAAGTGGAAGATTAGATTGCGGTGAGGAAGTAGAACACATGGGGTATTCCTGATGGAGAAGTTCGGAAAGAGAAGCATTTGAAAATGCTTTCAAAGGAAGAAGTAAATTTTGTCAACTTACAAATATCTCGTCCTTATGGAAGAAGGAAGGAAGAAGCATTTGTATTCAATAAAGATTCATTTTGGAGACAGCAAGAAAATGGAGGGGGGAATGGAGTACAGGAAGTACAGGTAGCAGGAAAGTCTAGCAGAATGAGATTGTTACGAAGTGCAAAAAAAATTTTGATTGTTTTAATTTTTTTAGAAATGAGGAGGGAAATAGGATAACATTGAAGAGGTAGAAAGTGTAATATTTGTCAAGAAAGAAGCAAAACGAGGAATACAGCAACAAAGGGGAAACACGGTTTTCACATTAGCTATCCGAGGAGTAGGCATTGAACACCATAAAAATAAATTAGACAAATAGAGCACAACAAGGTACGATTTAACATGGAAAATTGGATGGAAACACAAACAGCAACACAGGAACAAAGATATAGCAGAAAATCACAAGAAATCCAGGTTGAAAAACTTAGCTTTAATCAGGGGGAAGTTAGTGTTAGGGTTACAGTCCTTGTAACCTTGTAATGAGGGGAAAAAGATTCAAACAACACCTGGAAAAATCTCTGAACCGCAATTTCACACCACTTACAGTGGCCTGCAAAAGTATTCAACCCCCCCTCCAAAGTTTTAACATTTTGATGCCACCTGAACTTATTTCATGATGCTTTCAAATCAAACTTAATATATAGAGTCTTCATAAACTACTGCAAAGTGTCAAAGCCAGAAAATGCAGATAAAATGTGAATACGTTTGATTAACAGAGAAAATCAGATGATTCGCATTTGCATAGATATTCAAACCCTTTCCACGATTCACCCAAAATCACTTCAGGAGCAAATTATTTGTTTGAAAGGTTACAAAACAAGTGTCATAGGTTTCACCTGTATGTAATCAGTGGTTTAACATAAAAATTAAACTCCAACCAACAAGGCAAATATGAAGACCAAGGAGCTTTCCAAAGAAGTCAGACATAAAGTGGTGGAGAAGCACCGTTCAGGAGAGGGTTATAAGGAAATTTCAAAGTCACTCATTATCTCTGAGTATGGTGAATCCATCATTAAGAAGTAGAAGACATATCACACCACCCAGACTCTACCCAGATCAGGTCGCCCACCCAAACTCAGCACCCAGGCAAGCAGGAAACTGGTTCAGGATGTCACTTTAAATTCAACAATGACTTTGAAAGATCTGCAAGGCTCCATGTTTGAGATGGGGGTTAGTGTTATTCAAGCAACAACATCCTGTTCCCTTCAGAAAGCTGTCCTCTGGACAGGTGGCAAGAAAGAAGCCATTACTGAAAAAGACGTATCCTAAAGCCCATACGGAATTTATGAAAAAGCATCTTAATGACACTGCAGGCATGTGGAGAAAGGTTTGGTGGTCAGACAAGACAAAAATTGACTTTTTTGTCTAAATTCAAGGTATTATGTCTAGCGCATATCCCACATGACACATCACCCAGTCAACACCATCCATGCTGTCAACCATAGTGGTAGCAGCATGATGTTATGAGCTGATTTTCATCAGCAGGGACTGGCAAGCTTGTCAGAATGGAAGGAACAATGAATGGTGCAAAGTGCAGGAGAATCCTTAAGGAAAACCTGCTTGAGTCGGCCATGAATCTGAAACTGGGTTAGAGATTCACATTTCCGTAGGACAATGATCCGAAGCACAAAGTTAAAGCCAAACTGGAGTGGCTGAATAAGAAAAAAACAAGCAGTCATAGACTGGTACTTACGAAATCGTCAACTTCACCTCTGACCTTGTCTAATAAAAGCTGTCTTGAGAGAAGGGAACGAAGCAAACCAGAAGTTTCTACGATGATTCTGTACCAAACCATCAAAAATGGAATGTTTGACCTCACTGTGAACTTAACCTTTGACCGATTTTGACCAAAATCTAATCAGCGCTAGCCATCACCCTCCTGAATCACATGGTGTAATTTGACATTGGTAGCCTCTTCTGTTCTCGAGTTATCGTGCCTACAAACAAACAAACAAGCAGTCATAGAGTGGTACTTACGAAATCGTCAACTTGACCTCTGACCTTGTCTAATAAAAGCTGTATCTCGAGAAGATAGCGACGCAAACCAGAAGTTTCTACGATGATTCTGTACCAAACCCATCAAAAATCGAATGTTTTGGATGTTTGACCTCACTGTGACCTTGACCTTTGACCGATTTTGACCAAAATCTAATCAGCGTTATCCACCACCCTCTTGAATCACGAGGTGTAATTTGACATTGGTAGCTTCTTCCGTTCTCGAGTTATCATTTTTAGATGTTTGACCTCACTGTGACCTTGACCTTTGACCAATTTCGACCAAAATCTACGCAGCGCTAGCCATCATCCTCCTGAATCACGTGGTGTAAATTGACATTGGTAGCTTCTTCCGTTCTCGAGTTATCTGTACCAAACCATCAAAAATCGAATATTTGACCTCACTGTGACCTTGACCTTTGACCGATTTTGATCAAAATCTAATCAGCACTAGCCATCACCCTCCTGAATCACGTGGTGTAATTTGACATTGGTAGCTTCTTCCGTTCTCGAGTTATCGTGCCGACAAACAAACAAACACACAAACAAACAAACAAACAAGCAGTCACAGACTGGTACTTACGAAATCGTCAACTTGACCTCTGACCTTGTCTAATAAAAGCTGTCTCGAGAGAAGGTAGTGACGCAAACCAGAAGTTTCTACGATGATTCTGTACCAAACCATCAAAAATCGAATACTTGACCTCACCGTGACCTTGACGTTTGACCGATTTTGACCAAAATCTAATCAGTGCTAGCCACCACCCTCCTGAATCACGTGGTGTGATTTGACATTGGTAGTTTCTTCCGTTCTCGAGTTATTTTTTGGATGTTTCACCTCACTGTGACCTTGACCTTTGACCGATTTTGACCAAAATCTAATCAGCACTAGCCATCACCCTCCTGAATCACGTGGTGTGATTTGACATTGGTAGCTTCTTCCATTCTCGAGTTATCTGTACCAAACCATCAAAAATCGGATAGTTGACCTCACTGTGACCTTGACCTTTGACCGATTTTGACCAAAATCTAATCAGCACTAGCCATCACCCTCCTGAATCACGTGGTGTAATTTGACATTGGTAGCTTCTTCCGTTCTCGAGTTATCTGTACCAAACCATCAAAAATCGGATAGTTGACCTCACTGTGACCTTGACCTTTGACCCATTTTGACCAAAATCTAATCAGCACTAGCCATCACCCTCATGAATCACGTGGTGGAATTTGACATTGGTAGCTTCTTCCGTTCTCGAGTTATCGTGCCTACAAACAAACAAACAAACAAACATACAAACAAACAGTCATAGACTGGTACTTACGAGTACCAGTCTTTATTTCTTAATTTATTTCATAATTTACTTTATTTCGTAATTTACCAGAAGTAAATCTTTAGATTTCATAAGTAACAAGCAGTCATAGACTGGTACTTATGAAATCGTCAACTTGACCTCTGACCTCGTCTAATAAAAGCTGTCTCTGGAGAAGGTAGCGACGCAAACCAGAAGTTTCTACGATGATTCTGTACCACACCATCAAAAATCGTAACGTCGACCGAAGCAAAAATCTCCATTTCTCGACGCAATTATACCTTAACGTGACTCAACGACGCGTCTGCTCGAGCGCACTGCATCATGGGACGACCCGTGACACGTCGAGTGAAATATTTTTTATACAATCTTCAAATGTCTCCAAAACATCCGATTTTTACCAGAATTTCGACAACTGAGTTTTAAGCGTCCGAAGCGATCGCAAAAACCGAAGACAAAATTAAAATCGAAGTTAAAACGAACTCGTAACGTCGAGTGAAGCAAAAATCTCCATTTCGCCACGCATTTATTTAATATTATTTTATCAAAGTCACAAAACCGTAATATTCGGCCATCCACCAACAATCTTTACATAATCCAATGGCTTAGCGAGTCAGGCATGCAACGATAACCTTTATTGGGATAAAAAAATGACTTTTAAACACCATCTTGATCGAAAACACCGTCAGCGCGCACACGGAAAACCTTAACGTGACTCAAAGATGCGTCTGCTCGAGCGCACCGCATCATGGGACGACCCGTGACGCGTCGAGTGAAATATTTTTTATACAATCTTAAAACGTCTCCAAAACATCCGATTTTTACCAGAATTTCGACAACCGAGTTTTAAGCATCCTAAGCGATCGCAAAAACCGAAGACAAAATTAAAATCGAAGTTAAAACGAACTCGTAACGTCGAGCGAAGCAAAAATACTCCATTTTTCCACGTGAATTTACGGAATTATGTTTGACCTCACTGTGACCTTGACCTTTGACCGATTTTGACCAAAATCTAATCAGCGCAAGCCATCACCCTCCTGAATCACGTGGTGTAATTTGACATTGGTAGCTTCTTCCGTTCTCGAGTTATCGTGCCTACAAACAAACAAACAAACAAACAGAAACGGAAGTCATCAATATACTTACGAAATCTTTAGATTTCGTAAGTAACAAACACACAAACAAACACACAAACAGAAGAGGGAAGTCATCAATATACTTACGAAATCTTTAGATTTCGTAAGTAACAAACACACAAACAAACACACAAACAGAAGAGGGAAGTCATCAATATACTTACGAAATCTTTAGATTTCGTAAGTCATTAATGTTCTTGAGTGGCCCAGTCAAATTCCTGACATTAACCTGATTTAACATTGATGGTGAGACTTGAAGATTGCAGTCTATCGCCGATCCCCATCAAACTTCACCAAAATAGAGCAATTTTCACACGAAGAATCAACAACGATTTCACCACGTCACCATGCAAAGCTGGTTGAGATGACCCAAAAATCCTCATTGCTGCAAAAACTGCTTCTACCAAGGACTGAACGCCTATGGGGCTGAATACTATTACAACTAGTGAATTTTGATTTGTAAATGTTTTTTGCAGATATTCCTGACATGTAACCTCATTCAACTATAACAAGGTTTAGTTTTATCTCTTCAGTTATGAATAAAAAAGTTTATTTGGAGAAAATGTTTCTTCATCATTTGTAATTCATCTAAATGTGTCATTATTGGTAGGGCATGAATACGTTTGCAGACTACTGGATCTCCAAAATGGTGTTACCTCTTTTCATTGCTTTACTAAACATGGCTTTTACATTGCAACCCACAGATTGCCCAGAGATCTCCTGTGTGAGCCTTACACCTGAGGCTTCATGCCATGCCTGCCTTCTTCGTGGTCGCCATCTCTCAATTCGCCATCTTGACATGTCTGGCTGTTCTGGTCTTTCTGACGATGGCTTACTCGCCGTTGCACTGCACTGTCCAGGCCTTTTGCGCCTCTACTTACGCCGCTGTGCGAACCTTTCAGACGCTGGACTTTCTTCAGTGGCTCGACATTGCCCAGCACTGCGTGAGCTCAGCCTTTGTGATTGCCCTGTGATAACTGATATCGGGTTGCGTGAAGTTGCCTTGGGGTTGGGCCCAAGTTTGCGCTACCTCAGCCTTGCACATTGTAGTCGCCTCAGTGATGCTGGACTTCGATACCTTGCCCGCCACTGCCCTGGCCTTCGCTACCTCAATGCACGTGGCCTTCCGGGCCTTACAGATCAAGGATTGGAATTTCTGGGCAGAGGTTGCTCTCGGCTGCGTAGTCTGGATGTGGGTCGCTGCCCACTTGTGACTGATGTGGGTGTAGAAGCAATAGCCAAGGGATGCTCGGGTCTGAAGAGGCTGAGTATGCGAGATTGCTGTGGCATTACTGGGAGCGGCCTACGAAGTGTTGCTATGCATTGTCCTGAACTTCAGCTGCTGAGTGTGCAAGGTTGCCAGTTGCCTGCTGATGCTTTGCGTTGTGTGCAGCGACGCTGTCGCCGATGTACCATTGAACATACCAGTCCTGGATATGTCTGAGTGTATCTTGCTTTTTATACATTCACTATACTTATTCAGCAATTGTATATGATGCAGGAATAGTTTGTACATCTACAAATCATGACATTGACACACATGAGATGATGGCATTTGTTTCTCTGTATTGTTCAAGATCATTCCTGTGACACCTCAAGCCTCTCTGCTTCTGCAGTGAATACCACAATTTGCCTAATCACAAGTAACTGGGGTACTGTTTGTCTTTTGGCTTTGGGAGATTGGATTTCAATTTTTTTTTTTTAATCTATTGGACATCAACAACACAGTAATCTCTCAACACATTCAGTAAGACATGTCTGCCTTTTCATCCTGCTTCCTTTCTTCCTCCTTTTCACTTCACTTTTTTTCTTTCTTTCCCTCTTTCTTCATCCTATTTTAACTCTGCTTCTATCTTTTTGCCAGCAAAGATATTTCAGTTGTTTGCCAGCCTTGCCATCATGGTGTTGTAAGTTAGATTTTTATAGCTGAAGTCTAGCTGTGATTGCATACGTTTTATTGTGTCTCACTGATGAGAGATAGTTATTCAAACTCTTGATGATGTTACATTTTGCAAATCCATGTGACTATTGCATACAGTCTCTTATGGGTGCAAAACACCACACACACACACACACACACACACACACACACACACACACACACACACACACACACACACACACACACACACACACACACACACACACACACACACACACACACACACACACACTCTCTGAAGAGCGTTGACATATCTGCTTGGAGTAGCCCCAACATTTAAGGTGCTGTGCACAATGAAAGAGAACGACCTTGAGTTATCAGCAAGCAGTTTGTAATTTGCACAGTTTTTATAACTTCTCTCCTTCCCCACATGGAAAAAAAACGACCTTAATCACCTTATTAAAATGCTTTGTTTGACTTGATTTAGAACAGAGTTAGTGCTCTGTGGGCCAGGAACGTGCCATGCATGGCTCCATGCCAACCTAACTTTCCATGTCAATTATCAAGAGGACAACCAGAGTCTACACTGAAAGCCAAGGTGCTGATAACATTCGCTTGTCCTGGAGTACTGCTAACACCCAATATCCCAGTTGCACCACTTAATTATTGCTCAGTTCTTTCCACTTGCTTAAGATCTTACCCAGTGAGTTTGAAAGCTGCAATGCACACAAAACTCCTGTTGTGAATGTTTGGTTGTTGTTGAATCGATTGCACAATTCCTGTTTTTTTTAAAAACAACAACAACAACAACAACAACAACAAAAAAAAATCAGGAATTTTGTCTTCTCCCCATTTAATCTGACAGTGTAGATCATGTCATATTGTGTTAAGAGAAATAGGCAGCGTGTGACTCGACTCATGGGTGATGAGGAACTACTACACAGTGCACATGCAGCTGTGTGTAGCATCATTGCTAGCCAAAGCATCGTCCTCTAAAGCAAGCCTGGCTCCCATGGCAATTCCCATGCACTAACGATTACCGTCTGCCGTCAAGGCTGCTGTTGGCCCTCCAAGGTTGAGCAGCTGCTGCTTGTTTGCAAACTTCCCTGCTCTGCACTGCTGCCACCATCAGGCGATTCCAAACTTGACATTCAGATGATCACGGCTTTAGCAAAGACTGTGCTGAGGCCTCAGCTGTCCTCATGCAGGGAATTTGCAAGCCTGAGTGCTTTCCCTTTGTTCTCATAACAACTCAACTACTTTCATGGCTCGTCTGCCCATTTTCCCAACTTCTGCTTTCACCCATTTTCTGCACATTCAAGGATGGAGAACCGCTGTCTCATTTCTGATTGTCATCAAAGATATTGATCGTTATTTTCCACTGATGTTGATATTGATCCCCACATAACTTGACCGAAGCACTTTTTAAATTGGAATCTTTTTTTGGGGAGCATTAAGACAGAAACACTAAGTGCTAATCAAACATGAACTCCCTCTGCAGAAGCCAACTGTAAAGTGTGTGAGAGCCTTCAAAGTGCCTCAGCCCAAATTGGCAAAGTCTCTACTTTTTGGTCATTTATAAAGTTTCTTTTATACTTTCCTCGTTTGTGTGTGTGAAGTTTGATCCATTGGGATGATGAAGGGGATGGACAAAGAACCGGGGCAAAATGGAAGAGTATTTTTCATGTTGTCGATTCAACTATAGTGTTTATATAATCGAAGCATTGTATGAATTTATTATTTACCCAATTTCACTGCTCATAACGTCGATATTTGCCTTCTGATGTTCCTGCCTAAAGGAACCCTTTTGTGTACAGCATTGCGAAAATTGTATGTGAACATGTCATGTACGAATGCACAGAAATGCCTTCCAAGAATTGTACCCTGTACGTGCTTCATGAATAGTTTCGGACTTTGTTGATGACATCTACGAGCATGTTCAGTAAAAGTAATCGTTTTCATATTCTAGTTGTGTTGTGCAAGCGGTCCAGAAAAATACATCAATTCAACTGGAACATCACTCGGTGGAGAGCAATCCTCTGGCAGGGCTTATTAGTTTACGGTTTGTACCCCACTGATAGGCTGGAACTGGATTCGGACCTGAACTAAAATCAAATCGGCTTCTTGTCACCTAACCAACTCAACTCTTCGTAGGTATGAAGATCAGGCATTCAATATCAGTGAGGAAAGTGAAAAAAAAAACATTTTCAGCGCTTTATCACAAAGAAATTGTTGCGGCCTGTTCCAAGTCCAGGCATGGTTGAGCAGGCAAAAAAATCATGACAGCTTCAGTCGCCCAGCAAGGTAACCCAGGATACACCTTAAGAGCCCAGACAGTGAGGTGGCCGAGGATCGCCTGATGAAGGATATAATTATATAAGGCCGTTAATTATGTTCAAAAGGGGTGTTTTAATTAACCCAAATACCCAATTTTCATTCTTGCATTTCCTTGGAGTTTTCTTAGTATACATGCAAAGTTTCAGGCTGTTAGGTTTCATGTGTTTGGAGTTAGAGGACAGACACACACACACACACACACACACACACACACACACACACACACACACACACACCCACACTAGTATAGATGTTGTGTGACTGCTTCGGGGAGCAACGGTTTCACAGAACCGCAACAATATTAATGGTGATTGAATTAGTGACATTTTAACCTCTGACATAAAAATGATAAATGTAGGCTGCATCCTTTTTGAGCACCAACTGGTTTTTAAAACCTTGTTCTAACCACACAAACAGTATAAGAGCAGCAGGACATCGTGTTAAACATGATTTTACAATTTTTTAATGGATTTTGGTTTCACTGGATCTGGATCATGCTGTTCGGCTGTAGAGTGGTTCGGATGGAATTCCACTTATCTGTTATCTCACAAGACTATACGTGACGTTGCACAGCAAATTAACCAATGATCCACAAGAGTTGTTTATTTATGATCCACAAGATCCACGTTATTGTTTGTTTATGCAATTCAATGTCTTAAACCATAGATAGGTCGATTCTGAGTACAGGTCGAAGCCTGGGCTTTTGGGGGAAAAAAGTATCGACTTTTAAGCGAAAAATACGGGGAATGTTTTGAGGTAATTCCTGCCAATATCATCACATGTGGATGACGATTCTCCAATTCCAATGCGACCAAAACACCATATGGTGTGCAGGTGAGCTTCGATAGATGGCACATTCATCCGAAAACAACACTTTTCCTCCAGACAGGGTAGTCAGGAAGATGTTGAGCAAGACCGCATGATGCACAGCGCCGATCCATGGTCGACATCACTGTTCATTCACAAATGGACGCCAGGGTTTCAACCGAAGATCTTCATGCGAGTTTGCACAGTGGTCCAGGGTATGCAAAGTTCATTGGCTCTTTCTTGACGACCGGTAAACTGATTCCAACACAGCAGCGCATGCGTTTCTTCTTGTTACTGGTCTTCCACTGCACTTCTTGTCCTTCACACTTCCTGTTTCAAAAGCCCGTTTTTCCACTTCAGCAATGTTTGCTTTGGTGGAGGTTTTCCAAAGCGTTCTGCGAAAGCTGTCCGCACTTGAGCAATTGTTTGGCCTGTGTGTGCCCTTTCATGCATCCAAACACAAGCATCCCACCGCTCTTCGATGCTAACAACTTGTGCCTGCCATGTCATTTAACTTCCTGCGGACTCCAGTGTCAATGAGTCATTGTCGCTGCATACCATGGTGGGGGAGGGCGGAGGGGAAGAGAGGGAGGGAGGAGGGAGGTGCGACAATTTAGCAGGGGTAGAGTGACTTTCAAGCCACCATGTATAAAACCTTCATCCACGATGAGATGGAGTGTGGGTATCCTCTTGGGGACTGGTGCTGCTCGATCTCTTTTTGCCTCCCTCAAAGCAGTGAAATCTCAGGCCTGGAAGCTAATTTGAGTTACTTGGCTGGAGGCTGAAGTGCAAAAGTCTGTTCCTCTCCCACTGCAGAGAGGTTGGTAGTCGAACACATTTCTGTCACCTCATTCATGCTCTTGTCCAAACTGCCCTCTCCACTATTTGTTGATCACGAGCCAGACCCAGGATGCACTCTTGCTCAGATATCCAGTCACATCCTGTTTGTTTCGTTCCCGTTTCTCACTGTCATTTTGCTCTTGCATCAGACTCACTTTTGTATTTAAAAGAAACAAAAAAAAACAAAAAAACAGGAAGCATACGACGACAAAATGATTTTTCATGACCTTGTAATTAAACTTTATTTCTTACATCCTTAAAGCTGTTCAGTCACACTTAATTTACTCATGTAAATCTATTCATTTTCATCATTTTGCATTTTGCATTTTACTTCGTAAAATTTATTATTCCAAAACAAAGATGATATTTTCATCAATTAGTTTGATTCTTTGCAGGTACTTTTCAAAACACCATGCACATGCAACATGTAAAAGGTTTCAACTCCAATGTGTCGGCTCAAAAAACCCTGACATCTGCAAATGGTGTACTGGCACTCCAAAGGAGTTGTAGCAGCAGAATTACAACTTCATAGAGACGTGACCACAGAGGATAATATAGAAGGAGGGTGTAAAAGTTCCAATATTTCAAACATGGGTGAAAATTGTAATCCACAAGGCAATGTCCCATCACAAATAATGTGGACACAAACTGTGCTTGACAGTACCAGCTAAAAAGGGTGCAGCCTCTCACATCGCTTTCACTTTCAACTGCTTCATCTTGATCTGCTTCCGTTCGAGCTTCTTTTGATCTTTACGAAGCTGTGCTTCCTGCAAGGGACACACACCCATTAATTACCATGCCTAAGTGGTTGCATTGTTGTCTCATTCAGAAAGATGAAAGTAAGGAGTGAAATAATTAACAAAAACTCACAGAAAACCCTTTTCCATTGTGCGAGTTGCACACAAATTGACGCGTGCTTTATAAAACTATTGTTACGTGGAAGGGTTGGATCAATAACTAGATTGTGGCAAGTATAGCATGGACCATGTGACCACAAAGCTTAGATTACTCTTGAAACAGGGAACATGGCAGATGAAGTCATGTAAAATGTGCACCGAGGAGACAGTGAGTGTTAAAGTTAAGACAGTATAGAGCAAGTTTGTTGCGTAAAACCCCTTTTTTCGGGCGAGGCCAAGTGACGACTTGGTGGCTTTGCACCATTGATTGTTTTCAATGCATACAACAGGCCAAACATTAACGGTTGCCCAGGGCAACCAAAATTTGGTGTCGGGCAACCATACTAATGGCTTGGTTGCTTCGTCAGGCAACTTCGTTATCATGCCATGAACATTCATAATTACAATATTGAATACTGGCAAATACAACCCGTCGCATCGCTGATGGGAATATTAAGGCGGTGGGGTGGAATGAGGGGGAGGCATGAGGAAGGGGTGAGGAAGGGTGAGGAAGGGTGAGGAAAGGAGCTAGGAAGTGGGGGAAAGCGAAGAAAGGAGGGTGGGGGTCGAGCGAGGCCTCACCACATGCTATACACTCTTGGGGGGGGGGAGGGAGGGAGCGAGGAGGATGGGCAGAAGAGGGGGGAAGTGGGTAAGGGAAGGGGGTGTTCTGGACATGCATTTCATAGGGGGGCACTTGAGGGAAAGTACGAGGGGGGACAGGGGGGATGGTCCCCTTGTGCCAGTATTAATACAGGATTGAACAAAATTGGGTATGTTAAAACAGCACATTCAAACGGGTCACACGAAAAGACACCCGGACACCACCCAGAGACATCAGTGCGGGGTGGAGGGACTTTGGGAGGAGGCAATCATGAGGGAAGGGGAAGGAAAGTGAAGGAAGGGCAGTTAACTTCAATTGTCGAAAAAGCCACGCCAATGCTCGTGCCTTTATTTCATTTCCACAAAAACGATAAGCTCTAGAATCTCTGAACCTGAGACGAATTGCGGAACCGATCCGACTGCTGAAAAAAAGGTTTCATTTGTCCAATGTACACATTCTTTAATATCCCTTCTTCTCCTCAAACTCCAGAGAGTTGTGTGGTTGTGAATGGATTTGTGAGAAGGATAGTGTGAGGGGAGGAGAAGGGAAGGCAGTGAGAGAAGGAAATGGAAGACAGTGAGAAAGGAGGAAAGGGAGGGCGAAGCAGTATGAGGGGAGGGGGACGGGGAGGGAGCACGAGGGGGGGGGAGGGAGCATGAGGGGAGGGGGAGGGTGAGGCAGCACGAGGGGAGAGGGAGGCAGTGTAAGGGGAGGCAGCGCAAGGGGAAGCAGCGCGAGGGGAGGCAGCGCGAGGGGAGGCAGCGCAAGGGGAGGCAGCGCGAGGGGAGGCAGCGTGAGGGGAGGGGGAGGGGGAGGCAGCGCGAGGTAAGGGGAGGGGGAGATCTTTTGTGTGAATGCTTGCGAAGATGCAAAGGTAATCTGAAAGGCAGTGTGTGTTGTTGGTCATCTCCAAATGCGGGTTTCAGAAAGTGGAATGGAGTCCTGCCAGGTTTGAAAGTATCCACCTCCATTTCAGTAAGGGATCATGATTCCTGGACCAATTTGTGAAGCATTCTTGTTCTCAAAGTTTTGTTCCGAGGGCTTTTGAGGATGGTCACCGAGCCCTGGACGGCTTCCAACTGCAGTTTGTTTGTAGCAATATTCCCAGGGATATGTGTTTTTAAGATCTCTCTAAGGTTCTTTTTTAATCATTCCCATTGCTCCAATGATCACTGGAACAATTTCGGTGGTCTTCAGCTTCCAGGATCTTTTCACTTCATTATTGAGATCTTGGTATTTGGTCATTATCTTGATTTCTGTGTTTTAAGGCCAAAATTGCTGGGTACCGACGCCTCAATTAGCCATGCCTCATTTTCCTTTTTGTACCTCTCTACTATATCCAACCGCAATGCTTTGCTTTCTATGTTCACGCTCGATGGGATCATTAGGTTGTACGTGAGCATTACTTCCTTGTTTTCAGTGAATGCTTTTGGTTCACGTTTCCATGAGTTTTCTGGAACTGGAAAATTGAGACTTTTGCAGATGTGCCAGTGGAATACTCTGCATACCTTGTTGGGCCTTTGTGTTCCGACACAAGTTTTTACATCCTGATAGGAGGTAGCTCGTACTTTGTTTCTACCTTGCAGAACCTATCCTTGTCTAATTGACCCAGTCCTGCCATATTCTTAAAGCCATTGGTGTAGTGTCCTTGGTCTTGGGCATTTATAATGATTTTTTCCCCATCCCAGTTGGGCTGACCTCTTTTGAGCCATTCCAAAAAGCCTTTTGTCTATTACCAATCTGCCCAACTCTTTTTTAACACCTTCCTGCTCTATCATTTTCCCAGTTGTTGGTGTATATCTGTTACTTCATTTAATATTTTTATTTTGTCTTTTTGCAATCATTGGGGCTGTATTTGTTGTTCTTTCAGTTTCTTATGTAGCATCTTCTCTTCAGAAATTTTATGCGAGGTGGGTTATGGGTACCTTCTCTGGTTTGTTGTCTTTGTGTTTGCTTACAAATTGGATTTGGTATTCTGTTGCACTTTTCATGTATTCAGCCAATCCTACAGTTGTCATTCTGTGTACTTGGTTGAGCTCAATCAGGCCGCTACTCCCTTCGTCTCGACAGGTACATTCTCTCAGGATGCATTGATTTTTGTGAAACATTTTCTGGTTGGTGAGTTTCCTTGTTTTGACATCCAGTTTATTGATTATGATTGTGGCCAGTTTATTATTCCACAGCTGTACAGGAATAATGGTATTGAGAGTTGGTTTATTCCTTTGATTTTGTTCCTTGGAGAAAGATTGCTATGGATCTGAGGTTTGAGGGTCAACATAAGAGGAAGTACTCAAGTTCCCCCTGAACTCCTAGTCCTGAGGCCAGCGAGCACGGATATCTCCACGCACAGGTGGGTTGCTAAGCAACCAAGAATGCCAGTTGGTACTGCCAATCCTGGCATGGCTTCACGACTTCATGGGGATATCTTACCTGTGAATGGCCTCACCAAGGGGGGTCTCGTGCCCTCAATGCACACCAGATTACTGCCAAGCCATACAGTGAGTGTGTGCTGGCGAACAGGAGCAAATTACATGGGGTAGAACTTCCCGGCAAGCACTAAGGGCGGAGTATGCTGGACCAACGGAGGTAAAAACACGTGACTAACTGGGTACATTTATAGCAAGCAGGTAAGGCAAAAGGATACGCAAATATTTACAACTACCAAATACAAACCGTCGCTTCACTAATTGGGGGGGGGGGGTTAAGGGGGGGTTGCGAGCGGAGGGAGAAGCGGGAGAGCGAGGCAGAGAGGAGAGAAGGAGAGGAGAGGGAGAGGAGAGGGAGGGGAGAGAGAGGAGGCAGGTGGGAGGGGAAGCTTGGAAGGGGGGAAGAGCTATGCCTCACCAAATGTTGTTATACTATACCAATTATCCTATGTAGCGTGAACGTCAAAAACAAAGCGTTGCGACCATATATCATATTTAGGTACAAAAAAAAGAGAAGGCAATGCTTATTGAGGTATTAATACCAGTGATTTTGGACTAAACGATGCAGAAATCAAGAAAACGACCAAACACCAAGACCTCAAGAATGAAGCGAGAAGATCCTGGAAGCTGAAGAATGCCAAAGCTGTATCAGTGACAGCTCGACCAATAGGAATGATGACAAAGAACCTCACAGAGATATTAAATATAGGGCAAAACCCCTGGGTGCTCAACTGGGAGTGGCTGGACAAGAAAACCAGGCAACCACTGGGAGGCGTGGATGACCCACAAAATATATAATGGAGACGAAAGTAAATACCTATGGATTTTTTTTTAATGCCATGAACAAACCTTGGTACATAAGAGGTGATAAAGGTTGTGGTCAAGTTTCATCGGAATTGTGTGTGGTTTCAGAAAAGAAAGGAAATACATATTTTTGGGAGCTCACGTATGACCTAATGTATGATCCAATGTAACCTAATGTATGGCCATAGAACAAAGGGGTTCTCCGGCACCCGTAGACCCCAATTTTTTTTTAATGCCATGAACAAACTTTGGTACATCACTGGTAGTGAAGATGGTGATCAAGTTTCATCGGAATTGTGTGTGTAGTTTCTGAGAATAAAGCAAATGCATATTTTGGGGGCAAACCCCCTCTCTCCAGAGACCCTCCGAGACCCCAATTTTCTTAATGTCGTGAACAAACTTCAGTACATCACGGGTGGTGAATATGGTGGTCAAGTTTCATCGGAATTGTTTGTGTAGTTTTGGAGAAGAAAGCAAACACATATTTTTGGACCAACCCCCCTTAAATACCCATCGAGCCAGATTTTTCTCCTGTCATGAACAAACTTTGGTACGTCATGGGTGATGAAAGTTGTCGTGAAGTTTCATCAGAATTGTGTGCATCGTTTGAGAAAAAAAACTAAATACCTCCTCTCCCCCCCCCCCCCGCTCCGTAAACTCCCTCTGTGGACCCCATCAGCACCCATTTTTTTTTTTTAATGCCATCATGGGTGATAAAGGTTGTGGTCAAATTTCATCGAAATCGTATGTGTAGTTTCTGAGAAGAACTTGCAAGTACAGTATTTGTGGACGGACGGACGACAAACCATCCCATAAGCTCCCAGGAACTACTATATTGGTGAGCTAAAAAACATCCCTGGGAATATTATTACAAACGAACTACATTTGGAAGCTGTCCAGGGCTCAGCGACGATCCTGAAGAGAACCCTCAGCACAAAACTTTGAGAACAGAAAACTTCACAGCTTGGTCCATGAAGCGTGACACCTTACTGAAATGAAGGTGGGTGCTTTGAGCCTGCCCTGGGAGGATTCCATTCCACATTCTGAAACCAGCACATGGAGATACCAATCAACGAACACACACACACACACACACACACACACACACACACACACACACACACACACACACACACACACACACACACACACACACACACACACACACACACACACACACACACACACACACTATCGGCAGGTTGGAGTCAGTGTGATTACTGACTACAGTATGTACTGTATACAACCCAGAAACCTTCAGTAGTTTTCACCGAAAAACAACGTTACATTTCTATAGACATTTCAGGGAGATGTTCACAAACATTATTCTTTATAAACAGCTGCGTGTGACAGTTGGAAAAAAAATTGGCTTGGTAATTTAGAAAACATGTTAATACGGCAAACGGCTCAGAAATCGGCTGAATGACCCTCCACAAGATATGGGATGAAACTTTTCCACAACGACACCCGTAACAGGCATGGCATATCCACACACCCGCAGAGTCTGTACAAATCCAAATCTATCCATATGTACCACATCCGTGTGTGCTGTATACGTACCTCTACCTCGTAGCAACTGTCGACTGCACATCCCGATCAGGACACAAACTGTACTGTACAGCTCAGTAAGTGGCTTCAGCAGTCAAACACTCCAACGGAACGCATGGCTGGGCAAGCGATGACCAATTGCCATAGATAAAACTATGCACCCAGAAACGCCCATGCAATGTCCGAGTTGGACAAATCAACACTTTGTGAGGGAGTCGGAACTGCTGATACTTTAAAATCTGAAGCTTACATATTCTAATAATGCTTAGTGCAATATTCTCTCGATTATTCAAATATGCAAATTAAATAAAGCCACGAATGCTGGTGTCTCCAGGCATTTATAAGCACTGCAATATACCCAGCGATTCATCGCTATATTGTTGTGGAAATGGGCCCTTAGTGGGTTATTAAATATAGGATTAGCCCAGATTACCCCTTAAATGCATGTTTAGCCAGGTTGTTTGGTAATCGGACGTTACATGTGTGTCGGGAGGTGTAGCAGGCTGTCCAGTGTTCATACAGTGGTGGTGTACCAAGAGGCGTCTTCTTTTTTCCTTCCCCCCTTCTAACGAGCCCCTACCCAGCGCCCTGACAGAGTCAGTAAACAAGACGTGCCGGCAACCCATTGGCGGAGAGCTGCTGCAATCTCGAACAATGGACCAATCAAGGGTCCCCAGAGGCGGTCCCAAGAGGTCCGCCCCAAAAGGCAAGAGGAACTGCCTGAGTGAGTCTGGATCTGTTTCGTGAAGAGTGACTCGACGAGCTGTTCCTCCTCGGCCATGGATCCAGCCTGCAGGACCTCCACAGGTTCATCCTGAGTCCAGTCACGCAGCCTCTGACTGTCTTTGCTCCCTGCATGGCTCGACATGTCTTTCATCCCGTCGATCCACCTGCAGAGTCCAACACCAAGACTTGGCCTAGTCTGGTGTGCAGGCCAGGCCTGGATTCGCATACTGGACCTTGTGAGAAACCAGCTGGAACATACCATAGATCTTCCTCTCCGGTGCCGTCAACCTTATGGGGGCTGGACGTGCCAAGGCTGGTGCGCGAGCGGTGCCGAAAGGAGTGCGTCGCCGCCATCTTGCCACGCGGCGTGCTCAAGCTGGGTGCTCAAATCCGTTGATATCGGCTTCTCACGAACCGCATGCATGTCTTCGACACTTTTCCTCTCGTCCATGAGGCATCACCAAGTACTCTGTGTCTTGTCTGCATGTGGCCAGGCCTCAGGTTTATTTCGTAAGGGCTCCCTTCGAAACCCGTATCCGTAGCTCCCTAGTTAAGAGCGGGTTATAGATGAATGATAAAGCTTGTGAATGCTTTGCTTGTGTCATGTTACCCGATGTGTCGCCAATAAATCTGGCTGATTCATATGAAAGTTGCCACCTCAAATTTATTCGTGCCACGCTGAGGAACAATCCGCTCGATTTGTATATAAAACCAAATGGGCTACGGACTGTGGCAGACTTCGCTCGGTCTCTGATCAAACCCAGTCTGTAGCCGGGGTCTATATCCCCAACTGGTAAGGCCCAGGTGTACTTTGGTATCGCGATCTGAGGCACGTGACCCGAGACCTGTGCCGAACAAGCCGGCGTTATAACCCCTGAGACGGCGGTGCTGTCAAGTGCCGTCGAATCTACAACAATATTATGAACAGGCATTCAAAAATATGAGTGATACAAGTGAAAAAAAAGTATCGTAAAGAAATCGTTGTGGCCTGTTCCAAGTCAAAGCATGGTTGAGCAGGCCAAAAAAACATGGTGGCTTCAAACCCCAATGAGGTTACCCAGGAAACGCCTTAAGACCCCAGACAGTGAGGTGGTCGAGTATCACCTGATGAAGGATAAAATTAAATAAGGACGTTAATTATCTTCAAAAGGGGTGTTTTAATGTACCAAATCACACAATTTTCACTCCTGCACTTCCTTGGAGTTTTCTTAGTATGTATGCAAAGTTTCAGGCTGCTAGGTTTTACAGTTTTGGAGTTATGGAGGAGACTCACTCACTCACTGCATTTTATTAGTATAGAAGAAACAAGACAGCGCAGAATTTACCTGTTATCAATAACTTACACAATTGTACCTTATATAAGCATGACAGGCACCACCAGAAATCATTCCTAAGGAAGGTTAGAAAGCGAGAGAGAGAGAGAGAGAGAGAGAGAGAGAGAGAGAGAGAGAGAGAGAGAGAGAGAGAGAGAGAGAGAGAGAGAGAGAGAGAGAGAGAGAGAGAGAGAGAGAGAGAGAGAGAGAGAGAGAGAGAGAGAGAGAGAGAGAGAGAGAGAGAGAGAGAGAGAGAGAGAGAGAGAGAGAGAGAGAGAGAGAGAGAGAGAGAGAGAGAGAGAGAGAGAGAGAGAGAGAGAGAGAGAGAGAGAGAGAGAGAGAGAGAGAGAGAGAGAGAGAGAGAGAGAGAGAGAGAGAGAGAGAGAGAGAGAGAGAGAGAGAGAGAGAGAGAGAATTACGAGGTGTCTGCGACCTCTTCAATACGGTTCAGAGGAGAGAGAGCGGGCCAGATGCAAGAGAGGAGAGAGGGCGGAGCAGACGAGAGAGTGTGTGTGTTGCATGTGTGCGCGCTCGCGCGCAACTCAAGTCCTCAATTATATAAGGCCCTTCACTAAACTAACCGTGTATTCGACATGAACAAACTTACCTTGCTCGATGCTCATGTGTTCACTTGTAAAACCAAAACAAGTTACAATTGCCGATTAGAATTGTGTTTGTGCGAAATGACAAGAATTCGTTTTGGCAAGATATGTTAGTCAGCTTGTATGTTTTTTTTATTTTTTATTGTCTGTAATCACGTATAAAAAATTCTGCAGAGCACAGTTATCATTGGAAATTTTTGTAACTTCGCATATCAGAGGCCTATAGAGGTCCCTTTCAGTGCACAAAATTTTGAAGGTCAAGGTCAAAGGTCAAGGTCACTTTGTTGCAAATCAGGGGAGTCGACGAAACCCTTATTTTTTGAGTAATTTTGATCGGATCGTCTTCAAACTTCATGGGACTATAGTTCATGGTCTGGCGCTCAGCTGATTAATTTTTGGTGGCGATTGGCCTTGACCTTCATGGTTAGCGCCTCAGGTCAAACATATTTGACCCCAAGGTCAAATTTTCAAGTTTTAGGAACCACATCGTGTAGTACCTCAAATTGAACACCTCGATGAGTGCTTTCTAGATATGTCAAGCTTGAGACATTATGACGTCATTTGGTGACGTTATGAGGCAAAAGCATATTTTTCATGGTTACTCTGTAGAACGATTCTCATCGGAATCTCTCATAAGCAGCTATTCCTCAAGGAGTCGCTCCTGGTGGATAGCAGCTCTGTTCACCTCAGTGTGACCTTAAAGAAGTCACACGTGGTCACCTTTTGGCAAGATACGGGTCACCCTGCGGGTGACATTGGTTTATTTCAATTGTTGTTCAAATGTATGTATGACCCAAATTATGTGTTCATTAAAAAGATTTATTTGTTATTATTACCCTGGCCTGAGAAGAGGGTTTGCATTTGGGTCAATTTGTTTGTCTGTCTGTGTTTGTCCGTCCGCACAGAACTTTCGTGTTTTTCTCCCCAACCACTTGTCAGATCGAGAAAAAAAAATTCCACCAGGAGTGACAACTCATGGAGAATGATTTAACGATAATTATGACGTCATAGGTCATGTGGTATGGTAGCCATGTTGGAAAAATGGAAAAACTTTGGATGTCTGTATCTCTGAAACCGAACCAAAGAAAAAATAGAAACTTGGCACATGGCAAGTCCTCCATGTAGGGAATAAGTGATATTTTTTATGTCAGAGGTGCCTTCATTATGATGCCATAATTGCATATGTAGAACGTGACATCCGATCAGTATGAAAAATTTTGAAGGTCATCTCGGGATAAATTGGTCTGCACAAAAAAAAAATGAGGTCATCGGTCATGTGATTTGGCAGCCATATTGTTTAAAATAAAATAAAACTTGAAAAATCTTCTCTGAAATGGCTGAACAAAACTTTACAAGTATGACCACCTATCTTTGAGGAACAAGACGTTCACAGATACGATATCATAGGTCACATGGTTTGGCAGCCATATTGCATTTACCCTAAAACCTATAAAAAAAAATCTTCATTTCCAGAACGGCTGGACATAGAGGGGAAACTTCACAAATGTTCCCCAAGCCTTGGGGATACCAGGGTATTCATGAACAATTGATGTCACAATCCACATATTGGATCGAATGAAAATTATTAAAAAAAAAATTCTTGAAGCACTTCATAAATCATGTGAAACTTTGCAATTATGATCTGGTCATGATGTGGAAGGCATGTTTTAAATTTCAACCTGATCAAAGACATGGTTTGGCAGCCAGAGTTTTTTTTTTTTGAACTTGGTGCTTTATCATTTCTTTTTTTAAATAAGGCTCACTTGGCTATGCCTGGATGGGTTTGAGGGAAGATGAGCAGCAGCTGAAACCCAAATCCTATCCAGGTTCCTCCTGATGACTTCATCTTTGCTTTTTGCTTGTTTGGGTTCCTTCTGACGATGCCATTGCAGGACTGTACACCTATTTGGGCTTCCATTTGATTTGAATTTAATTTATGTTGATCTCATTCTGAATTCAATTGAGTAATAATAAACTTCATGGGTCAGGGTCCAAGTGTCCGTTCAAAGCAGGGTTGCATCAAAGCGGGACATCTTGGTACCCGGTCATCACTGCCAGCAGTTATAAAGTGGCAGTTCTAGTTATGTCTATTATTAATTACGTTACACACCAGTACACAAACACCACACAAAATATGCAACACAAAACTACCCAAACACCACCCAAAACAAGTCCTGGTGAGGGTCTGCAATCTCTGATGGCTCTTTTTCTTCTTATTATTATTATTACTACTATTATTATTGTTGTTGTTTGTATAAAAAGCACATGCATCAACATAAATAATTGTTTGAAATAATTTCACAGGAGAAGAAAAATTGTGAACTGAGGTGAACAGTTTGTAAAACGTAGTTATGCTGCATGCTATATCTAGGTTTAATACGAGTGAACGGAGGTTATGTTTTCACGCATTTTTTTGTCTCTCTGTCTGTCTGTGTCTGTCTGTGAGGAGAATATCTCAAAAATGTTGTGCATGGATTTGTCCGAAACCTGGTGGACAGGTTGGGTGTGTGATAAGGATGAATTGATGATATTTTGGTGAAGCTCTGATGCAGATCTCGCCTATCAGTGGCATAGTAAATGTATACTGTTCATCCTGGTGGAGGTATGCACTCCACCGAGTTCTGGTCTCGTCATGCAAGTATGTTTTCTGGAACATTCTATGTAAGGGGGAGGGGTGAATAATTAATGACATTCAACCTGTGCCAAGCGAAATTTCATTTAATCTTGAGCGATCATTTTCAACATCCGAACCAATGATGAGTCAGAAAAGGCCGTCTCCATTTGGGTTTGCATCTGCTAAAAGACAATGTGGTGTTGAAGCAAACCCCAAGAGTGTTCCTGCAGATAGAAAGGATGCTGAAGGAGATTCTCTTGTTCATCTGCTTATACGAGCACTGTTTGCCCTCTCCCATTTTAAAGCTATTGATGTGTATAAGTATCCATTTGTTGCAGTGAAAGCTAGTCAGGAAATGAGTGAAGAAAAAAAACAAAAATAAAAAACAATGATTGCATTTTTGCCCCAGCAACCAAATTTAGAAATTGTTGCCCAAATATGACTAGGACCCCCCCCCCCCCACGCAAAGAAAAAAAAAGAGTTGGTGTCGAGCACTGGATATAAGCAAATATAAATGAATATAATAATGTTATTCTAAAATAAATCCAGCAATAAAAATCAGTATAAAACTCCAGGGCAGGGAGGCCCCTGAATGTGAATAAACATCGGCTGGAACATTCATTTCCGATGCAAGTAAAGCCAATGGCAAGTAAGGAGAGAGCCAACCTCGAGTCGACGTTGTTTCTCCGGATCTTCCTCATCCATGATGCGTTGCTTTTCCGCACGGCGTCGCTCTTCACGTCGGGCCTGGGCCGCCTCCTGCCGCTGAGCATGCGACAGTTTTTGGTAAGCCTCAGCAACACGTGCACGATTTCGTTCAGATTTCAGCTTTGCCTAGGCATGGTGGATGTAGCAGACAGGGAATTACATGTTATTAAAATGAAATAAAACAGTAATCTCATGAAAAACAAACAAATACATTCCATGTACTGGTTATTGGAATTGAAAATTAGTCATAATGGGACGACCGTCGAGCCACCCATGCCCCGCTCCAAACAAATAAAATAAAGGGCGCTGTTAATCAAGGCATGCAGGTAGAACACACTGCTTTGGCATAACATAAATTTTTCATCCATGCCATGGCTATTCAGTCCAAACTCCCACCGGTGACATTATGTGCTTGTGTGTGAATAGTTCACGTGGCAGAGGAGTATCAGCTTGAGCTTGAATACTTCGAAAACTTTACAGGCATACTGGCATGTCTTGTTACTGTTAGTCTGGATCCATTAATCAATAGCCTGCGTAGCATATAGTTAACAATGTCATAACAATGAAAAAAGCAATTTTGAGACAATCCGATTTAAACCATGTAAAATAGTATGAAATGTAGATATTTTTTATTGAGAAAACTATTAAAGTTTAGAAATTTGTGTAAAAATGAAATTCCATTCTGGCCAAATGGGAACTGCAGGTTAAACCCTTTAAGGGGAAATGTAGAGTTTGTATGACAGTTAAGTTTTTGAGGGTTATAATCAGCTTGCACGATTTACAGTTTTCATTTTGTCAGGTGCTATTTAACGTGAGGTATAAACAAAGAAATGAAAAACCACTCGGAGTGACAACTTGGTGAAAAGGAATGGCACTCCGGAGAGAGCATACTTCCGCTCGGGTGAATAGTTTACATGTTGTATGCCACTGATAGGTCTGATCAGATTCCGGATCTTCAGGCCCTGTCACACCTTGACAATTTAGCCAGCGTATGCCTGACGTATGCAAAATTTGGCTAAAACGCTGGCACACGTCGAATACGTTATGGGTAAGTTTGTATACGTTAAGAGCATGCTGGCATACGTCGTAGTACGCTGGCATACGTTGTCATATGCCGAGGTGTGAGACAAATTTTCCATGCTTGAAATTTTTCGACGTATGCCAGCGTATGACTCACACGTTTCGCATACGCTTGGCCATAAGTTGTAGGCATGTTACGCGATCGTTAACACACGTCGACACACGTTACTTGTAAGTTACTCATAAGTCGAAACACGTCAAGGTAATGGTTAGCGTCAGTGTTCCAGAACCCCTGGCTTTTTTTTTTCTTCGGTATGACTGATGTTGACACTTTGATTTCTAGTGCGGTTATGATTTAAATCGGTTATTGTTATTATTTTATAACCACATTAGAGTGGTAGCCTATTAATTATATTATATAACGTGCCAACAACTTATGCCAGCGTATGTGGAACGTGTGTAATACGCCGAGTACGTCGAGAAATTTTCAACATGCTGAAAATTTCTCGACGTACTCTGTGTATGACGACGTATGCCAGCGTGCTCTTAACGTATACAAAACTTACCCATAATGTATTCGACGTGTGACAGCTTGGTTCTGCAAATTTTTCATACGTCGGCATACGCTGGCTAAAACGTCAAGGTGTGACAGTGGCTTCACACTTCGATGTCTAGTGCGGTTATGATTTAAATCGTCGAGCAGCAGTCTATTAATAGCCTACGCCACGTGATCGTCAGCGATACGCTGCCGCGCTATGCATAAGTTAGACTATCGTTGGGCATAGGTTGTGAACGCCAACAACACGCTTAGCATTCGTTGGTATAAGTTATCTATATGTGATTGAAATGTTCTGTGTACCTTACTAATACGTTATGCATACGTCCAACACGTTATTATACACCCAAAACTTAAAAAAACATCAATAGTTAAGCGTATGCCAGCAGTTTACATACATTTTGATACCTTGCCATATGCTGGCTAAAACATCAAGGTGTGACAGCCCCTTTAACCAAAATCAAATCGGCTTCTTCTTGTCACCTAACCAACTCTTCCACCTCGTTTTGTCACAAGTCGTCCACAACTTTTAGAAATAACATGCTATACATACATCGTTTTGGCCCCGTATATCAATGTAGAAGAAACACCTAAAAAATTCTCGAATCTGGATCCGGATTCAGATATTCACCAAAATCGAATCAATTAATCCTTGTCACACACCAAACGTGTCCATCAAGTTTCATCCGACAATTTTAGAACATCGGTCAAAGGTCAACAACCAAGGTTGGATTTTCAAAATCCTCAATTTTTATCAGATTGACTTGAAATTTGAAGATGATTTATATTTCAGGTCACTGAATTCAACGAGCCAATTATTTTTGAGGTCTACATCAACCAAAAGGTCGTAGACCAAAGGTCAACAACTAAGGTGGAATTTCTACGATCCTCAATTTCACCTCATTTACTTGAAATTTTAAGAGGATTTGCATACCAGGTTTCTGAATTCAACCACCAATTATTTTTGAGGTCAACATAGGCCAAAAAAGGTTAACATCAGGCCAAATTGCTAAAATTGTCAATTTTCATCCAATTGACTTGAAATTTGAAGAGGATTTGCATATCAGGTCACTGAACTCAATGAGCAAGTATTTTTGAGGTCAACATAGGCCAAAAAGTCCACATAGTCATTTCTAAGATTGTGAATTTTCATCCATTTAACTTGAAATTTGAAGAGGATTTGTGTATTTTGTCATTGAATTCAACCTCCAATTATTTTTTAAAGTCAAATTTGTTTTATGGATTTCACAAGTATCATGCTATGCATGACTATCTTTATTGTTTGCTTTTTGTTTGTCTGTTTGTGTGCAGGTTGTCTCAAAAAGTTGTGGATGGATTTGGATGAAATTTGGTGGACAGGTTGGGTGGGTGTGTGACAAGGATGAAGTGATTAGATTTTGGTGAAGATCCGGATCCAGATCCGGCAACTGGAAAATTTTAAGCGATTCTTCACCATTTAGAGATAGGGGCAAAAATGATATATCGCAAGATATCTCAAAAGATTGTGGACTGATTCAGACGAAACAATGTGGACAGGTTGAGTTTGTGAGATGGACGAATTGATTTGATTTTGGTGAAGATCCGAATGCAGATCCAGAAACAAGAATTCAATTTTTAAATTGATTCTTCACCACTGATAGATAGGGCCAAAAAAAATACGTAGCATATTTCAAAAAGTTATTGGCCCCAATATGTTCTAATGCATCAGGCATTGCGTGGCGGAGGATTTGATATGCATCGAGGTCTAAGTGAGGGGTGGATTATGAAAGCAGATCACACAAAAAGGTTAAACAAAGCAATGCCCTGCAAAAATAAAATTGCACATTTTCAGCGGATGAGACACCTCCCCGAGGCAACTACCGCATGGCACCGTGGGGCCCAAAGGTGGAAATGTATGTCCAATTGATGTGTTAGATTGAAAGCATGGGTGCTTTTACCAACACAACAACCAAGCAGCTTGGAGAGCGCTCGTCAAGTGGCATAAGCACTCAAGAAAGTACTCCAATGAAACTGTTGACAAGGCATGGTTGGCTTGGAAAGCGATTAGCGATTGCCGATCCATCATATTATACACCTCGTGGAAACGCCGGAATGTCAAAATATGTCTGAATTTGACAAAATATGTTAGTCAGCTTGTATGTTTTTTTTATTTTTTTTTTGTTTGTAATCACGTATAAAAAATTCTGCAGAGCACAGTTATCATTGGAAATGATAACTTTTGGGATATCCCATAAAAAAAAATATCCCATAAAAAATGGGATATCCACTTTTTTAGAGGTCGTAACTGCTACTAAGTTCAATTCTGGAGCTTAAATTTTGTAATTCGGCCAAGTTTAAGAGATTATGGCATGTGTGGAAATGAAATAAAACCACAAACGCTGACGTCTCCAGGCATTTATAAGCATTGCAATGTATCCAGTGATTTGAAGATATGAACATAAGGCCTTCGATGATACGAGTGAGGAAAGTGAATTTTTTTATCATTAATAAATCATTGCGACCTGTTCCAAGTCGAGGCATTGTTGAGCTGGCCAAAAAAAGAAAAAAGTGGATTAAGATCCCCTCGAGGGAGAGCGAGGTGTCCGAGTGCACCTGATAAAGGATATAATTATATAAGGTTGTTAATTATCTTCAAAAGGGGAATTTTTAATTTACCCAAACACCCAGTTTTCATTCATGCACCACCTTAAAGTTCTCTTTGAGTGCAGGCAAAGTTTCTAGTGGGGGCAGATAACAGCAATTTTTGAGAGGAATCGTGCAAATGATGATACAAGCATCAAATTTGTCACATTTGTTCTCCAGGGGATTCTAATCAAATCTGCCTGATTGGCCATTTGAAAATCCAAATTTTGAGAAAAAAAAAACAAAAAAAAAAAACTTAAAAAAGTCAAGATCACGAATCAATGTTGGATGCTGGCTGAGATTGGTGAATGTTTCAGAAACATCATCAAAGACGTTCCAAGTCTGCCATTCAGTTTTCTTCCCTTTACCGTGGAAGGCAGACATGACGTCACATCTGACATAGGGATCCCTCTAGCTTTCTCAGGCCCTATTGCAGAAACTACCTCATGGACTGGAATCCATCGTGCCTTGGCTACTTGGCCAAAGGCAATCCACATGTTCTCAAGACCTAGTTCCTGTAAGGATGGCTGTACAGATATTGCTATGACTAGTACGTCCGTGTCATTAGCCTTAATGATAATGGACTTGCTACCATCCGTCGTTGCATCCCTGGCGTGTACAAATATTCGAGTGTCAGCTTCTTCATGACAACATGGAGACACAGCATACAGTGACTTCCTTGTGTTGCTAATGGCATCTTCTCCTTTTGTGACAATGACTGTGCTTGTCGTCTGTGTGTCAAACATCTTTTCCGCAAGGAAGTGAAACAGCTCAGTCTTGTTGCTGTCATCTCGAAGAAAGCTTCTCCAGTTACTTGGGGTTTACTGGTTCCTGTCACTCTTCTTCTGATTCCTTGCCCCCTTTTCGACCTTGCCTCGGACTTCAGACTTGACTTCTTGTACACATCAAACAATACGTCCACCCTCTCGTACCTGGCACCATCGGATTCCACCTTTGGGATGATGTCTTCTTAGCATAGTCATCAAATATCTTTGAAGTGCGTGGAGGTAGGGCATTGATAAGTGCTGAGCCATCAATGATGACTGCATCTCCCCTTGGTTCTCTGTCTGGGATGTTCATTTGCGCTTCAAGAATTTCAGCCAGCTGTGACTTCAAATTTTTTTTAAGTTTTTTTTTTTTTTTTCAAATTTTTCAAAATATGGATTTCCAAATGGCCAATCGGGCAGATTTTATCAGAAAGCCCTGCAGAACATAAATGCCAAATTTGATGCTTGTATCATAATTTGCACGATCTTTCTGCAATCTACTTCACTATTCAGGCCTCTAAGTTTCATGGTTTTGGAGTTATGGAAGACAGACAGACAGACACACACACACACACACACACACACACACACACACACACACACACACACACACACACACACACACACACACACACACACACACACACGCACACACACACGCACACACACGCGCACACACGCACACACACGCGCACACACGCACACACACGCACACACACATACCTGCAAAGACAACATGGAAGATCCAAATTTTACAAGTTTGTAAAATTTCTGAGCCATAAATTTACTACTAGATTTTTTTTGTTGTTGTTGCGACAGCGATTACATTTGCTTAAAGGTCCCCTGACATGCAAAAGTACTGAAATTTCATTTATATATGTCCTATAGGAGTTTTTCATCGTGACTTCAGATCTGACAATGTTTTTTCACAATACTCATTCTTTAAAATGTAAAATTAAAAAAACAAACCTTCGGGAACACCCCTAAAAATTCTCCTGAACGGGGCGTAACCCACATGATGTCAACTACAGGATTACAAAGGCTACACATAAATTACTCGGGTTGGTGGTCTACGTGATTCTATTAGCTTTCTGTGTTTCCACATTTGATTGGTCGACTCAATCGCTTCGTTAATTTCTGCTTTAAAAAAAAAATCGAACATTTGCTTTTGAATAATGGATGGCATGGACTTTCATTTGTCTGGTAACGACAGTGAGTGTGAGAGACATGAAGGATTTTGGTCTGAATCACATGGAGAATTGTCGGATAACACAGTTGCGGGAGGTGAAGTTCAGGCAGCTGGAAATGAAATACCGCCTTAGCAGTTTGAGCCCGAAGCAGGACAAGCAGAGGAAAATGGCGATGAAATTTCCGGCGTTCATTATGATCGGGAGGACATCGAAGGAAGACTTGGCAATAACAACTGGTTAGACTAAATCCTATTCGTAATTCAATAATGT